>NW_027671733.1:600000-1032000 GCF_964165515.1 Mesoplodon bidens | reverse complement strand
AAGGAGAGGGTACGGAAACGTGGGAGGGTCAGGCTACGTGCTGACGCACGGTTCAGTGCCAGCGTACGTGCCAGAAATAGGGTACGGCGTAAGGTAAGGTGTACGGCTGGTGGTGGGTTTCCGTTCCGGGCTAGTGTTAGGGTAAGGGAACGGCAAGGCTTAGGGCACAGGTGAGGTTACAGAAACGTGGAACGGTCAGGCTACGTGCTGACGCACGTGTCAGTGCCAGCGTACGGGCCAGGGGTAGGCAACGGCGTAAGGTAAGATGTAGGGCTGGTGGTTGTTTTCCGTTCCAGGCTAGGGTTAGGGTAAGGGAACGGCAAGGCTTAGGGCACAGGTGAGGGTACCGAAACGTGGGAGGGTCAGGCTACATGCTGATTCACGGTTCAGTGCCAGCGTATGGGCCAGGAATAAGTTACGGCGTAAGGTAAGGTGTAGGGCTGGTGGTGGGTTTCCTTTCGGGGCTAGGGTTAGGGTTAGGGAACGGCAAGGCTTAGGGCACAGGTGAGGGTACGGAAACGTGGGAGGGTCATGCTACGTGCTGACGCATGGGTCAGTGCCAGCGTATGGGTCAGTAGCAGCGTACGGCGTAAGGTATGGTGTAGGGCTGGTGGTGGGTTACTATTCCGGGCTAGGGTTAGGGTTAGGGAATGGCAAGGCTTAGGGCACAGGTGAGGGTACGGAAACGTGGGAGGGTCAGGCTATGTGCTGACGCACAGGTCAGTGCCAGCGTACGGGCCAGGAGTAGGCAACGGCGTAGGATAATGTGTAGGGCTGGTGATGGATTTGCGTTATGGGCTAGGGTTAGTGTTAGGGAACGGCAAGGCTTAGGGCACTGGTCAGGTTACGGAAACGCGGGATGGTAAGGCTACGTGCTGATGCACGGGTCAGTGCCAGAGTACAGGCCAGGAGTAGGCAACGGCGTAGGGTAAGGTGTAGGGATGGTGGTGGGTTTCCGTTCCGGGCTAGGGTTAGTGTTAGGGAAGGGCAAGGCTTAGGGCACAGATGAGGGTACAGAAACGTGGGAGGGTCAGGCTACGTGCTGACGCATGTGTCAGTGCCAGCATACGGGCCAGGAGTAGACAACGGCGTAAGGTAAGGTGTAGGGCTGGTGGTTGGTTTCCGTTCCAGGCTAGGGTTAGGGTTAGGGAACGGCAAGGCTTAGGGCACAGGTGAGGGTACGGAAACGTGGGAGGGTCGGGCTACGTGCTGACGCACGGGTCAGTGCCAGCGTACGGGCCAGGAGTAGGCAACGGCGTAGGATATAGTGTAGGGCTGGTGGTGGATTTGCGTTCTGGGCTAGGGTTAGGGTTAGGGAACGGCAAGGCTTAGGGCACAGGTCAGGGTACAGAAACGCGGGAGGGTAAGGCTACGTGCTGATGCACGGTTCAGTGCCAGATTACAGGCCAGGAGTAGGCAATGGCGTAGGGTAAGGTGTAGGGCTGGTGGTGGGTTTCCGTTCCGGGCTAGGGTTAGGGTTAGGGAACGGCAAGGCTTAGGGCACAGGTGAGGGTACGTAAACGTGGGAGGGTCAGGCTACGTGCTGACGTAAGGGTCAATGCCAGCGTACGGGCGAGGAGTAGGCAACGGCGTAAGGTAAGGTTTACGGCTGGTGGTGGGTTTCCGTTCCGGACTAGTGTTAGGGTTAGGGAACGGCAAGGCTTAGGGCACAGGTCAGGGTATGGAAACGCGGGAGGTTAAGGTTACGTGCTGATGCACGGTTCAGTGCCAGAGTACAGGCCAGGAGTAGGCAACGGCGTAGGGTAAGGTGTAGGGCTGGTGGTGGGTTTCGGTTCCGGGCTAGGGTTAGGGTTAGGGAACGGCAAGGCTTAGGGCACAGGTCAGGGTACGGAAACGCGGGAGGGTAAGGCTACGTGCTGATGCACGTGTCAGTGCCGGAGTACAGGCCAGTAGTAGGCAACGGCGTAAGGTAAGGTGTAGGGCTGGTGGTTGGTTTCCGTTCCAGGCTAGGGTTAGGGTTAGGGGACGGCAAGGTTTAGGGCACAGGTGAGGGTTACGGAAACGTGGGAGGGTCGGGCTACGTGCTGACGCACTGGTCAGTGCCAGCGTACGGGCCAGAAGTAGGCAAGGGCGTAGGATAAAGTGTAGGGCTGGTGGTGGATTTGCGTTCCTGGCTAGGGTTTGGGTTAGGGAACGGCAAGGCTTAGGGCACAGGTGAGGGAACGGAAACGTGGGAGGGTCAGGCTACGTGCTGACACACGGTTCAGTGCCAGCGTACGGGCCAGGAATAGGGAACGGCGTAAGTTAAGGTGTAGGGCTGGTGTTGGGTTTCCGTTCCGGGCTAGGCTTAGGGTTAGGGAACGTCAAGGCTTAGGGCACAGGTGAGGGTACGGAAACGTTGGAGGCTCAGACTACGTGCAGACGCATGGTTCAGTGCCAGCGTACGGGTCAGGAGTAAGATACGGCGTAAGGTAAGGTGTAGGGCTGGTGGTGGGTTTCAATTCCGGGCTAGGGTTAGGGTTAGGGAAAGGCAAGGCTTAGGGCACAGGTCAGGGTACAGAAACGCGGGAGGGTAAGGCTACGTGCTGATGCACGGTTCAGTGCCAGAGTACAGGCCAGGAGTAGGCAACGGCGTATGGTAAGGTGTAGGGCTGGTGGTGGGTTTCCGTTCCGGGCTAGGGTTAGGGTTAGGGAACGGCAAGGCTTAGAGCACAGGTGAGGGTACGTAAACGTGGGAGGGTCAGGCTACGTGCTGACGCACGGGTCAATGCCAGCATACGGGCGAGGAGTAGGCAACGGCGTAAGGTAAGGTTTAGGGCTGGTGGTGGGTTTCCGATCCGGACTAGGGTTAGGGTTAGGGAACGGCAAGGCTTAGGGCACAGGTCAGTGTACGGAAACACGTGAGGGTAAGGCTACGTGCTGATGCACGGTTCAGTGCCAGAGTACAGGCCAGGAGTAGGCAACGGCGTAGGGTAAGGTGTAGGGCTGGTGGTGGGTTTCCGTTCCGGGCTAGGGTTAGGGTTAGGGAACGGCAAGGCTTAGGGCACAGGTGAAGGTACGTAAACGTGGGAGGGTCAGGCTACGTGCTGACGCACGTGTCAATGCCAGCGTACGGGCGAGGAGTAGGCAACGACGTAAGGTAAGGTGTACGGCTGGTGGTTGGTTTCCGTTCCAGGCTAGGGTTAGGGTTAGGGAATGGCAAGGCTTAGGGCACAGGTGAGGGTACGGAAACGTGGGAGTGTCAGGCTACGTGCTGACGCACGGTTCAGTGCCAGCGTACGGGCCAGGAATAGGGTACGGCGTAAGGTAAGGTGTAGGGCTGGTGGTTGGTTTCCGTTCCAGGCTAGGGTTAGGGTAAGGGAACGGCAAGGCTTAGGGCACAGGTGAGGGTACCGAAACGTGGGAGGGTCAGGCTACATGCTGACTCACGGTTCAGTGCCAGCGTATGGGCCAGGAATAAGTTACGGCGTAAGGAAAGGTGTAGGGCTGGTGGTGGGTTTCCGTTCGGGGCTAGGGTTAGGGTTAGGGAACGGCAAGGCTTAGGGCACAGGTCAGGGTACGGAAACGCGGGAGGGTAAGGCTACCTGCTGATGCACGGTTCAGTGCCAGAGTACAGGCCAGGAGTAGGCAACGGCGTAGGGTAAGGTGTAGGGCTGGTGGGGGGTTTCCGTTCCGGGCTAGGGTTAGGGTTAGGGAACGGCAAGGCTTAGGGCACAGGTGAGGGTACGTAAACGTGGGAGGGTCAGGCTACGTGCTGACGCACTGGTCAGTGCCAGCGTACGGGCCAGAAGTAGGCAACGGTGTAGGATAATGTGTAGGGCTGGTGATGGATTTGCGTTCTGGGCTAGGGTTAGTGTTAGGGAACGGCAAGGCTTAGGGCACTGGTCAGGGTACGGAAACGCGGGAGGGTAAGGCTACGTGCTGATGCACGTGTCAGTGCCAGAGTACAGGCCAGGAGTAGGCAACGGCGTAGGGTAAGGTGTAGGGATGGTGGTGGGTTTCCGTTCCGTGCTAGGGTTAGTGTTAGGGAAGGGCAAGGCTTAGGGCACAGGTGAGGGTACGGAAACGTGGGAGGGTCAGGCTACGTGCTGACGCATGTGTCAGTGCCAGCATACGGGCCAGGAGTAGACAACGGCGTAAGGTAAGGTGTAGGGCTGGTGGTTGGTTTCCGTTCCAGGCTAGGGTTAGGGTTAGGGAACGGCAAGGCTTAGGGCACAGGTGAGGGTACGGAAACGTGGGAGGGTCGGGCTACGTGCTGACGCACGGGTCTGTGCCAGCGTACGGGCCAGGAGTCGGCAACGGCGTAGGATAAAGTGTAGGGCTGGTGGTGGATTTGCGTTCTGGGCTAGGGTTAGGGTTAGGGAACGGCAAGGTTTAGGGCACAGGTCAGGGTACAGAAACGCGGGAGGGTAAGGCTACGTGCTGATGTACGGTTCAGTGCCAGAGTACAGGCCAGGAGTAGGCAACGGCGTAGGGTAAGGTGTAGGGCTGGTGGTGGGTTTCCGTTCCTGGCTAGGGTTAGGGTTACGGAACGGCAAGGCTTAGGACACAGGTGAGGGTACGTAAACGTGGGAGGGTCAGGCTACGTGCTGACGCACGGGTCAATGCCAGTGTACGGGCGAGGAGTAGGCAACGGCGTAAAGTAAGGTTTATGGCTGGTGGTTGGTTTCCGTTCCAGGCTAGGGTTAGAGTTAGGGAACGGCAAGGCTTAGGGCACAGGTGAGGGTACGGAAACGTGGGAGGGTCAGGCTACGTGCTGACGCACGGTTCAGTGCCAGCATACGGGACAGGAATAGGGAACGGCGTAAGGTAAGGTTTACGGCTGGTGGTTGGTTTCCGTTCCAGGCTAGGGTTAGGGTTAGGGAACGGCAAGGCTTAGGGCACAGGTGACGGTACGGAAACGTAGATGGGTCGGGCTACGTGCTGACGCACTGGTCAGTGCCAGCGTACGGCCCAGGAGTAGGCAACGTCGTAGGATAAAGTGTAGGGCTGGTGGTGGATTTGCGTTCCTGGCTAGGGTTAGGGTTAGGGAACGGCAAGGCTTAGGGCACAGGTGAGGGAACGGAAACGTGGGAGGGTCAGGCTACGTGCTGACGCACGGTTCAGTGCCAGCGTACGGGCCAGGAATAGGGAACGGCGTAAGTTAAGGTGTAGGGCTGGTGGTGGGTTTCCGTTCCAGGCTAGGGTTAGGGTTAGGGAACGTCAAGGCTTAGGGCACAGGTGAGGGTACGGAAACGTTGGAGGCTCAGACTACGTGCTGACGCATGGTTCAGTGCCAGCGTACGGGTCAGGAGTAGGATACGGCATAAGGTAAGGTGTAGGGCTGGTGGTGGGTTTCTATTCCGGGCTAGGGTTCGGGTTAGGGAAAGGCAAGGCTTAGGGCACAGGTGAGGTTACGGAAACGTGGGAGGTTCAGGCTACATGCTGACGCACGGTTCAGTGCCAGCGTACGGGCCCGGAATAGGTTACGGCGTAAGGTAAGGTGTAGGGCTGGTGGTGGTTTTCCGTTCCGGTCTAGTGTTATGGTTAGGGAACGGCAAGTCTTAGGGCACAGGTGAGGGTACTGAAGCGTGGGAGGGTCAGGCTACGTGCTGACGCATGTGTCAGTGCCAGCATACGGGCCAGGAGTAGGGTACGGCGTAAGGTAAAGTATAGGGCTTGTGGTTGATTTCCTTTCCAGGCTAGGTTTAGGGTTAGGGAACGGCAAGGCTTAGGGCATAGGTGAGGGTACGGAAACGTGAGAGGGACGGGCTACGTGCTGACGCACGGGTCAGTGCCAGCGTACGGGCCAGGAGTAGGCAACGGCGTAGGATAAAGTGTAGGGCTGGTGGTGGATTTGCGTTCTGGGATAGGGTTAGGGTTAGGGAACGGCAAGGCTTAGGGCAAAGGTCAGGGTACGGAAACGCGAGAGGGTAAGGCTACGTGCTGATGCACGGTTCAGTGCCAGAGTACAGGCCAGGAGTAGGCAACGGCGTAGGGTATGGTGTAGGGCTGGTGGTGGGTTTCCGTTCCGGGCTAGGGTTAGGGATAGGGAACGGCAAGGCTTAGGGCACAGGTGAGGGTACGTAAACGTGGGAGGGTCAGGCTATGTGCTGACGCACGGGTCAATGCCAGCGTACGGGCGAGGTGTAGGCAACGGTGAAAGGTAAGGTTTAGGGCTGGTGGTGGGTTTCCGTTACGGACTAGGGTTAGGGTTAGGGAACGGCAAGGCTTAGGGCACAGGTCAGGGTACGGAAACGCGGGAGGGTAAGGCTACGTGCTGATGCACGGTTCAGTGCCAGAGTACAGGCCAGGAGTAGGCAACGGCGTAGGTTAAGGTGTAGGGCTGGTGGTGGGTTTCCGTTCCGGGCTAGGGTTAGGGTTAAGGAACGTCAAGCCTTAGGGCACAGGTGAGGGTACGGAAACGTTGGAAGCTCAGACTACGTGCTGACGCATGGTTCATTGCCAGCGTACGGGTCAGGAGTAGGATACTTCGTAAGGTAAGGTGTAGGGCTGGTGGTGGGTTTCTATTCCGGGCTAGGGTTAGGGTTAGGGAAAGGCAAGGCTTAGGGCACAGGTGAGGGTACGGAAACGTGGGAGGGACGGGCTACGTGCTGACGCACGGGTCAGTGCAGGCGTACGGGCCAGGAATATGGTACGGCGTAAGGTAAGGTGTACGGCTGGTGGTGGGTTTCCGTTCCAGGCTAGGGTTAGGGTTAGGGAACGGCAAGGCTTAGGGCACAGGTGAGGTGACAGAAACGTGGGACGGTCAGGCTATGTGCTGACGCACGTGTCAGTGCCAGCGTATGGGCCAGGGGTAGGCAACGGCGTAAGGTAAGATGTAGGGCTGGTGGTTGGTTTCCGTTCCAGGCTAGGGTTAGGGTAAGGGAACGGCAAGGCTTAGGGCACAGGTGAGGGTACCGAAACGTGGGAGGGTCAGGCTACATGCTGACGCACGGTTCAGTGCCAGCGTACGGGCCAGGAATAAGTTACGGCGTAAGGTAAGGTGTAAGGCTGGTGGTGGGTTTCCGTTCGTGGCTAGGGTTAGGGTTAGGGAATGGCAAGGCTTAGGGCACAGGTGAGGGTACGGAAACGTGGGAGGGTCAGGCTACGTGCTGACGCACGGGTCAGTGCCAGCGTACGGGTCAGTAGCAGCGTACGGCGTAAGGTATGGTGTAGGGCTGGTGGTGGGTTACTATTCCGGGCTAGGATTAGGGTTAGGGAATGGCAAGGCTTAGGGCACAGGTGAGGGTACGGAAACGCGGGAGGGTAAGGCTACGTGCTGATGCACGTTTCAGTGCCAGAGTACAGGCCATGAGTAGGCAACGGCGTAGGATAAGGTGTAGGGCTGGTGGTGGGTTTCCGTTCCGGGCTAGGGTTAGGGTTAGGGAACGGCAAGGCTTAGGGCTCAGGTGAGGGTACGTAGATGTGGGAGGGTCAGGCTACGTGCTGACGCACTGGTCAATGCCAGCGTACGGGCGAGGAGTAGGCAACGGCGTAAGGTAAGGTTTAGGGCTGGTGGTGGGTTTCCGTTCCGGACTAGGGTTAGGGTTAGGGAACGGCAAGGCTTAGGGCACAGGTCAGGGTACGGAAACGCGGGAGGGTAAGGCTACGTGCTGATGCACGGTTCAGTGCCAGAGTACAGGCCAGGAGTAGGCAACGGCGTAGGGTAAGGTGTAGGGCTGGTGGTGGGTTTCCGTTCCGGGCTAGGGTTAGGGTTAGGGAACGGCAAGGCTTAGGGCACAGGTGAGGGTACGTAAACGTGGGAGGGTCAGGCTACGTGCTGACGCATGGGTCAATGCCACCGTACGGGCGAGGAGTAGTCAACGACGTAAGGTAAGGTGTACGGCTGGTGGTTGGTTTCCGTTCCAGGCTAGGGTTAGGGTTAGGGAACGGCAAGGCTTAGGGCACAGGTGAGGGTACGGAAACGTGGGAGTGTCAAGCTATGTGCTGACGCACGGTTCAGTGCCAGTGTACGGGCCAGGAATAGGGTACGGCGTAAGGTTTGGTGTAGGGCTGGTGGTGGGTTTCTAATCCGGGCTAGGGTTAGGGTTAGGGAACGGCAAGTCTTAGGGCAAAGGAGAGGGTACGGAAACGTGGGGTGGTCAGGCTACGTGCTGACGCACGGTTCAGTGCCAGCGTACGGGCCGGGAATAGGGTACGGCGTAAGGTAAGGTGTACGGCTGGTGGTGGGTTTCCGTTCCGGGCTAGGGTTAGGGTTAGGGAACGGCAAGGCTTAGGGCACAGGTGAGTGTACGGAAACGTGGGAGGGTCAGGCTACGTGCTGACGCACGGGTCAGTGCCAGCGTACGGGTCAGTAGCAGCGTACGGCGTAAGGTATGGTGTAGGGCTGCTGGTGGGTTACTATTCCGGGCTAGGGTTAGTGTTAGGGAATGGCAAGGCTTAGGGCAAAGGTGAGGGTACGGAAACGTGGGAGGGTCAGGCTACGTGCTGACGCACGCGTCAGTGCCAGCGTACGGGCCAGGAGTAGGCAACGGCGTAAGGTAAGGTTTAGGGCTGGTGGTTGGTTTCCGTTCCAGGCTAGGGTTAGGGTTAGGGAACAGCAAGGCTTAGGGCACAGGTGAGGGTACGGAAACGTGGGAGGGTCGGGCTACGTGCTGACGCACGTGTCAGTGCCAGCGTACGGGCCAGGAGTAGGCAACGGCGTAGGATAAAGTGTAGGGCTGGTGGTGGATTTGCGTTCTGGGCTAGAATTAGGGTTAGGGAACGGCAAGGCTTAGGGCACAGGTCAGGGTACGGAAACGCGGGAGGGTAAGGCTACGTGCTGATGCACGGTTCAGTGCCAGAGTACAGGCCAGGAGTAGGCAACGGCGTAGGGAAATGTGTACGGCTGGTGGTGGGTTTCCTTTCCGGGCTAGGGTTAGGGTTAGGGAATGGCAAGGCTTAGGGCACAGGTGAGGGTACGGAAACGTGGGAGGGTCAGGCTACGTGCTGACGCACTGGTCAATGCCAGCGTACGGGCGAGGAGTAGGCAACGGCTTAAGGTAAGGTGTACGGCTGGTGGTTGGTTTCCGTTCCAGGCTAGGGTTAGGGTTAGGGAACGGCAAGGCTTAGGGCAAGGTGAGTGTACGGAAACGTGGGAAGTTCAGGCTACGTGCTGACGCACGATTCAGTGCCAGCATACGGGCCAGGAACAGGGAACGGCGTAAGGTAAGGTGTAGGGCTGGTGGTGGGTTTCCGTTCCGGGCTAGGGTTAGGGTTAGGGAACGGCAAGGCTTAGGGCACAGGTCAGGGTACGGAAACGCGTGAGGGTAAGGCCACGTGCTGATGCACGGGTCAGTGCCGGAGTACAGGCCAGTAGTAGGCAACGGCGTAAGGTAAGGTGTAGGACTGGTGGTTGGTTTCCGTTCCAGGCTAGGGTTAGTGTTAGGGAACGGCAAGGCTTAGGGCACAGGTGAGAGTACGGAAACGTGGGAGGGTCGGGCTACGTGCTGATGCACTGGTCAGTGCCAGCGTACGGGCCAGGAGTAGGCAACGGAGTAGGATAAAGTGTAGGGCTGGTGGTGGATTTGCGTTCCTGGCTAGGGTTAGGGTTAGGGAACGGCAAGCCTTACGGCACAGGTGAGGGAGCGGAAACGTGGGAGGGTCAGGCTACGTGCTGACACACGGTTCAGTGCCAGCGTACGGGCCAGGAATAGGGAACGGCGTAAGTTAAAGTGTAGGGCTGGTGGTGGGTTTCCATTCCGGGCTAGGGTTAGGGTTAGGGAACGGCAAGGCTTAGGGCACAGGTGAGGGTACGGTAACTTTGGAGGCTCAGATTACGTGCTGAACGCATGGTTCAGTGCGAGCGTAAGGGCCAGGAGTAGGATACGGCGTAAGGTAAGGTGTAGGGCTGGTGGTGGGTTTCTATTCCGGGCTAGGGCTAGGGTTAGGGAAATGCAATGCTTAGGGCACAGGTGAGGTTACGGAAACGTGGGAGGGTCAGGCTACATGCTGACGCACGGTTCAGTGCCAGCGTACGGGCCAGGAATAGGTTACGGCGTAAGGTAAGTTGTAGGGCTGGTGGTGGGTTTCCGTTCCGGGCTAGGGTTATGGTTAGGGAACGGCAAATCTTAGGGCACAGGTGAGGGTACTGAAACTTGGGAGGGTCAGGCTACGTGCTGACGCATGGGTCAGTGCCAGCGTACGGGCCAGGAGTAGGGTACGGCATAAGATAAAGTGTAGGGCTTGTGGTTGATTTCCTTTCCAGGCTAGGTTTAGGGTTAAGGAACGGCACGGCTTAGGGCACACATGAGTTTACGGAAACGTGGGAGGGACGGGCTACATGCTGACGCACGGGTCAGTGCCAGCGTACGGGCCAGGAATAGGCAGCGGCGTAGGATAAAGTGTAGGGCTGGTGGTGGATTTGCGTTTTGGGCTAGGGTTAGGGTTAGGTAAAGGCAAGGCTTAGGGCGCAGGTCAGGGTACGGAAACGCGTGAGGGTAAGGCTTCGTGCTGATGTGCAGGTCAGTGCCAGAATACACGCCAGTAGTAGGCAACGGCGTAGGGTAAGGTTTTGGGCTGGTGGTGGGTTTCCATTCCGGGCTAGTGTTAGGGTTAGGGAACCGCAAGGCTTAGGGCACAGGTGAGGGTACGGAAACGTGGGAGGGTCAGGCTACGTGCTAACGCACGGGTCAGTGCCAGCGTACGGGACAGGGATAGGCAACGGCGTAAGTTAAGATGTAGGGCTGGTGGTTGCTTTCCGTTCCAGGCTAGGGTTAGAGTAAGGGAACGGCAAGGCTTAGGGCACAGGTGAGGGTACCGAAACGTGGAAGGGTCAGGCTACATGCTGACGCACGGTTCAGTGCCAGCGTACGGGCCAAGAATAAGTTACGGCGTAAGGTAAGGTGTAGGGCTGGTGGTGGGTTTCCGTTCGGGGCTAGGGTTAGGGTTAGGGAACGGCAAGGCTTACGGCACAGCTGAGGGTTCGGAAACGTGGGAGGGTCAGGCTACGTGCTGACGCACGGGTCAGAGCCAGCGTACGGTTCAGGAGTAGGGTACGGCGTAATGTAAGGTGTAGGGCTGGTGGTGGGTTTCTATTCTGGGCTAGGGTTAGGGCTAGGGAACGGCAAGGCTTAGGGCACAGGTGAGGGTACGGAAACTTGGGAGGGTCAGGCTACGTGGTGACGCACTGTTCAGTGCCACCGTACGGGCCAGGAATAGGGTACGGCGTAAGGTAAGGTTTAGGGGTGGTGGTGGGTTTCTAATCCGGGCTAGGGTTAGGGTTAGGTTACGGCAAGTCTTAGGGCAAAGGTGGGGTACGGAAACGTGGGAGGGTCAGGCTACGTGCTGACGCACGGTTCAGTGCCAGCGTACGGGCGAGGAATAGTGTACGGCGTAAGGTAAGGTGTACAGCTGGTGGTGGGTTTCCGATCCGGGCTAGGGTTAGGGTTAGGGAACGGCAAGGTTTAGGGCACAGGTGAGGGTACGTAAACGTGGGAGGGTCAGGCTACGTGCTGACGCACGGGTCAGTGCCAGCGTACGGGCCAGGAGTAGGGTACGCCATAAGGTAAGGTGTAGGGCTTCTGTTTGATTTCCGTTCCAGGCTAGGGTTAGGGTTAAGGAACGGCAAGGCTTAGGGCACAGGTGAGGGTACGGAAACGTGGGAAGGTCGGGCTACGTGCTGACGCTCGAGTCAGTGCCAGCGTACGGTCCAGGAGTAGGCAACGGCGTAGGATAAAGTGTAGGGCTGGTGGTGGATTTGCGTTCTGGGCTAGGGTTAGGGTTAGGGAACGGCAAGGCTTAGGGCACTGGTCAGGGAACGGAAACGCGGGAGGGTAAGACTACCTGCTGATGCACGGGTAAGTGCCAGAGTACAGGCCAGGTGTAGGCAACGGCGTAGGGTAAGGTGTAGGGCTGGTGGTAGGTTTCCGTTCCGGGCTAGGGTTTGGGTTAAGGAACGGCAAGGCTTAGGGCACAAGTGAGGTTACAGAAACGTGGGACGGTCAGGCTACGTGCTGACGCACGTGTCAGTGCCAGCGTACGGGCCAGGAGTAGGCAACGGCGTAAGGTAAGATGTAGGGCTGGTGGTTGGTTTCCGTTCCATGCTAGGCTTAGGATAAGGGAACGGCAAGGTTTAGGGCACAGGTGAGGGTATGGAAACGTGGGAGGGTCAGGCTACATGCTGACGCACGGTTCAGTGCCAGCGTACGGGCCAGGAATAGGTTACGGCATAAGGTAAGGTGTAGGGCTGGTGGTGGGTTTCCGTTCGGGGCTAGGGTTAGGGTAAGGGAACGGCAAGGCTTAGGGAACAGGTGAGGGTACGGAAACGTGGGAGGGTCAGGCTACGTGCTGACGCACGGGTCAGTGCCAGCGTACGGGTCAGTAGTAGGGTACGGCGTAAGGTATGGTGTAGGGCTGGTGGTGGGTTTCCATTACCGGCTAGGGTTAGGTTTAGAGAATGGCAAGGCTTAGGGCACAGGTGAGGGTACGGAAACGTGGGAGGGTCGGGCTACGTGATGACGCACGTGTCAGTGCCAGCGTACGGGCCAGGAGTAGGCAACGGCATAGGATAAAGTGTAGGGCTGGTGATGGATTTGCGTCTGGGCAAGGGTTAGGGTTAGGGAACGACAAATCTTAGAGCACTGGTCAGGGTACGGAAACGCGGGAGGGTAAGGCTACGTGCTGATGCACGGGTCAGTGCCAGAGTACAGGCCAGGAGTAGGCAACGGCGTAGGGTAAGGTGTAGGGCTGGTGGTGGGTTTCCGTTCCGGGCTAGGGTTAGGGTTAGGGAACGGCAAGGCTTATGGCACAGGTGAGGGTACGGAAACGTGGGAGGGTCAGGCTACGTGCTGACGCACGGGTCAGTGCCAGCGTACGGGCCAGGAGTAGGCAACGGCGTAAGGTAAGGTGTAGGGCTTGTGGTTGGTTTCCGTTCCTGTCTAGGGTTAGGGTTAGGGAACGGCAAGGCTTAGGGCACAGGTGAGGGTACGGAAACGTGGGATGGTCCGGCTACGTGCTGACGCACGGGTCAGTGCCAGTGTACGGGCCAGGAATAGGCAACGGCGTAGGATAAAGTGTAGGGCTGGTGATGGATTTGCGTTCTGGGCTAGGGTTAGGGTTAGGGAACGGCAAGGCTTAGGGCACAAGTCAGGGTACGGAAACGCGGGAGGGTAAGGCTACGTGCTGGTGCACGGTTCAGTGCCAGAGTACAGGCCAGGAGTAGGCAACGGCATAGGGTAAGGTGTAGGGCTGGTGGTGGGTTTCCGTTCCGGGCTAGGGTTAGGGTTAGGGAACGGCAAGGCTTAGGGCACAGGTGAGGGTACGTAAACGTGGGAGGGTCAGGCTACGTGCTGTCGCATGTGTCAATGCCAGCGTACGGGCGAGGATTAGACAACGGCGTAAGGTAAGGTGTACGGCTGGTGGTTGGTTTCCGTTCCAGGCTAGGGTTAGGGTTAGGGAACGGCAAGGCTTAGGGCACAGGTGAGGGTACGGAAACGTGGGAGGGTCAGGCTACGTGCTGACGCACGGTTCAGTGCCAGCGTACGGGCCAGGAATAGGGAACGGCGTAAGGTAAGGTGTAGGGCTGGTGGTGGGTTTCTGTTTCGGGCTAGGGTTACGGTTAGGGAACGGCAAGGCTTAGGGCACAGGTCAGGGTACGGAAACGTGGGAGGGTAAGGCTACGTGCTGATGCACGGGTCAGTACCAGAGTACAGGCCAGTATTAGGCAACGGCGTAGGGTAAGGTTTTGGGCTGGTGGTGGGTTTCCATTCCGGGCTAGGATTAGGTTTAGGGAACCGCAGGGCTTAGGGCACAGGTGAGGGTACGGAGACGAGGGAGGGTCAGGCTACGTGCTGACGCACGGGTCAATGCCAGCGTACGAGCCAGGAGTAGGCAACGGCGTAAGGTAAGGTGTAGGGCTGGTGGTTGGTTTCCGTTCCAGGCTAGTGTTAGGGTTACGGAACGGCAAGGCTTAGGGCACAGGTGAGGGTACGGAAACGTGGGTGGGTCGGGCTACGTGCTGATGCACTGGTCAGTGCCAGCGTACGGGCCAGGAGTAGGCAACGGCGTAGGATAAAGTGTAGGGCGGGTGTTGGTTTTGCGTTCCGGGCTAGGGTTAGGGTTAGGGAACGGCAAAGCTTAGGGCTCAGGTGAGGGAACGGAAACATGGGAGGGTCAGGCTACGTGCTGACGCACGGTTCAGTGCCAGAGTACGGGCCAGGAATAGGGAACGGCGTAAGTTAAGGTGTAGGGCTTGTGGTGGGTTTCCGTTCCGGGCTAGGGTTAGGGTTAGGGAACGTCAAGGCTTAGGGCACAGATGAGGGTACGGAAACGTTGGAGGCACAGACTACGTGCTGACGCATGGTTCAGTGCCAGCGTATGGGTCAGGAGTTGGATACGGCATAAGGTAAGGTGTAGGGCTGGTGGTGGGTTTCTATTCCGGGCTAGGGTTAGGGTTAGGGAAAGGCAAGGCTTAGGGCACAGGTGAGGTTACGGAAACGTGGGAGGGTCAGGCTACGTGCTGACGCACGGTTCAGTGCCAGCGTACGGGCCAGGAATAGGTTACGGCGTAAGGTAAGGTGTAGGGCTGGTGGTGGGTTTCCGTTCCGGGCTAGGGTTATGGTAAGGGAACGGCAAGGCTTAGGGCACACGTGAGGGTACGGAAACGTGGGAGTGTCAGGCTACGTGCTGACGCACGGGTCAGTGCCAGCGTACGGGCCAGGAGTAGGGTACGGCGTAAGGTAAGGTGTAGGGCTTGTGGTTGATTTCCGTTCCTGGCTAGGTTTAGTGTTAGAGAACGGCAAGGCTTAGGGCACAGGTGATGACACGGAAACGTGGGAGGGTTGGGCTCCGTGCTGACACACTGGTCAGTGCCAGCGTACGGGCCAGGAGTAGGCAACGGCGTAGGATAAAGTGTAGGGCTGGTGGTTCATATGCGTTCTGGGCAAGGGTTAGGGTTAGGGAATGGCAAGGCTTAGGGCACAGGTCAGGGTACGGAAACGCGGGAGGGTAAGACTACCTGCTGATGCACGGGTCAGTGCCAGAGTACAGGCCAGGAGTAGGCAACGGCGTAGGGTAAGGTGTAGGGCTGATGGTAGGTTTCCGTTCCGGGCTAGGGTTTGGGTTAGGGAACGGCTAGTCTTAGGGCACAGGTGAGTTTACAGAAACGTGGGACGGTCAGGCTACGTGCTGACGCACGGGTCAGTGCCAGCGTACGGGCCAGGTGAAGGCAACGGCGTGAGGTAAGATGTAGGGCTGGTGGTGGGTTTCCGTTCCAGGCTAGGATTAGGGTAAGGGAACGGCATGGCTTAGGGCACAGGTGAGGGTACGGAAACGTGGGAGGGTCAGGCTACATGCTGACGCACGGTTCTGTGCCAGCGTACGGGCCAGGAATAGGTTACGGCGTAAGGTAAGGTGTAGGCTGCTGGTGGGTTTCTGTTCGGGGCTAGGGTTAGGGTTAGGGAAGGGAAGAGTTATGGCACAGGTGAGGGTACGGAAACGTGGGAGGGTCAGGCTACGTGCTGACGCACGGGTCAGTGCCAGCGTACGGGACAGGAGTAGGCAACGGCGTAAGGTAAGGTGTAGGGCTTGTGGTTGGTTTCCGTTCCTGTCTAGGGTTAGGGTTAGGGAACGGCAAGGCTTAGGGCACAGGTGAGGGTACGGAAACGTGGGATGGTCGGGCTACGTGCTGACGCACGTGTCAGTGCCAGCGTACGGGCCAGGAGTAGGCAACGGCGTAGGATAAAGTGTAGGGCTGGTGATGGATTTGCGTTCTGGGCTAGGGTTAGGGTTAGGGAACGGCAAGGCTTAGGGCACAAGTCAGGGTACGGAAACGCGGGAGGGTAAGCCTACGTGCTGGTGCACGGTTCAGTGCCAGAGTACAGGCCAGGAGTAGGCAACGGCATAGGGTAAGGTGTAGGGCTGGTGGTGGGTTTCCGTTCAGGGCTAGGGTTAGTGTTAGGGAACGGCAAGGCTTAGGGCACAGGTGAGGGTACGTAAACGTGGGAGGGTCAGGCTACGTGCTGTCGCATGTGTCAATGCCAGCGTACGGGCGAGGAGTAGACAACGGCGTAAGGTAAGGTGTACGGCTGGTGGTTGGTTTCCGTTCCAGGCTAGGGTTAGGGTTAGGGAACAGCAAGGCTTAGGGCACAGGTGAGGGTACGGAAACGCTGGTGGGTAAGGCTACGTGCTGATGCACGGGTCAGTGCCGGAGTACAGGCCAGTATTAGGCAACGGCGTAAGGTAAGGTGTAGGGCTGGTGGTTGGTTTCCGTTCCAGGCTAGGGTTAGGGTAAGGAAACGGCAAGGTGTAGGGCACAGGTGAGGGAACGGAAACGTGGGAGGGTCAGGCTACGTGCTGACACACAGTTCAGTGCCAGCGTACGGGCCAGGAATAGGGAACGGCGTAAGTTAAGGTGTAGGGCTGGTGGTGGGTTTCCGTTCCGGGCTAGGGTTAGGGTTAAGGAACGTCAAGGCTTAGGGCACAGGTGAGGGTACGGAAACGTTGGAGGCTCAGACTACGTGCTGACGCATGGTTCATTGCCAGCGTACGGGTCAGGAGTAGGATACTTCGTATGGTAAGGTGTAGGGCTGGTGGTGAGTTTCTATTCCGGGCTAGGGTTAGGGTTAGGGAAAGGCAAGGCTTAGGGCACAGGTGAGGTTACGGAAACGTGGGAGGGTCAGGCTACATGCTGACGCACGGTTCAGTGCCAGCGTACGGGCCAGAAATAGGTTACGGCGTAAGGTATGGTGTAGGGCTGGTGGTGGGTTTCCATTCCGGTCTAGGGTTACGGTTAGGGAACGGCAAGGCTTAGGGCACAGGTGAGGGTACTGAAACTTGGGAGGGTCAGGCTACGTGCGGACGCATGGGTCAGTGCCAGCATGCGGGCCAGGAGTAGGGTACGGAGTAAGGTAAAGTGTAGGGCTTGTGGTTGATTGCCTTTCCATGCTAGGTTTAGGGTTAAGGAACGGCAAGGCTTAGGGCACAGGTGAGGGTACGGAAACGTGGGAGGGACGGGCTACGTGCTGACGCACGGGTCAGTGCCAGCGTACGGGCCAGGAGTAGGCAACGGCATAGGATACAGTGTAGTTCTGGTGGTGGATTTGCGTTCCGGGCTAGGGTTAGGGTTAGGGAAAGGCAAGGCTTAGGGCACAGGTGAGGGTATGGAAACGTTGCAGGGTCAGGCTACGTGCTGACGCACGGGTCAGTGCCAGCGTACGGGTCAGGAGTAGGGTACGGCGTAATGTAAAGTGTAGGGCTGGTGGTGGTTTTCCGTTCCGGGCTAGGGTTAGGGTTAGGGAACGTCAAGGCTTAGGGCACAGTTGAGGGTACGGAAACGTTGGAGGCTCAGACTACGTGGTGACGCATGGTTCAGTGCCAGCGTACGGGTCAGGAGTAGGATACGGCGTAAGGTAAGGTGTAGGGCTGGTGGTGGGTTTCTATTCCGGGCTAGGGTTAGGGTTAGGGAAAGGCAAGGCTTAGGGCACAGGTGAGGTTACGGAAACGTGGGAGGTTCAGGCTACATGCTGACGCACGGTTCAGTGCCTGCGTACGGGCCCGGAATAGGTTACGGCGTAAGGTAAAGTGTAGGGCTGGTGGTGGGTTTCCGTTCCGGTCTAGGGCTATGGTTAGGGAACGGCAAGGCTTAGGGCACAGTTGAGGGTACTGAAACGTGGGAGGGTCAGGCTACGTGCTGACGCATGGGTCAGTGCCAGCATACGGGCCAGGAGTAGGGTACGGCGTAAGGTAAAGTGTAGGGCTTGTGGTTGATTTCCTTTCCAGGCTAGGTTTAGGGTTAGGGAACTGCAAGGCTTAGGGCATAGGTGAGGGTACGGAAACGTGAGAGGGACGGGCTACGTGCTGGCGCACGGGTCAGTGCCAGCGTACGCGCCAGGAGTAGGCAACGGCATAGGATACAGTGTAGGGCTGGTGGTGGAATTGCGTTCCGGGCTAGGGTTAGGGTTAGGGAACTGCAAGGCTTAGGGCACAGGTGAGGGTATGGAAACGTTGGAGGGTCAGGCTACGTGCTGACGCACGGGTCAGTGCCAGCGTACGGGTCAGGAGGAGGGTACGGCGTAATGTAAGGTGTAGGGCTGGTGGTGGGTTTCTAATACGGGCTAGGGTTAGGGTTAGGGAACGGCAAGTCTTAGGGCAAAGGAGAGGGTACGGAAACGTGGGAGGGTCAGGCTACGTGCTGACGCACGGTTCAGTGCCAGCGTACGGACCAGGAATAGGGTACGGCGTAAGATAAGTTGTACGGCTGGTGGTGGGTTTCCGTTCCGGGCTAGTGTTAGGGTTAGGGAACGGCAAGGCTTAGGGCACAGGTGAGGTTACAGAAACGTGGGACGGTCAGGCTACGTGCTGACGCACGTGTCAGTGCCAGCGTACGGGCCAGGGGTAGGCAACGGCGTAAGGTAAGATGTAGGGCTGGTGGTTGGTTTCCGTTCCAGGCTAGGGTTAGGGTAAGGGAACGGCAAGGCTTAGGGCACAGGTGAGGGTACCGAAACGTGGGAGGGTCAGGCTTCATGCTGACGCACGGTTCAGTGCCAGCGTACGGGCCAGGAATAAGTTACGGCGTAAGGTAAGGTGTAGGGCTGGTGGAGGGTTTCCGTTCCGGGCTAGGGTTAGGGTTAGGGAACGGCAAGGCTTAGGGCACAGGTGAGGGTACGGAAACGTGGGAGGGTCAGGCTACGTGCTGACGCACGGGTCAGTGCCACCGTACGGGCCAGGAGTAGGCAACGGCGTAAGGTAAGGTGTAGGGCTGGTGGTTGGTTTCCGTTCCAGGCTAGGTTTAGGGTTAGGGAAAGGCAAGTCTTAGGGCACAGGTGAGGGTACGGAAACGTGGGAGGGTCGGGCTACGGGCTGACGCACGGTTCAGTGCCAGAGTACAGGCCAGGAGTAGGCAACGGCGTAGGGTAAGGTGTAGGGCTGCTGGTGGGTTTCCGTTCCGGGCTAGGGTTAGGGTTAGGGAACGGCAAGGCTTAGGGCACAGGTGAGGGTACGTAAACGTGGGAGGGTCAGGCTACGTGCTGACGCACGGGTCAATGCCAGCGTACGGGCGAGGAGTAGGCAATGGCGTAAGGTAAGGTTTAGGGCTGGTGGTGGGTTTCCGTTCCGGACTAGGGTTAGGGTTAGGGAACGGCAAGGCTTAGGGCACAGGTCAGGGTACGGAAACGCGGGAGGGTAATGCTACGTGCTGATGCACTGCTCAGTGCCAGAGTACAGGCCAGGAGTAGGCAACGGCATAGGGTAAGGTGTAGGGCTGGTGGTGGGTTTCCGTTCCGGGCTAGGGTTAGGGTTAGGGAACGGCAAGGCTTAGGGCACTGGTGAGAGTACGTAAACGTGGGAGCGTCAGGCTACGTGCTGACGCACGGGTCAATGCCAGCGTACGGGCCAGGAATAGGGTACGGCGTAAGGTAAGGTGTAGGGCTGGTGGTGGGTTTCTAATCCGGGCTAGGGTTAGGGTTAGGGAACGGCAAGTCTTAGGGCAAAGGAGAGGGTACGGAAACGTGGGAGGGTCAGGCTACGTGCTGACGCACCGGTCAATGCCAGCGTACGGGCGAGGAGTAGGCAACAGCGTAAGGTAAGGTGTACGGCTGGTGGTTGGTTTCCGTTCCAGGCTAGGGTTAGGGTTAGGGAACGGCAAGGCTTAGGGCACAGGTGAGGGTACGGAAACGTGGGAGGGTCAGGCTACGTGCTGACGCACGGTTCAGTGCCAGCATACGGGCCAGGAATAGGGAAAGGCGTAAGGTAAGGTGTAGGGCTGGTGGTGGGTTTCCGTTCCGGGCTAGGGTTAGGGTTAGGGAACGGCAAGGCATAGGCACAGGTCAGGGTACGGAAACGCGTGAGGGTAAGGCCACGTGCTGATACACGGGTCAGTGCCGGAGTACAGGCCAGTAGTAGGCAACGGCGTAAGGTAAGGTGTAGGACTGTTGGTTGGTTTCCGTTCCAGGCTAGGGTTAGTGTTAGGGAACGGCAAGGCTTAGGGCACAGGTGAGGGTACGGAAACGTGGGAGGGTCAGGCTACGTGCTGACGCACGGGTCAGTGCCAGCGTACTGGTCAGTAGCAGCGTACGGCGTAAAGTATGGTGTAGGGCTAGTGGTGGGTTACTATTCGGGGCTAGGGTTAGGGTTAGGGTATGGCAAGGCTTAGGGCACAGGTGAGGGTACGGAAACGTGGGAGGGTCAGGCTACGTGCTGACGCACGGGTCAGTGCCAGCGTACGGGCCAGGAGTAGGCAACGGCGTAAGGAAAGGTGTAGGGCTGGTGGTTGGCTTCCGTTCCAGGCTAGGGTTATGGTTAGGGAACGGCAAGGCTTAGGGCACAGGTGAGGGTACGGAAACGTGGGAGGGTCGGGCTACGTGCTGACGCACAGGTCAGTGCCAGCGTACGGGCCAGGAGTAGGCAACGGCGTAGGATAAAGTGTAGGGCTGGTGGTGGATTTGCGTTCTGGGCTAGGGTTAGGGTTAGGGAACGGCAAGGCTTAGGGCACAGGTCAGGTTACGGAAACGCGGGAGGGTAAGGCTACGTGCTGATGCACGGTTCAGTGCCAGAGTACAGGCCAGGAGTAGGCAACGGCGTAGGGTAAGGTGTAGGGCTGGTGGTGGGTTTCCGTTCCGGGCTAGGGTTAGGGATAGGGAACGGCAAGGCTTAGGGCACAGGTGAGGGTACGTAAACGTGGGAGGGTCAGGCTACGTGCTGACGCACGGGTCAATGCCAGCGTACGGGCGAGGAGTAGGCAACGGTGTAAGGTAAGGTTTAGGGCTGGTGGTGGGGTTCCGTTCCGGACTAGGGTTAGGGTTAGGGAAAGGCAAGGCTTAGGGCACAGGTCAGGGTACGGAAACGCGGGAGGGTAAGGCTACGTGCTGATGCACGGTTGAGTGCCAGAGTACAGGCCAGGAGTAGGCAACGGCGTAGGGTAAGGTGTACGGCTGGTGGTGGGTTTCCGTTCCGGGCTAGGGTTAGGGTTAGGGAACGGCAAGGCTTAGGGCACAGGTCAGGGTACGGAAACGCTGGTGGGTAAGGCTACGTGCTGATGCACGGGTCAGTGCCGGAGTACAGGCCAGTAGTATGCAACGGCGTAAGGTAATGTGTAGGGCTGGTGGTTGGTTTCCGTTCCAGGCTAGGGTTAGGGTAAGGAAACGGCAAGGCTTAGGGCACAGGTGAGGGAACGGAAACGTGGGAGGGTCAGGCTACGTGCTGACACACAGTACAGTGCCAGCGTACGGGCCAGGAATAGGGAACGGCGTAAGTTAACGTGTAGGGCTGGTGGTGGGTTTCCGTTCCGGGCTAGGGTTAGGGTTAAGGAACGTCAAGGCTTAGGGCACTGGTGAGGGTACGGAAACGTTGGAGGCTCAGACTACGTGCTGACGCATGGTTCATTGCCAGCGTACGGGTCAGGAGTAGGATACTTCGTAAGGTAAGGTGTAGAGCTGGTGGTGAGTTTCTATTCCGGGCTAGGGTTAGGGTTAGGGAAAGGCAAGGCTTAGGGCACAGGTGAGGTTACGGAAACGTGGGAGGGTCAGGCTACATGCTGACACACGGTTCAGTGCCAGCGTACGGGCCAGGAATAGGTTACGGCGTAAGGTAAGGTTTAGGGCTGGTGGTGGGTTTCCATTCCGGTCTATGGTTACGGTTAGGGAACCGCAAGGCTTAGGGCACAGGTGAGGGTACTGAAACGTGGGAGGGTCAGGCTACGTGCGGACGCATGGGTCAGTGCCAGCATACGGGCCAGGAGTAGGCAACGGCGTAAGGTAAAGTGTAGGGCTTGTGGTTGATTTCCTTTCCATGCTAGGTTTAGGGTTAGGGAACGGAAAGGCTTAGGGCACAGGTGAGGCTACGGAAACGTGGGAGGGACGGGCTACGTGCTGACGCACGGGTCAGTGCCAGCGTACGGGCCAGGAGTAGGCAACGGCATAGGATACAGTGTAGTTCTGGTGGTGGATTTGCGTTCCGGGCTAGGGTT
Source organism: Mesoplodon bidens (assembly GCF_964165515.1). Classification (NCBI taxonomy): domain Eukaryota; kingdom Metazoa; phylum Chordata; class Mammalia; order Artiodactyla; family Ziphiidae; genus Mesoplodon; species Mesoplodon bidens. The sequence continues at coordinate 1,010,156 of NW_027671733.1, read as the reverse complement.
AGGGTTAGGGAACGGCAAGGCTTAGGGCACAGGTGAGGGTATGGAAACGTTGCAGGGTCAGGCTACGTGCTGACGCACGGGTCAGTGCCAGCGTACGGGTCAGGAGTAGGGTACGGCGTAATGTAATGTGTAGGTCTGGTGGTGGGTTTCTATTCCGGGCTAGGGTTAGGGTTAGGGAACGGCAAGGCTTAGGGCACAGGTGAGGGTACGGAAACTTGGGAGGGTCAGGCTACATCCTGACGCACTGTTCAGTGCCAGCGTACGGGCCAGGAATAGGGTACGGCGTAAGGTATGGTGTAGGGCTGGTGGTGGGTTTCTAAAATGGGCTAGGGTTAGGGTTAGGGAATGGCAAGTCTTAGGGCAAAGGAGAGGGTACGGAAACGTGGGAGGGTCAGGCTACGTGCTGATGCACGGTTTAGTGCCAGCGTACGGACCAGGAATAGGGTACGGCGTAAGGTAAGGTGTACGGCTGGTGGTGGGTTTCCATTCCGGGCTAGGGTTAGGGTTAGGGAACGGCAAGGCTTAGGGCACAGGTGAGGTGACAGAAACGTGGGACGGTCAGGCTACGTGCTGACGCACGTGTCAGTGCCAGCGTACGGGCCAGGGTTAGGCAACGGCGTAAGGTAAGATGTAGGGCTGGTGGTTGGTTTCCGTTCGAACTAGGGTTAGGGTAAGGGAACGGCAAGGCTTAGGGCACAGGTGAGGGTACGGAAACGTGGGAGGGTCAGGCTACGTGCTGACGCACAGGTCAGTGCCAGCGTACGGGCCAGGAGTAGGCAACGGCGTAAGGTAAGGTGTAGGGCTGGTGGTTGGTTTCCGTTCCAGGCTAGGGTTAGGGTTAGGGAACGGCAAGGCTTAGGGCACAGGTGAGGGTACGGAAAAGTGGGAGGGTCGGGCTACGTGCTGACGCACGGTTCAGTGCCAGCGTACGGGCCAGGAGTAGGCAACGGCGTAGGATAAAGTGTAGGGCTGGTGGTGGATTTGCGTTCTGGGCTAGGGTTAGGGTTAGGGAACGGCAAGTCTTAGGGCACATGTCAGGGAACGGAAACGCGGGAGGGTAAGGCTACGTGCTGATGCACGGTTCAGTGCCAGAGTACAGGCCAGGAGTAGGCAACGGCGTAGGGTAAGGTGTAGGGCTGGTGGTGGGTTTCCGTTCCGGGCTAGGGTTAGGGTTAGGGAACGGCAAGGCTTAGGGCACAGGTGAGGGTACGTAAACGTGGGAGGGTCAGGCTACGTGCTGACGCACGGGTCAATGCCAGCGTACGGGCGAGGAGTAGGCAACGGCGTAAGGTAAGGTTTAGTGCTGGTGGTGGGTTTCCGTTCCGGACTAGGGTTAGGGTTAGGGAACGGCAAGGCTTAGGGCACAGGTCAGGGTACGGAAACGCGGGAGGGTAAGGCTACGTGCTGATGCACGGTTCAGTGCCAGAGTACAGGCCAGGAGTAGGCAACGGCGTAGGGTAAGGTGTAGGGCTGGTGGTGGGTTTCCTTTCCGGGCTAGGGTTAGGGTTAGGGAACGGCAAGGCTTAGGGCACAGGTGAGGGTACGTAAACGTGGGAGGGTCACGCTACGTGCTGACGCACGGGTCAATGCCAGCGTACGGGCGAGGAGTAGGCAACGACGTAAGGTAAGGTGTACGGCTGGTGGTTGGTTTCCATTCCAGGCTAGGATTAGGGTTAGGGAACGGCAAGGCTTAGGGCACAGGTGAGGGTACGGAAACGTGGGAGGGTCAGGCTATGTGCTGACGCACGGTTCAGTGCCAGCGTACGGGCCAGGAATAGGGTACGGCGTAAGGTAAGGTGTAGGGCTGGTGGTGGTTTTCTAATCCGGGCTAGGGTTAGGGTTAGGGAACGGCAAGTCTTAGGGCAAAGGAGAGTGTACGGAAACGTGGGAGGGTCAGGCTACGTGCTGACGCACGGTTCAGTGCCAGCGTACGGGCCAGGAATAGGGTACGGCGTAAGGTAAGGTTTACGGCTGGTGGTGGGTTTCCGTTCCGGGCTAGGGTTAGGGTTAGGGAACGGCTAGGCTTAGGGCACAGGTGAGGTTACAGAAACGTGGGACGGTCAGGCTACGTGCTGACGCACGTGTCAGTGCAAGCGTACGGGCCAGGGGTAGGCAACGCTGTAAGGTAAGATGTAGGGCTGGTGGTTGGTGTCCGTTCCAGGCTAGGGTTAGGGTAAGGGAATGGCAAGGCTTAGGGCACAGGTGAGGGTACCGAAACGTGGGAGGGTCAGGCTACATGCTGACGCACGGTTCAGTGCCAGCGTATGGGCCAGGAATAAGTTACGGCGTAAGGTAAGGTGTAGGGCAGGTGGTGGGATTCCGTTCGGGGCAAGGGTTAGGGTTAGGGAATGGCAAGGCTTAGGGCGCACGTGAGGGTACGGAAACGTGGGAGGGTCAGGCTACGTGCTGACGAACGGGTCAGTGCCAGCGTACGGGTCAGTAGCAGCGTACGGCGTAAGGTATGGTGTAGGGCTGCTGGTGGGTTACTATTCAGGGCTAGGGTTAGTGTTAGGGAATGGCAAGGCTTAGGGCACAGGTGAGGGTACGGAAACGTGGGAGGGTCAGGCTACGTGCTGACGCACGGGTCAATGCCAGCGTACGGGCCAGGAGTAGGCAACGGCGTAAGGTAAGGTGTAGGGCTGGTGGTTGGCTTCCGTTCCAGGCTAGGGTTAGGGTTAGGGAACGGCAAGGCTTAGGGCACAGGTGAGGGTACGGAAACGTGGGAGGGTCGGGCTACGTGCTGACGCACGGGTCAGTGCCAGCGTACGGGCCAGGAGTAGGCAACGGCGTAGGATAAAGTGTAGGGCTGGTGGTGGATTTGCGTTCTGGGCTAGAATTAGGGTTAGGGAACGGCAAGGCTTAGGGCACAGGTTAGGGTACGGAAACGCGGGAGGGTAAGGCTACGTGCTGATGCACGGTTCAGTGCCAGAGTACAGGCCAGGAGTAGGCAACGGCGTAGGGTAAGGTGTAGGGCTGGTGGTGGGTTTCCATTCCGGGCTAGGGTTAGGGTTAGGGAACGGCAAGGCTTAGGGCACAGGTGAGGGTACGGAAACGTGGGAGGGTCAGGCTACGTGCTGACGCACGGGTCAATGCCAGCGTACGGGCGAGGAGTAGGCAACGGCGTAAGGTAAGGTGTACGGCTTGTGGTTGGTGTCCGTTCCAGGCTAGGGTTAGGGTTAGGGAACGGCAAGGCTTAGGGCAAGGTGAGGGTACGGAAACGTGGGAGGGTCAGGCTACGTGCTGACGCACGATTCAGTGCCAGCATACGGGCCAGCAATAGGGAAAGGCGTAAGGTAAGGTGTAGGGCTGGTGGTGGGTTTCCGTTCCGGGCTAGGGTTAGGGTTAGGGAACGGCAAGGCTTAGGGCACAGGACAGGCTATGGAAACGCGTGAGGGTAAGGCCACGTGCTGATTCACGGGTCAGTGCCGGAGTACAGGCCAGTAGTAGGCAACGGCGTAAGGTAAGGTGTAGGACTGGTGGTTGGTTTCCGTTCCAGGCTAGGGTTAGTGTTAGGGAACGGCAAGGCTTATGGCACAGGTGAGGGTACGGAAACGTGGGAGGGTCAGGCTACGTGCTGATGCACTGGTCAGTGCCAGCGTACGGGCCAGGAATAGGGAACGGCGTAAGTTAAGGTGTAGGGCTGGTGGTGGGTTTCCGTTCCGGGCTAGGGCTAGGGTTAGGGAAATGCAAGGCTTAGGGCACAGGTGAGGATACGGAAACGTGGGAGGGTCAGGCTACATGCTGACGCACCGTTCACTGCCAGCGTATGGGCCAGGAATAGGTTACGGCGTAAGGTAAGGTGTAGGGCTGGTTGTGGGTTTCCGTTCCGGGCTAGGGTTATGGTTAGGGAACGGCAAGGCTTAGGGCACAGGTGAGGGTACTGAAACGTGGGATGGTCAGGCTACGTGCTGACGCATGGGTCAGTGCCAGCGTACGGGCCAGGAGTAGGGTACGGCGTAAGGTAAAGTGTAGGGCTTGTGGTTGATTTCCTTTCCAGGCTAGGTTTAGGGTTAGGGAACGGCAAGGCTTAGGGCACACATGAGGGTACGGAAACGTGGGAGGGACGGGCTACGTGCTGACGCACGGGTCAGTGCCAGCGTACGGGCCAGGAGTAGGCAATGGCGTAGGATAAAGTGTAGGGCTGGTGGTGGATTTGCGTTTTGGGCTAGGGTTAGGGTTAGGTAACGGCAAGGCTTAGGGCGCAGGTCAGGGTACGGAAACGCGTGAGGGTAAGGCTACGTGCTGATGCGCAGGTCAGTGCCAGAGTACACGCCAGTAGTAGGCAATGGCGTAGGGTAAGGTTTTGGGCTGGTGGTGGGTTTCCATTCCGGGCTAGTGTTAGGGTTAGGGAACCGCAAGGCTTAGGGCACAGGTGAGGGTACGGAAACGTGGGAGGGTCAGGCTACGTGCTAACGCACGGGTCAGTGCCAGCGTACGGGCCAGGGGTAGGCAACGGCGTAAGTTAAGATGTAGGGCTGGTGGTTGGATTCCGTTCCAGGCTACAGTTAGGGTAAGGGAACGGCAAGGCTTAGGGCACAGGTGAGGGTACCGAAACGTGGAAGGGTCAGGCTACATGCTGACGCACGGTTCAGTGCCAGCGTACGAGCCAAGATTAAGTTACGGCGTAAGGTAAGGTGTAGGGCAGGTGGTGGGTTTCCGTTCGGGGCTAGGGTTAGGGTTAGGAAACGGCAAGGCTTACGGCACAGCTGAGGGTACGGAAACGTGGGAGGGTCAGGCTACGTGCTGACGCACGGGTCAGTGCCAGCGTACGGTTCAGGAGTAGGGTACGGCGTAATGTAAGGTGTAGGGCTGGTGGTGGGTTTCTATTCCGGTCTAGGGTTAGCGTTAGGGAACGGCAAGGCTTAGGGCACAGGTGAGGGTACGGAAACTTGGGAGGGTCAGGCTACGTGCTGACGCACTGTTCAGTGCCACCGTACGGGCCAGGAATAGGGTACGGCGTAAGGTAAGGTTTAGGGCTGGTGGTGGGTTTCTAATCCGGGCTAGGGTTAGGGTTGGTTACGGCAAGTCTTAGGGCAAAGGTGGGGTACGGAAACGTGGGAGGGTCAGGCTACGTGCTGACGCACGGTTCAGTGCCAGCGTACGGGCCAGGAATAGTGTACGGCGTAAGGTAAGGTGTACAGCTGGTGGTGGGTTTCCGTTCCGGGCTAGGGATAGGGTTAGGGAACGGCAAGGCTTAGGGCACAGGTGAGGGTACGTAAACGTGGGAGGGTCAGGCTACGTGCTGACGCACGGGTCAGTGCCAGCATACGGGCCAGGAGTAGGGTACGGCGTAAGGTAAGGTGTAGGGCTTCTGGATGATTTCCGTTCCAGGGTAGGGTTTGGGTGAGGGAACGGCAAGGCTTAGGGCACAGGTGAGGGTACGGAGACGTGGGAGGGTCAGGCTACGTGCTGACGCACGGGTCAGTGCCAGCGTACGGGCCAGGAGTAGGCAACGGCGTAAGGTAAGGTGTAGGGATTGTGGTTGGTTTCCGTTCCTGTCTAGGGTTAGGGTTAGGGAACGGCAAGGCTTAGGGCACAGGTGAAGGTACGGAAACGTGGGAAGGTCGGGCTACGTGCTGACGCACGAGTCAGTGCCAGCGTACGGTCCAGGAGTAGGCAACGGCGTAGGATAAAGTGTAGGGCTAGTGGTGGATTTGCGTTCTGGGCTAGGGTTAGGGTTAGGGAACGGCAAAGCTTAGGGCACTGGTCAGGGAACAGAAACGCGGGAGGGTAAGGCTACGAGCTGATGCACGGGTCAGTGCCAGAGTACAGGCCAGGAGTAGGCAACGGCGTAGGGTAAGGTGTAGGGCTGGTGGTAGGTTTCCGTTCCGGGCTAGGGTTTGGGTTAGGGAACGGCAAGGCTTAGGGCACAGGTGAGGTTACAGAAACATGGGACGGTCAGGCTACGTGCTGACGCACGTGTCAGTGCCAGCGTACGGGCCAGGAGTAGGCAACGGCGTAAGGTAAGATGTAGGGCTGGTGGTTGGTTTCCGTTCCAGGCTACGCTTAGGGTAAGGGAACGGCAAGGTTTAGGGCACAGGTGAGGGTACGGAAACGTGGGAGGGTCAGGCTACATGCTGACGCACGGTTCAGTGCCAGCGTACGGGCCAGGAATAGGTTACGGCGTAAGGTAAGGTGTAGGGCTGGTGGTGGGTTTCCGTTCAGGGCTAGGGTTAGAGTTAGGGAACGGCAAGGCTTAGGGCACAGGTGAGGGTACGGAAACGTGGGAGGGTCAGGCTACGTTCTGACGCACGGGTCAGTGCCAGCGTACGGGTCAGTAGTAGGGTACGGCGTAAGGTATGGTGTAGGGCTGGTGGTGGGTTTCTATTCCGGGCTACGGTTAGGTTTAGGGAATGGCAAGGCTTAGGGCACAGGTGAGGGTACGGAAACGTGGGAGGGTCGGGCTACGTGATGACGCCCGTGTCAGTGCCAGCGTACGGGCCAGGAGTAGGCAACGGCGTAGGATAAAGTGTAGGGCTGGTGATGGATTTGCGTCTGGGCTAGGGTTAGGGTTAGGGAACGGCAAATCTTAGGGCACTGGTCAGGGTACGGAAACGCGGGAGGGTAAGGCTACGTGCTGATGCACGGGTCAGTGCCAGAGTACAGGCCAGGAGTAGGCAACGGCGTAGGGTAAGGTGTAGGGCTGGTGGTGGGTTTCCCTTCCGGGCTAGGGTTAGGGTTAGGGAACGGCAAGGCTTATGGCACAGGTGAGGGTACGGAAACGTGGGAGGGTCAGGCTACGTGCTGACGCACGGGTCAGTGCCAGCGTACGGGCCAGGAGTAGGCAACGGCGTAAGGTAAGGTGTAGGGATTGTGGTTGGTTTCCGTTCCTGTCTAGGGTTAGGGTTAGGGAACGGCAAGGCTTAGGGCACAGGTGAGGGTACGGAAACGTGGGATGGTCGGGCTACGTGCTGACGCACGGGTCAGTGCCAGCGTACGGGCCAGGAGTAGGCAACGGCATAGGATAAAGTGTAGGGCTGGTGATGGATTTGCGTTCTGGGCTAGGGTTAGGGTTAGGGAACGGCAAGGCTTAGGGCACAAGTCAGGGTACGGAAACGCGGGAGGGTAAGGCTACGTGCTCGTGCACGGTTCAGTGACAGAGTACAGGCCAGGAGTAGGCAACGGCGTAGGCTAAGGTGTAAGGCTGGTGGTGGGGTTCCGTTCCGGGCTAGGGTTAGGGTTTGGGAACGGCAAGGCTTAGGGCACAGGTGAGGGTACGTAAACGTGGGAGGGTCAGGCTACGTGCTGTCGCATGTGTCAATGCCAGAGTACGGGCGAGGAGTAGACAACGGCGTAAGGTAAGGTGTACGGCTGGTGGTTGGTTTCCGTTCCAGGCTAGGGTTAGGGTTAGGGAACGGCAAGGCTTAGGGCACAGGTGAGGGTACGGAAACGTGGGAGGGTCAGGCTACGTGCTGACGCACGGTTCAGTGCCAGCGTAAGAGCCAGGAATAGGGAACGGCGTAAGGTAAGGTGTAGGGCTGGTGGTGGGTTTCCGTTTCGGCCTAGGGTTAGGGTTAGGGAACGGCAAGGCTTAGGGTACAGGTCAGGGTACGGAAACGTGGGAGGGTAAGGCGACGTGCTGATGCACGGGTCAGTACCAGAGTACAGGCCAGGAGTATGCAACGGCGTAGGATAAAGTGTAGGGCGGGTGGTGGATTTGCGTTCCGGGCTAGGGTTAGTGTTAGGGAACGGCAAAGCTTAGGGCTCAGGTGAGGGAACGGAAACGTGGGCGGGTCAGGCTACGTGCTGACGCACGGTTCAGTGCCAGCGTACGGGCCAGGAATAGGGAACGGCGTAAGTTAAGGTGTAGGGCTGGTGGTGGGTTTCCGTTCCGGGCTAGGGTTAGGGTTAGGGAACGTCAAGGCTTAGTGCACAGATGAGGGTACAGAAACGTTGGAGGCACAGACTACGTGCTGACGCATGGTTCAGTGCCAGCGTATGGGTCAGGAGTAGGATACTGCGTAAGGTAAGGTGTAGGGCTGGTGGTGGGTTTCTATTCCGGGCTAGGGTTGGTGTTAGGGAAAGGCAAGGCTTAGGGCACAGGTGAGGTTACGGAAACGTGGGAGGGTCAGGCTACATGCTGACGCACGGTTCAGTGCCAGCGTACGGGCAAGGAATAGGTTATGGCGTAAGGTAAGGTGTAGGGCTGGTGGTGGGTTTCCGTTCCGGGCTAGGGTTATGGTTAGGGAACGGCAAGGCTTAGGGCACAGGTGAGGGTACGGAAACGTGGGAGTGTCAGGCTACGTGATGACGCACGGGTCAGTGCCGGCGTACGGGCCAGGAGTAGGGTACGGCGTAAGGTAAGGTGTAGGGTTTGTGGTTGATTTCCGTTCCAGGCTAGTGTTAGGGTTAGGGAACGGCAAGGCTTATGGCACAGGTGATGGTACGGAAAGGTGGGAGGGTCGGGCTCCGTGCTGACACACTGGTCAGTGCCAGCGTACGGGCCAGGAGTAGGCAACGGCGTAGGATAAAGTGTAGGGCTGGTGGTTCATGTGCGTTCTGGGCAAGGGTTAGGGTTAGGGAATGGCAAGGCTTAGGGCACAGGTCAGGGTACGGAAACGCGGGAGGGTAAGACTATCTGATGATGCACGGGTCAGTGCCAGAGTACAGGCCAGGAGTAGGCAACGGCGTAGGGTAAGGTGTAGGGCTGGTGGTAGGTTTCCGTTCCGGGCTAGGGTTTGGGTTAGGGAACGGCTAGGCTTAGGGCACAGGTGAGGTTACAGAAACGTGGGACGGTCAGGCTACGTGCTGACGCACGGGTCAGTGCCAGCGTACGGGCCAGGTGAAGGCAACGGCGTAAGGTAAGATATAGGGCTGGTGGTGGGTTTCCGTTCCAGGCTAGGATTAGGGTAAGGGAACGGCACGGCTTAGGGCACAGGAGAGGGTACGGAAACGTGGGAGGGTCAGGCTACATGCTGACACACGGTTCTGTGCCAGCGTACGGGCCAGGAATAGGTTACGGCGTAAGGTAAGGTGTAGGGCTGGTGGTGGGTTTCTGTTCGGGGCTAGGGTTAGGGTTAGGTAACGGCAAGGCTTAGGGCATAGGTGAGGTTACGGAAACGTGGGAGGGTCAGGCTACGTGCTGACGCACGGGTCAGTGCCAGCGTACGGGTCAGTAGTAGGGTACGGCATAAGGTATGGTGTAGGGCTGGTGGTGGGTTTCTATTCAGGGCTAGGGTTAGGGTTAGGGAACGGCAAGGCTTAGGGCACAGGTGAGGGTACGGAAACGGGGGAGGGTCGGGCTACGTGCTGACGCACGGGTCAGTGCCAGCGTACGGGCCAGGAGTAGGCAACGTCGTAGGATAAAGTGTAGGGCTGGTGATGGATTTGCGTTCAGGGCTAGGGTTAGTGTTAGGGAACGGCAACGCTTAGGGCACTTGTCAGGGTACCGAAACGCGGGAGGGTAAGGCTACATCCTGATGCACGGGTCACTGCCAGAGTACAGGCCAGGAGTAGGCAACGGCATAGAGTAAGGTGTAGGGCAGGTGGTGGGTTTCCTTTCCGGGCTAGTGTTAGGGTTGGTGTACGGCAAGGCTTAGGGCACAGGTGAGGGTACGGAAACGTGGGAGGGTCACGCTACGTGCTGACGCACGTGTCAGTGCCAGCGTACGGACCAGGAATAGGCAACGGCGTAAGGTAAGGTGTAGGGCTGGTGGATAGTTTCCGTTCCAGGCTAGGGTTACGGTTAGGGAACGGCAAGCCTTAGGGCACAGGTCAGGGTACGGAAACGTGGGAGGGTCGGGCTACGTGCTGACGCACGGGTCATTGCCAGCGTACGGGCCAGGAGTAGGCAACGGCGTAGGATAAAGTGTAGGGCTGGTGGTGGATTTGCGTTCTGGGCTAGGGTTATGGTTAGGGAACGGCAAGTCTTAGGGCACAGGTGAGGGTACGGAAACGCGGGAGGGTAAGGCTACGTGCTGATGCACGGTTCAGTGCCAGAGTACAAGCCAGGAGTAGGCAAGGGCGTAGGGTAAGGTGTAGGGCTGGTGGTGGGTTTCCGTTTCGGGCTAGGGTTAGGGTTAGGGAACGGCAAGGCTTAGGGCACAGGTGAGGGTACGTAAACGTGGGAGGGTTAGGCTTGGTGCTGACGCACGGGTCAATGCCAGCGTACGGGCGAGGAGTAGGCAACGGCGTAAGGTAAGGTGTACGGCTGGTGGTTGGTTTCCGTTCCAGGCTAGGGTTAGGGTTAGGGAACGGCAAGGCTTAGGGCACAGGTGAGGGTACGGAAACGTGGGAGGTACGGGCTACGTGCTGACGCACGGGTCAGTGCCAGCGTACGGTCCAGGAGTAGGCAACGGCGTAGGATAAAGTGTAGGGCTGGTGGTGGATTTGCGTTCCAGGCTAGTGTTAGGGTTAGGGAACGGCAAGGCTTAGGGCACAGTTGAGGGTACGGAAACGTGGGAGAGTCAGGCTACGTGCTGACGCACGGGTCATTGCCAGAGTCCGGGTCAGGAGTAGCGTACGGCGTAAGGTAAGGTGTAGGGCTGGTGGTGGGTTTCTATTCCAGGCTAGGGTTAGGATTAGGGAACGGCAAGGCTTAGGGCACAGGTGAGGGTACGGAGACGTGGGAGGGTCAGGTTACGTGCTGACGCACGGGTCAATGCCAGCGTACGGGAGAGGAGTAGGCAACGGCGTAAGGTAAGGTGTAGGGCTGGTGGTTGTTTTCCATTCCAGGCTAGGATTAGGGTTAGGGAACGGCAAGGCTTAGGGCACAGGTGAGGGTAAGGAATCGTGGGAGGGTCAGGCTACATGCTGACGCACGGTTCAGTGCAAGCGTACGGGCCACGAATAGGTTACGGCGTAAGGTAAGGTGTAGGGCTGGTGGTGGGTTTCCGTTCCGGGCTAGGGTTATGGTTAGGGAACGGCAAGGCTTAGGGCACACTTGAGGGTACGGAAACGTGGGAGTGTCAGGCTACGTGCTGACGCACGGGTCAGTGCCAGCGTACGGGCCAGGAGTAGGGTACGGCGTAAGGTAAGGTGTAGGGCTTTTGGTTGATTTCCGTTCCAGGCTAGGGTTAGGGTTAGGGAACGGCAAGGCTTAGGGCACAGGTGATGGTACGGAAACGTGGGAGGGTCGGGCTCCGTGCTGACACACTGGTCAGTGCCAGCGTACGGGCCAGGAGTTGGCAACGGTGTAGGATAAAGTGTAGGGCTGGTGGTTGATATGCGTTCTGGGCAAGGGTTAGGGTTAGGGAACGGGAAGTCTTAGGGCACAGGTCAGGGTACGGAAACGTGGGAGAGTCAGGCTACGTGCTGACGCACGGGTCATTGCCAGCGTACGGGTCAGGAGTAGCGTACGGCGTAAGGTAAGGTGTAGGGCTGGTGGTGGGTTTCTATTCCAGGCTAGGGTTAGGGTTAGGGAACCGCAATGCTTAGGGCACAGTTGAGGGTACGGAGACGTGGGAGGGTCAGGTTACGTGCTGACGCACGGGTCAATGCCAGCGTACGGGAGAGGAGTAGGCAATGGCGTAAGGTAAGGTGTAGGGCTTGTGGTTGGTTTCCGTTCCAGGCTAGGATTCGGGTTAGGGAACGGCAAGGCTTAGGGCACAGGTGAGGGTACGGAAACGTGGGATGGTCGGGCTACGTGCTGACGCACGGGTCAGTGCCAGCGTACGGGCCAGGAGTAGGCAACGGCATAGGAAAAAGTGTAGGGCTGGTGGTGGATTTGCGTTCCGGGCAAGGGTTAAGGTTAGGGAACGGCAAGGCTTAGGGCACAGGTGTGGGAACGGAAACGTGGGAGGGTCAGGCTACGTGCTGACGCACGGTTGAGTGCCAGCGTTCGGGCCAGGACTAGGGATCGGAGTAAGTTAAGGTGTAGGGCTGGTGGTGGTTTTCCATTCCGGGCTAGGGTTAGGGTTAGGGAACGGCAAGGCTTAGGGCACAGGTGAGGGTACGGAAACGTTGGAGGGTCAGACTACGTGCTGACGCATGGTTCAGTGCCAGCGTACGGGTCAGGAGTAGGATACGGCGTAAGGTATGGTGTAGGGCTGGTGGTGGGTTTCTATTCTGGGCTAGGGTTAGGGTAAGGGAAAGGCAAGTCTTAGGGCACCGGTGAGGGTACGGAAACGTGGGAGGGTCAGGCTACATGCTGACGCAAGGTTCAGTGCCAGCGTACGGGCCAGGAATAGGTTACGGCGTAAGGTAAGGTGTAGGGCTGGTGGTGGGTTTCCGTTCCGGGCTAGGGTTATGGTTAGGGAAAGGCAAGGCTTAGGGCACAGGTGAGGGTATAGAAACATGGGAGGGTCAGGCTACGTGCTGACGCACGGGTCAGTGCCAGCGTACGGGCCAGGAGTAGGCAACGGCGTAAGGTAAGGTGTAGGGCTGGTGGTTGGTTTCCATTCAAGGCTAGGGTTAGGGTTAGGGAATGGCAAATCTTAGGACACAGGTGAGGGTACGGAAACGTGGGATGGTCGGGCTACGTGCTGACGCACGGGTCAGTGCCAGCATACGGGCCAGGTGTAGGCAACGGCGTAGGATAAAGTGTAGGGCTGCTGGTGGATATGCGTTCCGGGCTAGGGTTAGGGTTAGGGAACGGCAAGGCTTAGGGCACAGGTGAGGGTACGGAAACGTGGGAGGGTCAGGCGACGTGCTGACGCACTGGTCAGTGCCAGCGTACGGGTCAGGAGTAGGGTACGGTGTAAGGTATGGTGTAGGGCTGGTGGTGGGTTTCTATTCCGGGCTAGGGTTAGGGTTAGGGAACGGCAAGGCTTAGGGCACAGGTGAGGGTACGGAAACTTGGGAGGGTCTGGCTACGTGCGGACGCACGTATCAGTGCCAGCGTACGGGCCAGGAATAGGGTACGGCGTAAGGTAAGGTGTAGGGCTGGTGGTGGGTTTCTATTCCGGGCTAGGGTTAGGGTTAAGGAACAGCAAGGCTTAGGGCACAGGTGAGGGTACGGAAACGTGGTAGGGTCAGGCAACGTGCTGACGCACGGTTCAGTGCCAGCGTACGGGCCAGTAATAGGGTACGGCGTAAGGTAAGGTGTACGGCTGGTGGTGGGTTTCCGTTCTGGGCTAGGGTTAGGGTTAGGGAACGGCAAGGCTTAGGGCACAGGTGAGGGTACGGAAACATGAGAGGGTCAGGCTACGTGCTGACGCACGGGTCAGTGCCAGAGTACAGGCCGGGAGTAGGCAACGGCGTAGGGTAAGGTGTAGGGCTTGTGGTGGGTTTCCGTTCCGGGCTAGGGTTAGGGTTAGGGAACGGCAAGGCTTAGGGCACAGGTGAGGGTACGGAAACGTGGGAGGGTCGGTCTACGTGCTGACGCACGGGTCAATGCCAGCGTACGCGCCAGGAGTAGGCAACGGCGTAGGATAAAGTTTAGGGCTGGTGGTGGATTTGCGTTTTGGGCTAGGGTTAGGGTTAGGGAACGGCAAGGCTTAGGGCGCAGGTCAGTGTACGGAAACGCGGGTGGGTAAGGCTACGTGCTGACGCATGGGTCAGTGCCAGCGTACGGGTCAGGAGTAGGGTACGGCGTAATGTAAGGTGTAGGGCTGGTGGTGTGTTTCTATTCCGGGCTAGGGTTAGGGTTAGGGAACGGAAAGGCTTAGGGCACAGGTGAGGGTACGGAAACTTGGGAGGGTCAGGCTACGTGCGGACGCACTGTTCAGTGCCAGCGTACGGGCCAGGAATAGGGTACGGCGTAAGGTAAGGTTTAGGGCTGGTGGTGGGTTTCTAATCCGGTCTAGGGTTAGGGTTAGGGAACAGCAAGGCTTAGGGCAAAGATGACGGTACGGAAACGTGGGAGGGTCAGGCTACGTGCTGACGCACGTTTCAGTGCCAGCCTATGGTCCAGGATTAGGGTACGGCGTAAGGTAAGGTGTAGGGCTGGTGGTGGGTTTCCGTTCCGGGCTAGGGTTAGGTTTAGGGAATGGCAAGTCTTAGGGCACAGGTGAGGGTACGGAAACGTGGGATGGTCGGGCTACGTGCTGACGCATGTGTCAGTGTCAGCGTACGGGCCAGGAGTAGACAACGGCGTAGGATATTGTGTAGGGCCGGTTGTGGATTTGCGTTCCGGGCTAGGGTTAGGGTTAGGGATCGGCAAGGCTTAGGGTACAGGTGAGGGTACGGAAACGTGGGAGGCTGAGGGTAGGTGCTGACGCATGGGTCAGTGCCAGCGTACGGGTCAGGAGTAGAGTACGGCGTAAGTTATGGTGTAGGGCTTGTGGTGGGTTTCTATTCCGGGCTAAGGTTAGGGTTAGGGATTGGCAAGACTTAGGGCACTGTTGAGGGTATGGAAACGTGGGAGTGTCAGGCTACGTGCTGACGCACGGTTCAGTGCCAGCGTAACGGTCAGGAGTAGGGTATGGCGTAAGGTAAGGTGTAGGGCTGGTGGTGGGTTTCCTTTACGGGCTAGGGTTAGGGTTAGGGAACGGCAAGGCTTAGGGCACAGGTGAGGGTACGGAAACGTGAGAGGGTCAGGCTACGTGCTGACGCACGGGTTAGTGCCAGAGTACAGGCCGGGAGAAGGCAACGGCGTAGGAATAAGTGTAGGGCTAGTGGTGAATTTGCGTTCTGGGCGAGGGTTAGTGTTAGGGAAAGGCAAGGCTTAGGGCACAGGTCAGGGTACGGAAACGCGGGAGGGTAAGGCTACGTGCTGTTGCACGGGTCAGTGCCAGAGTACAGGCCGGGAGAAGGCAACGGCGTAGGGTAAGGTGTAGGGCAGTTGGTGGTTTTCCGTTCCGGGCTAGGGTTAGGGTTAGGGTTAGGGAACGGCAAGGCTTAGGGCACAGGTGAGGGTACGGAAACGTGGGAGGGTCAGGCTACGTGCTGACGCACGAGTCTGTGCCAGCGTATGGGCCAGGAGTATGCAACGGCGTAAGGTAAGGTGTAGGGCTGGTGGTTGTTTTCCGTTCCAGGCTAGGGTTAGGGTTAGGGAATGGCAAGGCTTAGGGCACAGGTGAGGGTACGGAAACGTGGGAGGGTAAGGCTAAGTGCTGACGCATGTGTCAGTGCCAGCGTACGGGCCAGAAGTAGGCAACGGCGTAAGGTAAGGTGTTGGGCTGGTGGTGGGTTTCCGTTGCAGGCTAGGGTTAGGGTTAGGGAACGGCAAGTCTTAGGGCACAGGTGAGGGTACGGAAACGTGGGAGGGTCGCGCTCCGTGCTGATGCACGGGTCAGTGCCAGCGTACGGGCCAGGAGTAGGCAACGGCGTAGGATAAAGTGTAGGAATGGTGGTGGATTTGCGTTCCGGGCTAGGGTAAGGGATAGGGAACGGCAAGGCTTAGGGCGCAGGTCAGGGTACGGAAACGCGGGTGGATAAGGCTACGTGCTGATGAACAGGTCAGTGCCAGAGTACAGGCCAGGAGTAGGCAACGGCGTAGGGTAAGGTGTAGGGCTGGTGGTGGGTTTCCGTTCCGGGCTAGGGTTAGGGTTACAGAACGGCAAGGCTTAGGGCACAGGTGAGGGTACGGAAATGTGGGAGGCTCGGGTTACGTGCTGACGCACGGGTCAGTGCCAGCGTACGGGCCAGGAGTAGGCAACGGCGTAGGATAAAGTGTAGGGCTGGTGGTGGATTTGCGTTCTGGGCTAGTGTTATGGTTAGGGAACGGCAAGTCTTAGGGCACAGGTCAGGGTACGGAAACGTGGGAGAGTCACGCTACGTGCTGACGCACGGGTCATTGCCAGCGTACGGGTCAGGAGTAGCGTACGGCGTAAGGTAAGGTGTAGAGCTGGTGGTGGGTTTCTATTCCAGGCTAGGGTTAGGGTTAGGGAACCGCAAGGCTTAGGGCACAGGTGAGGGTACGGAGACGTCGGAGGGTCAGGTTACGTGCTGACGCACGGGTCAATGCCAGCGTACGGGAGAGGAGTAGGCAACGGCGTAAGGTAAGGTGTAGGGCTGGTGGTTGGTTTCCGTTCCAGGCTAGGATTAGGGTTAGGGAACGGCAAGGTTTAGGGCACAGGTGAGGGTACGGAAACGTGGGATGGTCGGGCTACGTGCTGACGCACGGGTCAGTGCCAGCGTACGGGCCAGGAGTAGGCAACGGCATAGGAAAAAGTGTAGAGCTGGTGGTGGATTTGCGTACCGGGCAAGGGTTAAGGTTAGGGAACGGCAAGGCTTAGGGCACAGGTGTGGGAACGGAAACGTGGGAGGGCCAGGCTACGTGCTGACGCACGGTTCAGTGCCAGCGTACGGGCCAGGACTAGGGATCGGCGTAAGTTAAGGTGTAGGGCTGGTGGTGGGTTTCCGTTCCGGGCTAGGGTTAGGGTTAGGGAACGGCAAGGCTTAGGGCACAGGTGAGGGTACGGAAACGTTGGAGGGTCAGACTACGTGCTGACGCATGGTTCAGTGCCAGCGTACGGGTCAGGAGTAGGATACGGCGTAAGGTATGGTGTAGGGCTGGTGGTGGGTTTCTATTCTGGGCTAGGGTTAGTGTAAGGGAAAGGCAAGGCTTAGGGCACCGGTGAGGGTACGGAAACGTGGGAGGGTCAGGCTACGTGCTGGTCAGTGCCAGCGTACGGGCCAGGAGTAGGCAACGGCGTAAGGTAAGGTGTAGGGCTGGTGGTTGGTTTCCGCTCAAGGCTAGGGTTAGGGTTAGGGAACGGCAAGGCTTAGGGCACAGGTGAAGGTACGGAAACGTGGGAGGGACGGGCTACGTGCTGACGCACGGGTCAGTGCCAGCGTACGGGGCAGGAGTACGCAACGGCGTAGGATACAGTGAAGGGCTGGTGGTGGATTTGCGTACCGGGCTAGGTTTAGTGTTAGGGAAAGGCAAGGCTTAGGGCACAGGTGAGGGTACGTAACGTGGGAGGGTCAGGCTACGTGCTGACGCACAGGTCAATGCCAGCGTACGGGCGAGGAGTAGGCAATGGCATAAGGTAAGGTGTACGGCTGGTGGTTGGTTTCTGTTCCAGGCTAGGGTTAGGGTTAGGTAACGGCAAGGCTTAGGGCACAGGTGAGGGTACGGAAACGTGGAGGGTCGGGCTACGTGCTGACGCACGGGTCAGTGCCAGCGTACGGGCCAGGAGTAGGCAACGGCGTAGGATAAAGTGTTGGGCTGGTGGTGGATTTGCGTTCCGGGCTAGTGTTAGGGTTAGGGAACGGCAAGGGTTAGGGCACAGGTGAGGGTACGGAAACGTGGGAGGGTCAGGCTACGTGCTGACGCACGGGTCATTGCCAGCGTACTGGTCAGGAGTAGCGTACGGCGTAAGGTAAGGTGTAGGGCTGGCGGTGGGTTTCTACTCCAGGCTAGGGTTACGGTTAGGGAACGGCAAGGCTTAGGGCACAGGTGAGGGTACGGAAACGTGGGATGGTCAGGCTACGTGCTGACGCACGGTTCATTGCCAGCGTACGGGCCAGGAATAGGGAACGGCGCAAGGTAAGGTGTAGGGCTGGTGGTCGGTTTCCGTTCCAGGCTATGGTTAGGGTTAGGGAACGGCAAGTCTTAGGGCACAGGTGAGGGTACGGAAACGTGGGATGGTCAGGCTACGTGCTGACGCACGGGTCAGTGCCAGCATACGGGCCAGGAGTACGCAACGGCATAAGGTAAGGTGTAGGGCTGTTGGTTGGTTTCCGTTCCAGACTAGCGTTAGTGTTAGGGAATGACAAGGCTTAGGGCACAGGTCAGGGTACGGAAACGCGGGAGGGTAAGGCTACGTGCTGATGCGCATGTCAGTGCCAGAGTACACGCCAGTAGTAGTCAACGGCGTAGGGTAAGGTTTTGGGCTGGTGGTGGGTTTCCATTCCGGGCTAGTGTTAGGGTTAGGGAACCGCAAGGCTTAGGGCACAGGTGAGGGTACGGAGACGTGGGTGGGTCAGGCTACGTGCTGACGCACGGGTCATTGCCAGCGTACGGGTCAGGAGTAGCGTACGGCGTAAGGTAAGGTGTAGGGCTGGTGGTGGGTTTCTATTCCAGGCTAGGGTTAGGGTTAGGGAACCGCAAGGCTTAGGGCACAGGTGAGGGTACGGAGACGTGGGAGGGTCAGGTTACGTGCTGACGCACGGGTCAATGCCAGCGTACGGGAGAGGAGTAGGCAATGGCGTAAGGTAAGGTGTAGGGCTGGTGGTTGGTTTCCGTTCCAGGCTAGGATTCGGGTTAGGGAACGGCAAGGCTTAGGGCACAGGTGAGGGTACGGAAACGTGGGATGGTCGGGCTACGTGCTGACGCACGGGTCAGTGCCAGCGTACGGGCCAGGAGTAGGCAACGGCATAGGAAAAAGTGTAGGGCTGGTGGTGGATTTGCGTTCCGGGCAAGGGTTAAGGTTAGGGAACGGTAAGGCTTAGGGCACAGGTGTGGGAACGGAAACGTGGGAGGGTCAGGCTACGTGCTGACGCACGGTTCAGTGCCAGCGTTCGGGCCAGGACTAGGGATCGGAGTAAGTTCAGGTGTAGGGCTGGTGGTGGGTTTCCATTCCGGGCTAGGGTTAGGGTTAGGGAACGGCAAGGCTTAGGGCACAGGTGAGGGTACGGAAACGTTGGAGGGTCAGACTACGTGCTGACGCATGGTTCAGTGCCAGCGTACGGGTCAGGAGTAGGATACGGCGTAAGGTATGGTGTAGGGCTGGTGGTGGGTTTCTATTCTGGGCTAGGGTTAGGGTAAGGGAAAGGCAAGTCTTAGGGCACCGGTGAGGGTACGGAAACGTGGGAGGGTCAGGCTACATGCTGACGCAAGGTTCAGTGCCAGCGTACGGGCCAGGAATAGGTTACGGCGTAAGGTATGGTGTAGGGCTGGTGGTGGGTTTCCGTTCCGGGCTAGGGTTATGGTTAGGGAAAGGCAAGGCTTAGGGCACAGGTGAGGGTATAGAAACATGGGAGGGTCAGGCTACGTGCTGACGCACGGGTCAGTGCCAGCGTACGGGCCAGGAGTAGGCAACGGCGTAAGGTAAGGTGTAGGGCTGGTGGTTGGTTTCCATTCAAGGCTAGGGTTAGGGTTAGGGAATGGCAAATCTTAGGACACAGGTGAGGGTACGGAAACGTGGGATGGTCGGGCTACGTGCTGACGCACGGGTCAGTGCCAGCATACGGGCCAGGTGTAGGCAACGGCGTAGGATAAAGTGTAGGGCTGCTGGTGGATATGCGTTCCGGGCTAGGGTTAGGGTTAGGGAACGGCAAGGCTTAGGGCACAGGTGAGGGTACGGAAACGTGGGAGGGTCAGGCGACGTGCTGACGCACTGGTCAGTGCCAGCGTACGGGTCAGGAGTAGGGTACGGTGTAAGGTATGGTGTAGGGCTGGTGGTGGGTTTCTATTCCGGGCTAGGGTTAGGGTTAGGGAACGGCAAGGCTTAGGGCACAGGTGAGGGTACGGAAACTTGGGAGGGTCTGGCTACGTGCGGACGCACGTATCAGTGCCAGCGTACGGGCCAGGAATAGGGTACGGCGTAAGGTAAGGTGTAGGGCTGGTGGTGGGTTTCTATTCCGGGCTAGGGTTAGGGTTAAGGAACAGCAAGGCTTAGGGCACAGATGAGGGTACGGAAACGTGGTAGGGTCAGGCAACGTGCTGACGCACGGTTCAGTGCCAGCGTACGGGCCAGTAATAGGGTACGGCGTAAGGTAAGGTGTACGGCTGGTGGTGGGTTTCCGTTCTGGGCTAGGGTTAGGGTTAGGGAACGGCAAGGCTTAGGGCACAGGTGAGGGTACGGAAACATGAGAGGGTCAGGCTACGTGCTGACGCACGGGTCAGCGCCAGAGTACAGGCCGGGAGTAGGCAACGGCGTAGGGTAAGGTGTAGGGCTTGTGGTGGGTTTCCGTTCCGGGCTAGGGTTAGGGTTAGGGAACGGCAAGGCTTAGGGCACAGGTGAGGGTACGGAAACGTGGGAGGGTCGGTCTACGTGCTGACGCACGGGTCAATGCCAGCGTACGCGCCAGGAGTAGGCAACGGCGTAGGATAAAGTTTAGGGCTGGTGGTGGATTTGCGTTTTGGGCTAGGGTTAGGGTTAGGGAACGGCAAGGCTTAGGGCGCAGGTCAGTGTACGGAAACGCGGGTGGGTAAGGCTACGTGCTGACGCATGGGTCAGTGCCAGCGTACGGGTCAGGAGTAGGGTACGGCGTAATGTAAGGTGTAGGGCTGGTGGTGTGTTTCTATTCCGGGCTAGGGTTAGGGTTAGGGAACGGAAAGGCTTAGGGCACAGGTGAGGGTACGGAAACTTGGGAGGGTCAGGCTACGTGCGGACGCACTGTTCAGTGCCAGCGTACGGGCCAGGAATAGGGTACGGCGTAAGGTAAGGTGTAGGGCTGGTGGTGGGTTTCTAATCCGGGCTAGGGTTAGGGTTAGGGAACAGCAAGGCTTAGGGCAAAGGTGACGGTACGGAAACGTGGGAGGGTCAGGCTACGTGCTGACGCACGTTTCAGTGCCAGCCTATGGTCCAGGATTAGGGTACGGCGTAAGGTAAGGTGTAGGGCTGGTGGTGGGTTTCCGTTCCGGGCTAGGGTTAGGTTTAGGGAATGGCAAGTCTTAGGGCACAGGTGAGGGTACGGAAACGTGGGATGGTCGGGCTACGTGCTGACGCATGTGTCAGTGTCAGCGTACGGGCCAGGAGTAGACAACGGCGTAGGATATTGTGTAGGGCCGGTTGTGGATTTGCGTTCCGGGCTAGGGTTAGGGTTAGGGATCGGCAAGGCTTAGGGTACAGGTGAGGGTACGGAAACGTGGGAGGCTGAGGGTAGGTGCTGACGCATGGGTCAGTGCCAGCGTACGGGTCAGGAGTAGAGTACGGCGTAAGTTATGGTGTAGGGCTTGTGGTGGGTTTCTATTCCGGGCTAAGTTTAGGGTTAGGGATTGGCAAGACTTAGGGCACTGTTGAGGGTATGGAAACGTGGCAGTGTCAGGCTACGTGCTGACGCACGGTTCAGTGCCAGCGTAACGGTCAGGAGTAGGGTATGGCGTAAGGTAAGGTGTAGGGCTGGTGGTGGGTTTCCTTTACGGGCTAGGGTTAGGGTTAGGGAACGGCAAGGCTTAGGGCACAGGTGAGGGTACGGAAACGTGAGAGGGTCAGGCTACGTGCTGACGCACGGGTCAGTGCCAGAGTACAGGCCGGGAGAAGGCAACGGCGTAGGAATAAGTGTAGGGCTAGTGGTGAATTTGCGTTCTGGGCGAGGGTTAGTGTTAGGGAAAGGCAAGGCTTAGGGCACAGGTCAGGGTACGGAAACGCGGGAGGGTAAGGCTACGTGCTGTTGCACGGGTCAGTGCCAGAGTACAGGCCGGGAGAAGGCAACGGCGTAGGGTAAGGTGTAGGGCAGTTGGTGGTTTTCCGTTCCGGGCTAGGGTTAGGGTTAGGGTTAGGGAACGGCAAGGCTTAGGGCACAGGTGAGGGTACGGAAACGTGGGAGGGTCAGGCTACGTGCTGACGCACGAGTCTGTGCCAGCGTATGGGCCAGGAGTATGCAACGGCGTAAGGTAAGGTGTAGGGCTGGTGGTTGTTTTCCGTTCCAGGCTAGGGTTAGGGTTAGGGAATGGCAAGGCTTAGGGCACAGGTGAGGGTACGGAAACGTGGGAGGGTAAGGCTAAGTGCTGACGCATGTGTCAGTGCCAGCGTACGGGCCAGAAGTAGGCAACGGCGTAAGGTAAGGTGTTGGGCTGGTGGTGGGTTTCCGTTGCAGGCTAGGGTTAGGGTTAGGGAACGGCAAGTCTTAGGGCACAGGTGAGGGTACGGAAACGTGGGAGGGTCGCGCTCCGTGCTGATGCACGGGTCAGTGCCAGCGTACGGGCCAGGAGTAGGCAACGGCGTAGGATAAAGTGTAGGAATGGTGGTGGATTTGCGTTCCGGGCTAGGGTAAGGGATAGGGAACGGCAAGGCTTAGGGCGCAGGTCAGGGTACGGAAACGCGGGTGGATAAGGCTACGTGCTGATGAACAGGTCAGTGCCAGAGTACAGGCCAGGAGTAGGCAACGGCGTAGGGTAAGGTGTAGGGCCGGTGGTGGGTTTCCGTTCCGGGCTAGGGTTAGGGTTACAGAACGGCAAGGCTTAGGTCACAGGTGAGGGTACGGAAACGTGGGAGGCTCGGGTTACGTGCTGACGCACGGGTCAGTGCCAGCGTACGGGCCAGGAGTAGGCAACGGCGTAGGATAAAGTGTAGGGCTGGTGGTGGATTTGCGTTCTGGGCTAGTGTTATGGTTAGGGAACGGCAAGTCTTAGGGCACAGGTCAGGGTACGGAAACGTGGGAGAGTCACGCTACGTGCTGACGCACGGGTCATTGCCAGCGTACAGGTCAGGAGTAGCGTACGGCGTAAGGTAAGGTGTAGGGCTGGTGGTGGGTTTCTATTCCAGGCTAGGGTTAGGGTTAGGGAACCGCAAGGCTTAGGGCACAGGTGAGGGTACGGAGACGTCGGAGGGTCAGACTACGTGCTGACGCATGGTTCAGTGCCAGCGTACGGGTCAGGAGTAGGATACGGCGTAAGGTATGGTGTAGGGCTGGTGGTGGGTTTCTATTCTGGGCTAGGGTTAGTGTAAGGGAAAGGCAAGGCTTAGGGCACCGGTGAGGGTACGGAAACGTGGGTGGGTCAGGCTACATGCTGACGCAAGGTTCAGTGCCAGCGTACGGGCCAGGAATACGTTACGGCGTAAGGTAAGGTGTAGGGCTGGTGGTGGGTTTCCGTTCCGGGCTAGGCTTATGATTAGGGAAAGGCAAGGCTTAGGGCACAGGTGAGGGTACAGAAACATGGGAGGGTCAGGCTACGTGCTGGTCAGTGCCAGCGTACGGGCCAGGAGTAGGCAACGGCGTAAGGTAAGGTGTAGGGCTGGTGGTTGGTTTCCGCTCAAGGCTAGGGTTAGGGTTAGGGAACGGCAAGGCTTAGGGCACAGGTGAAGGTACGGAAACGTGGGAGGGACGGGCTACGTGCTGACGCACGGGTCAGTGCCAGCGTACGGGGCAGGAGTACGCAACGGCGTAGGATACAGTGAAGGGCTGGTGGTGGATTTGCGTACCGGGCTAGGGTTAGTGTTAGGGAAAGGCAAGGCTTAGGGCACAGGTGAGGGTACGTAACGTGGGAGGGTCAGGCTACGTGCTGACGCACGGGTCAATGCCAGCGTACGGGCGAGGAGTAGGCAATGGCATAAGGTAAGGTGTACGGCTGGTGGTTGGTTTCTGTTCCAGGCTAGGGTTAGGGTTAGGTAACGGCAAAGCTTAGGGCACAGGTGAGGGTACGGAAACGTGGAGGGTCGGGCTACGTGCTGACGCACGGGTCAGTGCCAGCGTACGGGCCAGGAGTAGGCAACGGCGTAGGATAAAGTGTAGGGCTGGTGGTGGATTTGCGTTCCGGGCTAGTGTTAGGGTTAGGGAACGGCAAGGGTTAGGGCACAGGTGAGGGTACGGAAACGTGGGAGGGTCAGGCTACGTGCTGACGCACGGGTCATTGCCAGCATACTGGTCAGGAGTAGCGTACGGCGTAAGGTAAGGTGTAGGGCTGGCGGTGGGTTTCTACTCCAGGCTAGGGTTACGGTTAGGGAACGGCAAGGCTTAGGGCACAGGTGAGGGTACGGAAACGTGGGAGGGTCAGGCTACGTGCTGACGCACGGTTCAGTGCCAGCGTACGGGCCAGGAATAGGGAACGGCGCAAGGTAAGGTGTAGGGCTGGTGGTGGGTTTCCGTTCCGGGCTAGGGTTAGGGTTAGGGAACGGCAAGGCTTAGGGCACAGGTGAGGGTACGAAAACGTGTGGGGGTCAGGCTACGTGCTGACGCACGGGTCAGTGCCAGCGTACTGGCCAGGAATAGGTAACGGCGTAAGGTAAGGTGTAGGGCTGGTGGTCGGTTTCCGTTCCAGGCTATGGTTAGGGTTAGGGAACGGCAAGTCTTAGGGCACAGGTGAGGGTACGGAAACGTGGGATGGTCAGGCTACGTGCTGACGCACGGGTCAGTGCCAGCATACGGGCCAGGAGTACGCAACGGCATAAGGTAAGGTGTAGGGCTGTTGGTTGGTTTCCGTTCCAGACTAGCGTTAGTGTTAGGGAATGACAAGGCTTAGGGCACAGGTCAGGGTACGGAAACGCGGGAGGGTAAGGCTACGTGCTGATGCGCATGTCAGTGCCAGAGTACACGCCAGTAGTAGTCAACGGCGTAGGGTAAGGTTTTGGGCTGGTGGTGGGTTTCCATTCCGGGCTAGTGTTAGGGTTAGGGAACCGCAAGGCTTAGGGCACAGGTGAGGGTACGGAGACGTGGGTGGGTCAGGCTACGTGCTGACGCACGGGTCAATGCCAGCGTACGGGCCAGGAGTAGGCAACGGCGTAATGTATGGTGTAGGGCTGGTGGTTGGTTTCCGTTCCAGGCTAGGGTTAGGGTTAGGGAACGGCAAGGCTTAGGGCACAGGTGAGGGTACGGAAACGTGGGAGGGTTGGGCTACGTGCTGACGCACGGGTCAGTGCCAGCGTACGGGCCAGGAATATGTTACGGCGTAAGGTAAGGTGTAGGGCTGGTGGTGGGTTTCTAATCCGGGCTAGGGTTAGGATTAGGGAATGGCAAGTCTTAGGGCACAGGTGAGGGTACGGAAACGTGGGAGGGTCGGGCTACGTGCTGACGCACGGGTCAGTGCCAGCGTAAGGGCCACGAGAAGGCAACGACGTAAGGTAAGATATAGGGCTGGTGGTTGGTTTCCGTTCCAGGCTAGGGTTAGGGTAAGGGAACGGAAAGGCTTAGGGCACAGGTGAGGGTACGGAAACGTGGGAGGGTCAGGCTACATGCTGACGCACGGTTCACTGCCAGCGTACGGGCCAGGAATAAGTTACGGCGTAAGGTAAGGTGTAGGGCTGATGGTGGGTTTTCGTTCGAGTCTAGGATTAGGGTAAGGGAACGGCAGTGCTTAGGGCACAGGTGACGGTACGGAAACGTGGGAGGGTCAGGCTACATGCTGACACACGGTTCTGTGCCAGCGTAAGGGACAGGAATAGGTTACGGCGTAAGGTAAGGTGTAGGGCTGGTGGTGGGTTTCTATTCCGGGCTAGGGTTAGGGTTAAGGAACAGCAAGGCTTAGGGCACAGGTGAGGGTACGGAAACGTGGTAGGGTCAGGCAACGTGCTGACGCACTGTTCAGTACCAGCGTTCGGGCCAGTAATAGGGTACGGCGTAAGGTAAGGTGTACGGCTGGTGGTGGGTTTCCGTTCCGGACTAGGGTTAGGGTTAGGGAACGGCAAGGCTTAGGGCACAGGTGAGGGTACGGAAACGTGAGAGGGTCAGGCTACGTGCTGACGCATGGGTCAGTGCCAGAATACAGGCCAGGAGTAGGCAACGGCGTAGGGTAAGGTGTAGGGCTGGTGGTGGGTTTCCTTTCTGGGCTAGGGTTAGGGTTAGGGAACGGCAAGGCTTAGGGCACAGGTGAGGGTACGGAAACGTGGGAGGGTCGGGCTACGTGCTGACGCACGGGTCAGTGCCAGCGTACGGGCCAGGAGTAGGCAACGGCATAGGATAAAGTTTAGGGCTGGTGGTGGATTTGCGTTTTGGGCTAGGGTTAGGGTTAGGGAACGGCAAGGCTTAGGGCGCAGGTCAGGGTACGGATACGCGGGTGGGTAAGGCTACGTGCTGACGCATGGGTCAGTGCCAGCGTACGGGTCAGGAGTAGGGTACGGCGTAATGTAAGTGGTAGGGCTGGTGGTGTGTTTCTATTCCGGGCTAGGGTTAGGGTTAGGGAACGGCAAGGCTTAGGGCACAGGTGAGGGTACGGAAACTTGGGAGGGTCCGGCTACGTGCTGACGCACTGTTCAGTGCCAGCGTACGGGCCAGGAATAGGGTACGGCGTAAGGTAAGGTGTAGGGCTGGTGGTGGGTTTCTAATCCGGGCTAGGGTTAGGGTTATGGAACAGAAAGGCTTAGGGCAAAAGTGAGGGTACGGAAACGTGGGAGGGTCAGGCTACGTGCTGACGCACGTTTCAGTGCCAGCCTACGGGCCAGGATTAGGGTACGGCGTAAGGTAAGGTGTAGGGCTGGTAGTGGGTTTCCGTTCCGGGCTAGGGTTAGGGTTAGGGAATGGCAAGTCTTAGGGCAGAGTTGAGGGTACGGAAACGTGGGATGGTCGGGCTACGTGCTGACGCATGTGTCAGTGTCAGCGTACGGGCCAGGAGTAGGCAACGGCGTAGGATATTGTGTAGGGCCGGTTGTGGATTTGCGTTCCGGGCTAGGGTTAGGGTTAGGGAACGGCAAGGCTTAGGGTACAACTGAGGGTACGGAAACGTGGGAGGCTGAGGGTAGGTGCTGAGGCATGGGTCAGTGCCAGCGTACGGGTCAGGAATAGAGTACGGCGTAAGTTATGGTGTAGGGCTTGTGGTGGGTTTCTATTCCGGGCTAAGGTTAGGGTTAGGGAACGGCAAGGCTTAGGGCACAGGTGAGGGTACGGAATCGTGGGAGTGTCAGGCTACGTGCTGACGCACGGTTCAGTGCCAGCGTACCGGTCAGGAGTAGGGTACGGCGTAAGGTAACGTGTAGGGCTGATGGTGGGTTTCCTTTACGGGCTAGGGTTAGGGTTAGGGAACGGCAAGGCTTAGGGCACAGGTGAGGGTACGGAAACGTGAGAGGGTCAGGCTACGTGTTGACGCACGGTTCAGTGCCAGCGTACGGGTCAGGAGTAGGGTACGGCGTAATGTAAGGTGTAGGGCTGGTGGTTGGTTTCCATTCAAGGCTAGGGTTAGGGTTAGGGAATGGCAAATCTTAGGACACAGGTGAGGGTACGGAAACGTGGGATGGTCGGGCTACGTGCTGATGCACGGGTCAGTGCAAGCATACGGGCCAGGTGTAGGCAACGGCGTAGGATAAAGTGTAGGGCTGCTGGTGGATATGCGTTCCGGGCTAGGGTTAGGGTTAGTGAACGGCAAGGCTTAGGGCACAGGTGAGGGTACGGAAACGTGGGAGGGTCAGGCGACGTGCTGACGCACTGGTCAGTGCCAGCGTACGGGTCAGGAGTAGGGTACGGTGTAAGGTATGGTGTAGGGCTGGTGGTGGGTTTCTATTCCGGGCTAGGGTTAGGGTTAGGGAACGGCAAGGCTTAGGGCACAGGTGAGGGTACGGAAACTTGGGAGGGTCTGGCTACGTGCGGACGCACGTATCAGTGCCAGCGTACGGGCCAGGAATAGGGTACGGCGTAAGGTAAGGTGTAGGGCTGGTGGTGGGTTTCTATTCCGGGCTAGGGTTAGGGTTAAGGAACAGCAAGGCTTAGGGCACAGGTGAGGGTACGGAAACGTGGTAGGGTCAGGCAAAGTGCTGACGCACGGTTCAGTGCCAGCGTACGGGCCAGTAATAGGGTACGGCGTAAGGTAAGGTGTACGGCTGGTGGTGGGTTTCCGTTCTGGGCTAGGGTTAGGGTTAGGGAACGGCAAGGCTTAGGGCACAGGTGAGGGTACGGAAACATGAGAGGGTCAGGCTACGTGCTGACGCACGGGTCAGTGCCAGAGTACAGGCCGGGAGTAGGCAACGGCGTAGGGTAAGGTGTAGGGCTTGTGGTGGGTTTCCGTTCCGGGCTAGGGTTAGGGTTAGGGAACGGCAAGGCTTAGGGCACAGGTGAGGGTACGGAAACGTGGGAGGGTCGGTCTACGTGCTGACGCACGGGTCAATGCCAGCGTACGCGCCAGGAGTAGGCAACGGCGTAGGATAAAGTTTAGGGCTGGTGGTGGATTTGCGTTTTGGGCTAGGGTTAGGGTTAGGGAACGGCAAGGCTTAGGGCGCAGGTCAGTGTACGGAAACGCGGGTGGGTAAGGCTACGTGCTGACGCATGGGTCAGTGCCAGCGTACGGGTCAGGAGTAGGGTACGGCGTAATGTAAGGTGTAGGGCTGGTGGTGTGTTTCTATTCCGGGCTAGGGTTAGGGTTAGGGAACGGAAAGGCTTAGGGCACAGGTGAGGGTACGGAAACTTGGGAGGGTCAGGCTACGTGCTGATGCACTGTTCAGTGCCAGCGTACGGGCCAGGAATAGGGTACGGCGTAAGGTAAGGTTTAGGGCTGGTGGTGGGTTTCTAATCCGGGCTAGGGTTAGGGTTAGGGAACAGCAAGGCTTAGGGCAAAGGTGACGGTACGGAAACGTGGGAGGGTCAGGCTACGTGCTGACGCACGTTTCAGTGCCAGCCTATGGTCCAGGATTAGGGTACGGCGTAAGGTAAGGTGTAGGGCTGGTGGTGGGTTTCCGTTCCGGGCTAGGGTTAGGTTTAGGGAATGGCAAGTCTTAGGGCACAGGTGAGGGTACGGAAACGTGGGATGGTCGGGCTACGTGCTGACGCATGTGTCAGTGTCAGCGTACGGGCCAGGAGTAGACAACGGCGTAGGATATTGTGTAGGGCCGGTTGTGGATTTGCGTTCCGGGCTAGGGTTAGGGTTAGGGATCGGCAAGGCTTAGGGTACAGGTGAGGGTACGGAAACGTGGGAGGCTGAGGGTAGGTGCTGACGCATGGGTCAGTGCCAGCGTACGGGTCAGGAGTAGAGTACGGCGTAAGTTATGGTGTAGGGCTTGTGGTGGGTTTCTATTCCGGGCTAAGGTTAGGGTTAGGGATTGGCAAGACTTAGGGCACTGTTGAGGGTATGGAAACGTGGGAGTGTCAGGCTACGTGCTGACGCACGGTTCAGTGCCAGCGTAACGGTCAGGAGTAGGGTATGGCGTAAGGTAAGGTGTAGGGCTGGTGGTGGGTTTCCTTTACGGGCTAGGGTTAGGGTTAGGGAACGGCAAGGCTTAGGGCACAGGTGAGGGTACGGAAACGTGAGAGGGTCAGGCTACGTGCTGACACACGGGTCAGTGCCAGAGTACAGGCCGGGAGAAGGCAACGGCGTAGGAATAAGTGTAGGGCTAGTGGTGAATTTGCGTTCTGGGCGAGGGTTAGTGTTAGGGAAAGGCAAGGCTTAGGGCACAGGTCAGGGTACGGAAACGCGGGAGGGTAAGGCTACGTGCTGATGCACGGGTCAGTGCCAGAGTACAGGCCGGGAGAAGGCAACGGCGTAGGGTAAGGTGTAGGGCAGTTGGTGGTTTTCCGTTCCGGGCTAGGGTTAGGGTTAGGGTTAGGGAACGGCAAGGCTTAGGGCACAGGTGAGGGTACGGAAACGTGGGAGGGTCAGGCTACGTGCTGACGCACGAGTCTGTGCCAGCGTATGGGCCAGGAGTATGCAACGGCGTAAGGTAAGGTGTAGGGCTGGTGGTTGTTTTCCGTTCCAGGCTAGGGTTAGGGTTAGGGAATGGCAAGGCTTAGGGCACAGGTGAGGGTACGGAAACGTGGGAGGGTAAGGCTAAGTGCTGACGCATGTGTCAGTGCCAGCGTACGGGCCAGAAATAGGCAACGGCGTAAGGTAAGGTGTTGGGCTGGTGGTGGGTTTCCGTTGCAGGCTAGGGTTAGGGTTAGGGAACGGCAAGTCTTAGGGCACAGGTGAGGGTACGGAAACGTGGGAGGGTCGCGCTCCGTGCTGATGCACGGGTCAGTGCCAGCGTACGGGCCAGGAGTAGGCAACGGCGTAGGATAAAGTGTAGGAATGGTGGTGGATTTGCGTTCCGGGCTAGGGTAAGGGATAGGGAACGGCAAGGATTAGGGCGCAGGTCAGGGTACGGAAACGCGGGTGGATAAGGCTACGTGCTGATGAACAGGTCAGTGCCAGAGTACAGGCCAGGAGTAGGCAACGGCGTAGGCTAAGGTGTAGGGCTGGTGGTGGGTTTCCGTTCCGGGCTAGGGTTAGGGTTACAGAACGGCAAGGCTTAGGGCACAGGTGAGGGTACGGAAACGTGGGAGGCTCGGGTTACGTGCTGACGCACGGGTCAGTGCCAGCGTACGGGCCAGGAGTAGGCAACGGCGTAGGATAAAGTGTAGGGCTGGTGGTGGATTTGCGTTCTGGGCTAGTGTTATGGTTAGGGAACGGCAAGTCTTAGGGCACAGGTCAGGGTACGGAAACGTGGGAGAGTCACGCTACGTGCTGACGCACGGGTCATTGCCAGCGTACGGGTCAGGAGTAGCGTACGGCGTAAGGTAAGGTGTAGGGCTGGTGGTGGGTTTCTATTCCAGGCTAGGGTTAGGGTTAGGGAACCGCAAGGCTTAGGGCACAGGTGAGGGTACGGAGACGTGGGAGGGTCAGGTTACGTGCTGACGCACGGGTCAATGCCAGCGTACGGGAGAGGAGTAGGCAACGGCGTAAGGTAAGGTGTAGGGCTGGTGGTTGGTTTCCGTTCCAGGCTAGGATTAGGGTTAGGGAACGGCAAGGTTTAGGGCACAGGTGAGGGTACGGAAACGTGGGATGGTCGGGCTACGTGCTGACGCACGGGTCAGTGCCAGCGTACGGGCCAGGAGTAGGCAACGGCATAGGAAAAAGTGTAGAGCTGGTGGTGGATTTGCGTACCGGGCAAGGGTTAAGGTTAGGGAACGGCAAGGCTTAGGGCACAGGTGTGGGAACGGAAACGTGGGAGGGCCAGGCTACGTGCTGACGCACGGTTCAGTGCCAGCGTACGGGCCAGGACTAGGGATCGGCGTAAGTTAAGGTGTAGGGCTGGTGGTGGGTTTCCGTTCCGGGCTAGGGTTAGGGTTAGGGAACGGCAAGGCTTAGGGCACAGGTGAGGGTACGGAAACGTTGGAGGGTCAGACTACGTGCTGACGCATGGTTCAGTGCCAGCGTACGGGTCAGGAGTAGGATACGGCGTAAGGTATGGTGTAGGGCTGGTGGTGGGTTTCTATTCTGGGCTAGGGTTAGTGTAAGGGAAAGGCAAGGCTTAGGGCACCGGTGAGGGTACGGAAACGTGGGTGGGTCAGGCTACATGCTGACGCAAGGTTCAGTGCCAGCGTACGGGCCAGGAATACGTTACGGCGTAAGGTAAGGTGTAGGGCTGGTGGTGGGTTTCCGTTCCGGGCTAGGCTTATGATTAGGGAAAGGCAAGGCTTAGGGCACAGGTGAGGGTACAGAAACATGGGAGGGTCAGGCTACGTGCTGGTCAGTGCCAGCGTACGGGCCAGGAGTAGGCAACGGCGTAAGGTAAGGTGTAGGGCTGGTGGTTGGTTTCCGCTCAAGGCTAGGGTTAGGGTTAGGGAACGGCAAGGCTTAGGGCACAGGTGAAGGTACGGAAACGTGGGAGGGACGGGCTACGTGCTGACGCACGGGTCAGTGCCAGCGTACGGGGCAGGAGTACGCAACGGCGTAGGATACAGTGAAGGGCTGGTGGTGGATTTGCGTACCGGGCTAGGGTTAGTGTTAAGGAAAGGCAAGGCTTAGGGCACAGGTGAGGGTACGTAACGTGGGAGGGTCAGGCTACGTGCTGACGCACGGGTCAATGCCAGCGTACGGGCGAGGAGTAGGGAATGGCATAAGGTAAGGTGTACGGCTGGTGGTTGGTTTCTGTTCCAGGCTAGGGTTAGGGTTAGGTAACGGCAAGGCTTAGGGCACAGGTGAGGGTACGGAAACGTGGAGGGTCGGGCTACGTGCTGACGCACGGGTCAGTGCCAGCGTACGGGCCAGGAGTAGGCAACGGCGTAGGATAAAGTGTAGGGCTGGTGGTGGATTTGCGTTCCGGGCTAGTGTTAGGGTTAGGGAACGGCAAGGGTTAGGGCACAGGTGAGGGTACGGAAACGTGGGAGGGTCAGGCTACGTGCTGACGCACGGGTCATTGCCAGCGTACTGGTCAGGAGTAGCGTACGGCGTAAGGTAAGGTGTAGGGCTGGCGGTGGGTTTCTACTCCAGGCTAGGGTTACGGTTAGGGAACGGCAAGGCTTAGGGCACAGGTGAGGGTACGGAAACGTGGGAGGGTCAGGCTACGTGCTGACGCACGGTTCAGTGCCAGCGTACGGGCCAGGAATAGGGAACGGCGCAAGGTTAGGTGTAGGGCTGGTGGTGGGTTTCCGTTCCGGGCTAGGGTTAGGGTTAGGGAACGGCAAGGCTTAGGGCACAGGTGAGGGTACGAAAACGTGTGGGGGTCAGGCTACGTGCTGACGCACGGGTCAGTGCCAGCGTACTGGCCAGGAATAGGTAACGGCGTAAGGTAACGTGTAGGGCTGGTGGTCGGTTTCCGTTCCAGGCTATGGTTAGGGTTAGGGAACGGCAAGTCTTAGGGCACAGGTGAGGGTACGGAAACGTGGGATGGTCAGGCTACGTGCTGACGCACGGGTCAGTGCCAGCATACGGGCCAGGAGTACGCAACGGCATAAGGTAAGGTGTAGGGCTGTTGGTTGGTTTCCGTTCCAGACTAGCGTTAGTGTTAGGGAATGACAAGGCTTAGGGCACAGGTCAGGGTACGGAAACGCGGGAGGGTAAGGCTACGTGCTGATGCGCATGTCAGTGCCAGAGTACACGCCAGTAGTAGTCAACGGCGTAGGGTAAGGTTTTGGGCTGGTGGTGGGTTTCCATTCCGGGCTAGTGTTAGGGTTAGGGAACCGCAAGGCTTAGGGCACAGGTGAGGGTACGGAGACGTGGGTGGGTCAGGCTACGTGCTGACGCACGGGTCAATGCCAGCGTACGGGCCAGGAGTAGGCAACGGCGTAAGGTATGGTGTAGGGCTGGTGGTTGGTTTCCGTTCCAGGCTAGGGTTAGGGTTAGGGAACGGCAAGGCTTAGGGCACAGGTGAGGGTACGGAAACGTGGGAGGGTCGGGCTACGTGCTGACGCACGGGTCAGTGCCAGCGTACGGGCCAGGAATATGTTACGGCGTAAGGTAAGGTGTAGGGCTGGTGGTGGGTTTCTAATCCGGGCTAGGGTTAGGATTAGGGAATGGCAAGTCTTAGGGCACAGGTGAGGGTACGGAAACGTGGGAGGGTCGGGCTACGTGCTGACGCACGGGTCAGTGCCAGCGTAAGGGCCACGAGAAGGCAACGACGTAAGGTAAGATATAGGGCTGGTGGTTGGTTTCCGTTCCAGGCTAGGGTTAGGGTAAGGGAACGGAAAGGCTTAGGGCACAGGTGAGGGTACGGAAACGTGGGAGGGTCAGGCTACATGCTGACGCACGGTTCACTGCCAGCGTACGGGCCAGGAATAAGTTACGGCGTAAGGTAAGGTGTAGGGCTGATGGTGGGTTTTCGTTCGAGTCTAGGATTAGGGTAAGGGAACGGCAGTGCTTAGGGCACAGGTGACGGTACGGAAACGTGGGAGGGTCAGGCTACATGCTGACACACGGTTCTGTGCCAGCGTAAGGGACAGGAATAGGTTACGGCGTAAGGTAAGGTGTAGGGCTGGTGGTGGGTTTCTATTCCGGGCTAGGGTTATGGTTAAGGAACAGCAAGGCTTAGGGCACAGGTGAGGGTACGGAAACGTGGTAGGGTCAGGCAACGTGCTGACGCACTGTTCAGTGCCAGCGTTCGGGCCAGTAATAGGGTACGGCGTAAGGTAAGGTGTACGGCTGGTGGTGGGTTTCCGTTCCGGACTAGGGTTAGGGTTAGGGAACGGCAAGGCTTAGGGCACAGGTGAGGGTACGGAAACGTGAGAGGGTCAGGCTACGTGCTGACGCATGGGTCAGTGCCAGAATACAGGCCGGGAGTAGGCAACGGCGTAGGGTAAAGTGTAGGGCTGGTGGTGGGTTTCCGTTCTGGGCTAGGGTTAGGGTTAGGGAACGGCAAGGCTTAGGGCACAGGTGAGGGTACGGAAACGTGGGAGGGTCGGGCTACGTGCTGACGCACGGGTCAGTGCCAGCGTACGGGCCAGGAGTAGGCAACGGCATAGGATAAAGTTTAGGGCTGGTGGTGGATTTGCGTTTTGGGCTAGGTTTAGGGTTAGGGAACGGCAAGGCTTAGGGCGCAGGTCAGGGTACGGATACGCGGGTGGGTAAGGCTACGAGCTGACGCATGGGTCAGTGCCAGCGTACGGGTCAGGAGTAGGGTACGGCGTAATGTAAGGGGTAGGGCTGGTGGTGTGTTTCTATTCCGGGCTAGGGTTAGGGTTAGGGAACTGCAAGGCTTAGGGCACAGGTGAGGGTACGGAAACTTGGGAGGGTCAGGCTACGTGCTGACGCACTGTTCAGTGCCAGCGTACGGGCCAGGAATAGGGTACGGCGTAAGGTAAGGTGTAGGGCTGGTGGTGGGTTTCTAATCCGGGCTAGGGTTAGGGTTATGGAACAGCAAGGCTTAGGGCAAAGGTGAGGGTACGGAAACGTGGGAGGGTCAGGCTACGTGCTGACGCACGTTTCAGTGCCAGCCTACGGGCCAGGATTAGGGTACGGTGTAAGGTAAGGTGTAGGGCTGGTAGTGGGTTTCCGTTCCGGGCTAGGGTTAGGGATAGGGAATGGCAAGTCTTAGGGCAGAGTTGAGGGTACGGAAACGTGGGATGGTCGGGCTACGTGCTGACGCATGTGTCAGTGTCAGCGTACGGGCCAGGAGTAGGCAACGGCGTAGGATATTGTGTAGGGCCGGTTGTGGATTTGCGTTCCGGGCTAGGGTTAGGGTTAGGGAACGGCAAGGGTTAGGGTACAGCTGAGGGTACGGAAACGTGGGAGGCTGAGGGTAGGTGCTGAGGCATGGGTCAGTGCCAGCGTACGGGTCAGGAGTAGAGTACGGCGTAAGTTATGGTGTAGGGCTTGTGGTGGGTTTCTATTCCGGTCTAAGGTTAGGGTTAGGGAACGGCAAGGCTTAGGGCACAGGTGAGGGTACGGAATCGTGGGAGTGTCAGGCTACGTGCTGACGCACGGTTCAGTGCCAGCGTACCGGTCAGGAGTAGGGTACGGCGTAAGGTAACGTGTAGGGCTGATGGTGGGTTTCCTTTACGGGCTAGGGTTAGGGTTAGGGAACGGCAAGGCTTAGGGCACAGGTGAGGGTACGGAAACGTGAGAGGGTCAGGCTACGTGCTGACGCACGGTTCAGTGCCAGCGTACGGGTCAGGAGTAGGGTACGGCGTAATGTAAGGTGTAGGGCTGGTGGTGGGTTTCTATTCCGGGCTAGGTTTATGGTTAGGGAACGGCAAGGCTTAGGGCACAGGTGAGGGTACGGAAACGTGGGAGGGTCGGGCTACGTGCTGACGCATGGGTCAGTGCCAGCGTACGGGCCAGGAGTAGGCAACGGCGTAGGAATAAGTGTAGGGCTAGTGGTGAATTTGCGTTCTGGGCGAGGGTTAGTGTTAGGGAAAGGCAAGGCTTAGGGCACAGGTCAGGGTACGGAAACGCGGGAGGGTAAGGCTACGTGCTGATGCACGGGTCAGTGCCAGAGTACAGGCAGGGAGAAGGCAACGGCGTAGGGTAAGGTGTAGGGCTGTTGGTGGTTTTCCGTTCCGGGCTAGGGTTAGGGTTAGGGTTAGGGAACGGCAAGGCTTAGGGCACAGGTGAGGGTACGGAAACGTGGGAGGGTCAGGCTACGTGCTGACGCACGAGTCTGTGCCAGCGTATGGGCCAGGAGTATGCAACGGCGTAAGGTAAGGTTTAGGGCTGGTGGTTGTTTTCCGTTCCAGGCTAGGGTTAGGGTTAGGGAATGGCAAGGCTTAGGGCACAGGTGAGGGTACGGAAACGTGGGAGGGTAAGGCTAAGTGCTGACGCATGTGTCAGTTCCAGCGTATGGGCCAGAAGTAGGCAACGGCGTAAGGTAAGGTGTTGGGCTGGTGGTGGGTTTCCGTTGCAGGGTAGGGTTAGGGTTAGGGAACGGCAAGTCTTAGGGCACAGGTGACGGTACGGAAACGTGGGAGGGTCGGGCTACGTGCTGATGCACGTGTCAGTGCCAGCGTACGGGCCAGGAGTAGGCAACGGCGTAGGATAAAGTGTAGGAATGGTGGTGGATTTGCGTTCTGGGCTAGGGTTAGGGATAGGGAACGGCAAGGCTTAGGGCGCAGGTCAGGGTACGGAAACGTGGGAGGGTCAGGCAACGTGGTGACGCACGGGTCAGTGCCAGCGTACGGGCCAGGAGTAGGCAACGGCGTAAGGTAAGGTGTAGGGCTGGTGGTTGGTTTCCGCTCCAGGCTAGGGTTAGGGTTAGGGAACGGCAAGGCTTAGGGCACAGGTGAAGGTACGGAAACGTGGGAGGGACGGGCTACGTGCTGACGCACGGGTCAGTGCCAGCGTACGGGCCAGGAGTACGCAACGGCGTAGGATACAGTGAAGGGCTGTTGGTGGATTTGCGTACCGGGCTAGGGTTAGTGTTAGGGAAAGGCAAGGCTTAGGGCACAGGTGAGGGTATGGAAACGTGGGCGGGTCAGGCTACGTGCTGACGCAAGGGTCTGTGCCAGCGTACGGGTCAGGAGTAGGGTACGGCGTAATGTAAGGTGTAGGGCTGATGGTAGATTTCTATTCTGGGCTAGGGTTAGGGTTAGGGAACGGCAAGGCTTAGGGCACAGGTGAGGGTACGGATATGTGGGAGGGTCGGGCTACGTGCTGACGCACGGGTCAGTGCCAGCGTACGGGCCAGGAGTAGGCAACGGCATAGGATAAAGTGTAGGGCTTGTGGTGGATTTGCGTTCTGGACTAGGGTCAGGGTTAGGGAAAGGCAAGGCTTAGGGCACAGGTCAGGGTACGGAAACGCGGGAGGGTAAGGCTACGTGCTGATGCATTGTTCAGTGCCAGAGTACAGGCCAGGAGTCGGCAACGGCGTAGGGTAAGGTGTAGGGCTGGTGGTGGGTTTCCGTTCCGGGCTAGGGTTAGGGTTACAGAACGGCAAGGCTTAGGGCACAGGTGAGGGTACGTAACGTGGGAGGGTCAGGCTACGTGCTGACGCACGGGTCAATGCCAGCGTACGGGCGAGGAGTAGGCAATGGCATAAGGTAAGGTGTACGGCTGGTGGTTGGTTTCTGTTCCAGGCTAGGGTTAGGGTTAGGTAACGGCAAGGCTTAGGGCACAGGTGAGGGTACGGAAACGTGGAGGGTCGGGCTACGTGCTGACGCACGGGTCAGTGCCAGCCTACGGGCCAGGAGTAGGCAACGGCGTAGGATAAAGTGTAGGGCTGGTGGTGGATTTGCGTTCCGGGCTAGTGTTAGGGTTAGGGAACGGCAAGGGTTAGGGCACAGGTGAGGGTACGGAAACGTGGGAGGGTCAGGCTACGTGCTGACGCACGGGTCATTGCCAGCGTACGGGTCAGGAGTAGCGTACGGCGTAAGGTAAGGTGTAGGGCTGGCGGTGGGTTTCTACTGCAGGCTAGGGTTACGGTTAGGGAACGGCAAGGCTTAGGGCACAGGTGAGGGTACGGAAACGTGGGAGGGTCAGGCTACGTTCTGACGCATGGTTCAGTGCCAGCGTACGGGCCAGGAATAGGGTACGGCGTAAGGTAAGGTGTAGGGCTGGTGGTGGGTTTCCGTTCCGGGCTAGGGTTAGGGTTAGGGAACGGCAAGGCTTAGGGCCCAGGTGAGGGCACGAAAACGTGTGGGTGTCAGGCTACGTGCTGACGCACGGGTCAGTGCCAGCGTACGGGCCAGGAGTACGCAACGGCATAAGGTAAGGTGTAGGGCTGGTGGTTGGTTTCAGTTCCAGGCTAGCGTTAGAGTTAGGGAACGACAAGGCTTAGGGCACAGGTCAGGGTACAGAAACGCGGGAGGGTAAGGCTACGTGCTGATGCGCAGGTCAGTGCCAGAGTACACGCCAGTAGTAGGCAACGGCGTAGGGTAAGGTTTTGGGCTGGTGGTGGGTTTCCATTCCGGGCTAGTGTTAGGGTTAGGGAACCGCAAGGCTTAGGGCACAGTTGAGGGTACGGAGACGTGGGTGGGTCAGGCTACGTGCTGACGCACGGGTCAATGCCAGCGTACGGGCCAGGAGTAGGCAACGGCGTAAGGTATGGTGTAGGGCTGGTGGTTGGTTTCCGTTCAAGGCTAGGGTTTGGGTAAGGGAACGGCAAGGCTTAGGGCACAGGTGAGGGTACGGAAACGTGGGAGGGTCGGGCTACGTGCTGACGCACGGGTCAGTGCCAGCGTACGGGCCAGGAGTAGGCAACGGCGTAGGATAAAGTGTAGGGCTTGTGGTGGGTTTCTAATCCGGGCTAGGGTTAGGATTAGGGAATGGAAAGTCTTAGGGCACAGGTGAGGGTACGGAAACGTGGGAGTGTCGGGCTACGTGCTGACGCACGGGTCAGTGCCAGCGTAAGGGCCACGAGAAGGCAACGACGTAAGGTAAGATGTAGGGCTGGTGGTTGGTTTCCGTTCCAGGCTAGGGTTAGGGTAAGGGAACGGAAAGGCTTAGGGCACAGCTGAGGGTACGGAAACGTGGGGGCGTCAAGCTACATGCTGATGCACGGTTCAGTGCCAGCGTACGGGCCAGGAATAAGTTACGGCGTAAGGTAAGGTGTAGGGCTGGTGGTGGGTTTCCGTTCGAGGCTAGGATTAGGGTAAGGGAACGGCAGGGCTTAGGGCACAGGTGAGTGTACGGAAACGTGGGAGGGTCAGGCTACATGCTGACACACGGTTCTGTGCCAGCGTAAGGGACAGGAATAGGTTACGGCGTAAGGTAAGGTGTAGGGCTGGTGGTGGGTTTCTGTTCGGGGCTAGGGTTAGGGTTAGGGAACGGCAAGGCTTAGGGCATAGGTGAGGTTACGGAAACGTGGGAGTGTCAGGCTATGTGCTGACGCACGGGTCAGTGCCAGCGTACGGGTCAGTAGTAGGGTACGGCGTAAGGTATGGTTTAGGGCTGGTGGTGGGTTTCTGTTCACGGCTAGGGTTAGGGTTAGGGAACGGCAAGCCTTAGGGCACAGGTGAGGGTACGGAAACGTGGGAGGCTCGGGTTATGTGCTGACGCACGGGTCAGTGCCAGCGTACGGGCCAGGAGTAGGCAACGGCGTAGGATAAAGTGTAGGGCTGGTGGTGGATTTGCGTTCTGGGCTAGGGTTATGGTTAGGGAACGGCAAGTCTTAGGGCACAGGTCAGGGTACAGAAACGTGGGAGAGTCAGGCTACGTGCTGACGCACGGGTCATTGCCAGCGTACGGGTCAGGAGTAGCGTACGGCGTAAGGTAAGGTGTAGGGCTGGTGGTGGGTTTCTATTCCAGGCTAGGGTTAGGGTTAGGGAACCGCAAGGCTTAGGGCACAGGTGAGGGTACGGAGACGTGGGAGGGTCAGGTTACGTGCTGACGCACGGGTCAATGCCAGCGTACGGGAGAGGAGTAGGCAACGGCGTAAGGTAAGGTGTAGGGCTGGTGGTTGGTTTCCGTTCCAGGCTAGGATTAGGGTTAGGGAACGGCAAGGCTTAGGGCACAGGTGAGGGTACGGAAACGTGGGATGGACGGGCTACGTGCTGACGCATGGGTCAGTGCCAGCGTACGGGCCAGGAGTAGGCAACGGCATAGGAAAAAGTGTAGGGCTGGTGGTGGATTTGCGTTCCGGGCAAGGGTTAAGGTTAGGGAACGGCAAGGCTTAGGGCACAGGTGTGGGAACGGAAACGTGGGAGGGTCAGGCTACGTGCTGACGCACGTTTCAGTGCCAGCGTACGGGCCCGGAATAGGTTACGGCGTAAGGTAAGGTGTAGGGCTGGTGGTGGGTTTC
Source organism: Mesoplodon bidens (assembly GCF_964165515.1). NCBI lineage: Eukaryota > Metazoa > Chordata > Mammalia > Artiodactyla > Ziphiidae > Mesoplodon > Mesoplodon bidens. The sequence goes on along the minus strand of NW_027671733.1, from coordinate 970,941 downwards.
TATTCTGGGCTAGGGTTAGGGTAAGGGAAAGGCAAGGCTTAGGGCACCGGTGAGGGTACGGAAACGGGGGAGGGTCAGGCTACATGCTGACGCAAGGTTCAGTGCCAGCGTACGGGCCAGGAATAGGTTACGGCGTAAGGTAAGGTATAGGGCTGGTGGTGGGTTTCCGTTCCGGGCTAGGGTTATGGTTAGGGAAAGGCAAGGCTTAGGGCACAAGTGAGGGTACAGAAACATGGGAGGGTCAGGCTACGTGCTGACGCACGGGTCAGTGCCAGCGTACGGGCCAGGAGTAGGCAACGGCGTAAGGTAAGGTGTAGGGCTGGTGGTTGGTTTCCATTCCAGGCTAGGGTTAGGGTTAGGGAATGGCAAATCTTAGGACACAGGTGAGGGTACGGAAACGTGAGAGGGACGGGCTACGTGCTGACGTACGGGTCAGTGCCAGCGTACGGACCAGGAGTAGGCAACGGCATAGGATACAGTGTAGGGCTGGTGGTGGATTTTCGTTCAGGTCTAGGGTTAGGGTTAGGGAACGGCAAGGCTTAGGGCACAGGTGAGGGTATGGAAAGTTGGGAGGGTCAGGCTACGTGCTGACACACGGGTCAGTGCCAGCGTACGGGTCAGGAGTAGGGTACGGCGTAATGTAAGGTGTAAGGCTGGTGGTGGGTTTCTATTCCGGGCTAGGGTTAGGTTTAGGGAACGGCAAGGCTTAGGGCACAGGTGAGGTTACGGAAACTTGGGAGGGTAAGGCTACATGCTGACGCACTGCTCAGTGCCAGCGTACGGGCCAGGAATATGGTACGGCATAAGGTAAGGTGTAGGGCTGGTGGTGGGTTTCTAATCCGGGCTAGGGTTAGGGTTAGGGAACGGCAAGTCTTAGGGCAAAGGAGAGGGTACGGAAACGTGGGAGGGTCAGGCTACATGCTGACGCACAGTTCAGTGCCAGCGTACGGGCCAGGAATAGGGTACGGCGTAAGGTAAGGTGTACGGCTGGTGGTGGGTTTCCGTTCCGGGCTAGGGTTAGGGTTAGGGAACGGCAAGGCTTAGGGCACAGGTGAGGTTACAGAAACGTGGGCCTGTCAGGCTACGTGCTGACGCACGTGTCAGTGCCAGCGTACGGGCCAGGGGTAGGCAACGGCGTAAGGTAAGATGTAGGGCTGGTGGTTGGTTTCCGTTCTAGGCTAGGGTTAGGGTTAGGGAACAGCAAGGCTTAGGGCACAGGTGAGGGTACGGAAACGTGAGAGGGACGGCTACGTGCTGACGCACGGGTCAGTGCCAGCGTACGGACCAGGAGTAGGCAACGGCATAGGATACAGTGTAGGGCTGGTGGTGGATTTGCGTTCAGGTCTAGGGTTAGGGTTAGGGAACGGCAAGGCTTAGGGCACAGGTGAGCGTATGGAAAGGTGGGAGGGTCAGGCTACGTGCTGACGCACGGGTCAGTGCCAGCGTACGGGTCAGGAGTAGGGTACGGCGTAATGTAAGGTGTAGGGCTGGTGGTGGGATTCTATTCCGGGCTAGGGTTAGGGTTAGGGAACGGCAAGCCTTAGGGCACAGGTGAGGTTACGGAAACTTGGGAGGGTAAGGCTACATGCTGACGCACTGTTCAGTGCCAGCGTACGGGCCAGGAATAGGGTACGGCGTAAGGTAAGGTGTAGGGCTGGTGGTGGGTTTCTAATCCGGGCTAGGGTTAGGGTTAGGGAACGGCAAGTCTTAGGGCAAAGGAGAGGGTACGGAAACGTGGGAGGGTCAGGCTACATGCTGACGCATGGTTCACTGCCAGCGTACGGGCCAGGAATAGGGTACGGCGTAAGGTAAGGTGTACGGCTGGTGGTGGGTTTCCGTTCCTGTCTAGGGTTAGGGTTAGGGAACGGCAAGGCTTAGGGCACAGGTGAGGTTACAGAAACGTGGGACGGTCAGGCTACGTGCTGACGCATGTGTCAGTGCCAGCGTACGGGCCAGGGGTAGGCAACGGCGTAAGGTAAGATGTAGGGCTGGTGGTTGGTTTCCGTTCCAGGCTAGGGTTAGGGTAAGGGAACGGCAAGGCTTAGGGCACAGTTGAGGGTACCGAAACGTGGGAGGGTCAGGCTACATGCTGACGCACGGTTCTGTGCCAGCGTACGGGCCAGGAATAAGTTACGGCGTAAGGTAAGGTGTACGGCTGGTGTTGGGTTTCCGTTCGGGGCTAGGGTTAGGGTTAGGGAACGGCAAGGCTTAGGGCACAGGTGAGGGTACGGAAACGTGGGTGGGTCAGGCTACGTGCTGACGCACGTGTCAGTGCTAGCTTACGGGTCAGTAGCAAGGTACGGCGTAAGGTATGGTGTAGGGCGGGTGGTGGGTTTCTATTCCGGGCTAGGGTTAGGGTTAGGGAATGGCAAGGCTTATGGCACAGGTGAGGGTACGGAAACGTGGGAGGGTCAGGCTTCGTGCTGACGCACGGGTCAGTGCCAGCGTACGGGCCAGGAGTAGGCAACGGCGTAAGGTAAGGTGTAGGGCTGGTGGTTGGTTTCCGTTCCAGGCTAGGGTTAGGGTTAGGGAACGGCAAGGCTTAGGGCACAGGTGAGTGTACGGAAACGTGGGAGGGTCGGGTTACGTGCTGACGCACGGTTCAGTGCCAGCGTACGGGCCAGGAGTAGGCCACGGCGTAGGATAAAGTGTAGGGCTGGTGGTGGATTTGCGTTCTGGGCTAGGGTTAGGGTTAGGGAACGGCAAGGCTTAGGGCACTGGTCAGGAAACGGAAACGCGGGAGGGTAAGGCTACGTGCTGATGCACGGGTCAGTGCCAGAGTACAGGCCAGGAGTAGGCAACGGCGTAGGGTAAGGTGTAGGGCTGGTGGTAGGTTTCCGTTCTGGGCTAGGATTTGGGTTAGGGAACGGCAAGGCTTAGGGCACAGGTGAGGGTACGGAAACGTGGGAGGGTCGGGCTACGTGCTGACGCACGTGTCAGTGCCAGCGTACGGGCCAGGAGTAGGCAACGGCGTAGGATAAAGTGTAGGGCTGGTGGTGGATTTGCGTTCCTGGCTAGGGTTAGGGTTAGGGAACGGAAAGGCTTAGGGCACAGGTGAGGGAACGGAAACTTGCGCGGGTCAGGCTACGTGGTGACACACGGTTCAGTGCCAGCGTACGGGCCAGGAATAGGGAACGGCGTAAGTTAAGGTGTAGGGCTGGTGGTGGGTTTCCGTTCCGGGCTAGGGTTAGGGTTAGGGAACGTCAAGGCTTAGGGCACAGGTGAGGGTACGGAAACATTGGAGGGTCAGACTACGTGCTGACGCATGGTTCAGTGCCAGCGTACGGGTCAGGAATAGGATACGGCGTAAGGTAAGGTGTAGGGCTGGTGGTGGGTTTCTATTCCGGGCTAGGGTTAGGGTTAGGGAAAGGCAAGGCTTAGGGCACAGGTGAGGTTACGGAAACGTGGGAGGGTCAGCCTACATGCTGACGCACAGTTCAGTGCCAGCGTACGGGCCAGGAATAGGTTACGGCGTAAGGTAAGGTGTAGGGCTGGTGGTGGGTTTCCGTTCCGGGCTAGGGTTATGGTTAGGGAACGGCAAGGCTTAGGGCACAGATGAGGGTACTGAAAAGTGGGAAGGTCAGGCTACGTGCTGACGCATGGGTCAGTGCCAGCGTACGGGCCAGGAGTAGGGTACGGCGTAAGGTAAAGTGTAGGGCTTGTGGTTGATTTCCTTTCCAGGCTAGGTTTAGGGTTAGGGAACGGCAAGGCTTAGGGCACAGGTGAGGGTACGGAAACGTGAGAGGGACGGGCTACGTGCTGACGCACGGGTCAGTGCCAGCGTACGGACCAGGAGTAGGCAACGGCATAGGATACAGTGTAGGGCTGGTGGTGGATTTGCGTTCAGGTCTAGGGTTAGGGTTAGGGAACGGCAAGGCTTAGGGCACAGGTGAGGTTACGGAAACTTGGGAGGGTAAGTCTACATGCTGACGCACTGTTCAGTGCCAGCGTACGGGCCAGGAATAGGGTACGGCGTAAGGTAAGGTGTAGGGCTGGTGGTGGGTTTCTAATCCGGGCTAGGGTTAGGGTTAGGGAACGGCAAGTCTTAGGGCAAAGGAGAGGTTACGGAAACGTGGGAGTGTCAGGCTACATGCTGACGCACGGTTCAGTGCCAGCGTACGGGCCAGGAATAGGGTACGGCGTAAGGTAAGGTGTACGGCTGGTGGTTGGTTTCTGTTCCGGGCTAGGGTTAGGTTTAGGGAACGGCAAGGCTTAGGGCACAGGTGAGGTTACAGAAACGTGGGACGGTCAGGCTACGTGCTGACGCACGTGTCAGTGCCAGCGTACGGGCCAGGGGTAGGCAACGGCGTAAGGTAAGATGTAGGGCTGGTGGTTGGTTTCCGTTCCAGGCTAGGGTTACGGTAAGGGAACGGCAAGGCTTAGGGCACAGGTGAGGGTACCGAAACGTGGGAGGGTCAGGCTACATGTTGACGCACGGTTCAGTGCCAGCGTACGGGCCAGGAATAAGTTACGGCGTAAGGTAAGGTGTAGGGCTGGTGGTGGGTTTCCGTTCGGGGCTAGGGTTAGGGTTAGGGAACGGCAAGGCTTAGGGCACAGGTGAGTGTACGGAAAGGTGGGAGGGTCAGGCTACGTGCTGACGCACGGGTCAGTGCCAGCTTACGGGTCAGTAGCAGGGTACGGCGTAAGGTATGGTGTAGGGCGGGTGGTGGGTTTCTATTCCGGGCTAGGTTTAGGGTTAGGGAATGGCAAGTCTTATGGCACAGGTGAGGGTACGGAAACGTGGGAGGGTCAGGCTACGTGCTGACGCACGGGTCAGTGCCAGCGTACGGGCCAGGAGTAGGCAACGGCGTAAGGTAAGGTGTAGGGCTGGTGGTTGGTTTCCGTTCCAGGCTAGGGTTAGGGTTAGGGAACGGCAAGGCTTAGGGCACAGGTGAGTGTACGGAAACGTGGGAGGGTCGGGTTACGTGCTGACGCACGGGTCAGTGCCAGCGTACGGGCCAGGAGTAGGCAACGGCGTAGGATAAAGTGTTGGGCTGGTGGTGGATTTGCGTTCTTGGCTAGGATTAGTGTTAGGGAACGGCAAGGCTTAGGGCACAGGTCAGGGTACGGAAAGGCGGGAGGGTAAGGCTACGTGCTGATGCACGGTTCAGTGCCAGAGTTCAGGCCAGGAGTAGGCAACGGCGTAGGGTAAGGTGTAGGGCTGGTGTTGTGTTTCCGTTCCGGGCTAGGGTTAGGGTTAGGGAACGGCAAGGCTTAGGGCACAGGTGAGGGTACGTAAACGTGGGAGGGTCAGGCTACGTGCTGACGCACGGGTCAATGCCAGCGTACGGGCGAGGAGTAGGCAACGGCGTAAGGTAAGGTGTAGGGCTGGTGGTGGGTTTCCTTTCCGGGCTAGGTTTAGGGTTAGGGAACGGCAAGGCTTAGGGCACAGGTGAGGGTACGTAAACGTGGGAAGGTCGGGCTACGTGCTGACGCAAGTGTCAGTGCCAGCGTACGGGCCAGGAATAGGCAACGGCGTAGGATAAAGTGTAGGGATGCTGGTGGATTTTCGTTCCGGGCTAGGATTAGGGTTAGGGAACGGTAAGGCTTAGGGCACAGGTGTGGGAACGGAAACGTGGGAGGGTCAGGCTACGTGCTGACGCACGGTTCAGTGCCAGCGTACGGGCCAGGAATAGGAAACGGCATAAGTTTAGGTGTAGGGCTGGTGGTGGGTTTCCGTTCCGGGCTAGGGTTAGGGTTAGGGAACGTCAAGGCTTAGGGCACAGGTGAGGGTACGGAAACGTTGGAGGCTCAGACTACGTGCTGACGCATTGTTCAGTGCCAGCGTACGGGTCAGGAGTAGGATACGGCGTAAGGTAAGCTTTAGGGCTGGTGGTGGGTTTCTATTCCGGGCTAGGGTTAGGGTTAGGGAAAGGCAAGGCTTAGGGCACAGGTGAGGGTACGGAAACGTGGGAGGGTCAGGCTACATGCAGACGCACGGTTCAGTGAAAGCGTACGGCCAGGAATAGGTTACAGCGTAAGGTAAGGTGTAGGGCTGGTGGTGGTTTTCCGTTCCGGGCTAGGGTTATGGTTAGGGAACGGCAAGGCTTAGGGCACAGTTGAGGGTACGGAAACGTGGGAGGGTCAGGCTACGTGCTGACGCACGGGTCAGTGCCAGCGTACGGTTCAGGATTAGGGTACGGCGTAATGTAAGGTGTAGGGCTGGTCGTGGGTATCTATTCCGGGCTAGGTTTAGGGTTAGGGAACGGCAAGGCTTAGGGCACAGGTGAGGGTACGGAAACTTGGGAGGGTCAGGCTACGTGCTGACGCACTGTTCAGTGCCAGCATACGGGCCAGGAATAGGGTACGGCGTAAGGTAAGGTGTAGGGCTGGTGGTGGGATTCTAATCAGGGCTAGGGTTAGGGTTAGGGTACGGCAAGTCTTAGGGCAAAGGTGAGGGTACGCAAACGTGGGAGGGTCAGGCTACGTGCTGACGCACGGTTCAGTGCCAGCGTACGGGCCAGGAATAGGGTACGGCGTAAGGTAAGGTGTATGGCTTGTGGTGGGTGTCCGTTCCGGGCTATGGTTAGTGTTAGGGAACGGCAAGGCTTAGGGCACAGGTGAGGGTACGGAAACGTGGGAGGGTCAGGCTACGTGCTGACGCACGGGTCAGTGCCAGCGTACGGGCCAGGAGTAGGGTACGGCGTAAGGTAAGGTGTAGGGCTTGTGGTTGATTTCCGTTCCAGGCTAGGGTTAGGGTTAGGGAACGGCAAGGCTTAAGGCACAGGTGAGGGTAAGGAAACGTGGGAGGGTCGGGCTACGTGCTGACGCACGGGTCAGTGCCAGCGTACGGTCCAGGAGTAGGCAACGGCGTAGGATAAAGTGTAGGGCTGGTGGTGGATTTGCGTTCTGGGCTAGGGTTAGGGTTAGGGAACGGCAAGGCTTAGGGCCCTGGTCAGGGAACGGAAACGCGGGAGGGTAAGGCTACGTGCTGATGCACGGGTCAGTGCCAGAGTACAGGCCAGGAGTAGGCAACGGCGTAGGGTAAGGTGTAGGTCTGGTGGTAGGTTTCCTTTCTGGGCTAGGGTTAGGGTTAGGGAACGGCAAGGCTTAGGGCACAGGTGAGGTTTCAGAAACGTGGGACGGTCAGGCTACGTGCTGACGCACGTGTCAGTGCCAGCGTACGGGCCAGGAGTAGGCAACGGCGTAAGGTAAGATGTAGGGCTGGTGGTTGGTTTCCGTTCCAGTCTAGGGTTAGGGTTAGGGAATGGCAAGGCTTAGGGCACAGGTGATGGTACGGAAACGTGGGAGGGTCAGGCTACGTGCTGACGCACGGTTCAGTGCCAGCGTACGGGCCAGGAATAGGGAACGGCGTAAGGTAAGGTGTAGGGCTGGTGGTGGGTTTCCGTTCCGGGCTAGGGTTAGGGTTAGGGAACGGGAAGGCTTAGGGCACAGGTCAGGGTACGGAAACGCGGGAGGGTAAGGCTACGTGCTGATGCACGGGTCAGTACCAGAGTACAGGCCAGTAGTAGGCAACGGCGTAGGGTAAGGTGTTGGGCTGGTGGTGGGATTCCATTCCGGGCTAGGGTTAGGGATAGGGAACCGCAGGGCTTAGGGCACAGGTGAGGGTACGGAGACGAGGGAGTGTCAGGCTACGTGCTGACGCACGAGTCAATGCCAGCGTACGGGCCAGGAGTAGGCAACGGCGTAAGGTAAGGTGTAGGGCTGGAGGATGGTTTCTGTTCCAGGCTAGGGTTAGGGTTAGGGAACGGCAAGGCTTAGGGCACAGGTGAGGTACGGAAACGTGGGAGGGTCGGGCTACGTGCTGATGCACGGGTCAGTGCCAGCGTACGGGCCAGGAGTAGGCAACGGCGTAGGATAAAGTGTAGGGCTGGTGGTGGATTTGCGTTCCGGGCTAGGGTTAGGGTTAGGGAACGGCAAGGCTTAGGGCTCAGGTGAGGGAACGGAAACGTGGGAGTGTCAGGCTACGTGCTGACGCACGGTTCAGTGCCAGGGTACGGGCCAGGAATAGGGAACGGCGTAAGTTAAGGTGTAGGGCTGGTGGTGGGTTTCCGTTCCGGGCTAGGGTTAGTGTTAGGGAACGTCAAGGCTTAGGGCACAGGTGAGGGTACGGAAACGTTGGAGGCTCAGACTACGTGCTGACGCATGGTTCAGTGCCAGCGTACGGGTCAGGAGTAGGATACGGCGTAAGATAAGCTTTAGGGCTGGTGGTGGGTTTCTATTCTGGGCTAGGGTTAGGTTTAGGGAAAGGCAAGGCTTAGGGCACAGGTGAGGGTACGGAAACGTGGGAGGGTCAGGCTACATGCTGACGCACGGTTCAGTGAAAGCGTACGGGCCAGGAATAGGTTACGGCGTAAGGTAAGGTGTAGGGCTGGTGGTGGGTTTCCGTTCCGGGCTAGAGTTATGGTTAGGGAACGGCAAGGCTTAGGGCACAGGTGAGGGTACGGAAACGTGGGAGGGTCAGGCTACGTGCTGACGCACGGGTCAGTGCCAGCGTACGGTTCAGGAGTAGGGTACGGCGTAATGTAAGGTGTAGGGCTGGTCGTGGTTTTCTATTCCGGGCTAGGGTTAGGGTTAGGGAACGGCAAGGCTTAGGGCACAGGTGAGGGTACGGAAACTTGGGAGGGTCAGGCTACGTGCTGACGCACTGTTCAGTGCCAGCGTACGGGCCAGGAAAAGGGTACGGCGTAAGGTAAGGTGTAGGGCTGGTGGTGGGATTCTAATCCGGGCTAGGGTTAGGGTTAGGGTACGGCAAGTCTTAGGGCAAAGGTGAGAGTACGGAAACGTGGGAGGGTCAGGCTACGTGCTGATGCACGGTTCAGTGCCAGCGTACGGGCCAGGAATAGGGTACGGCGTAAGGTAAGGTGTACGGCTGGTGGTGGGTTTCCGTTCCGGGCTAGGGTTAGGGTTAGGGAACGGCAAGGCTTAGGGCACAGTTGAGGGTACGGAAACGTGGGAGGGTCAGGCTACGTGCTGACGCACGTGTCAGTGCCAGCGTACGGGCCAGGAGTAGGGTACGGCGAAAGGTAAGGTGTAGGGCTTGTGGTTGATTTCCGTTCCAGGCTAGGGTTAGGGTTAGGGAACGGCAAGGCGTAAGGCACAGGTGAGGGTACGGAAACGTGGGAGGGTCGGGCTACGTGCTGACGCACGGGTCAGTGCCAGCGTACGGTCCAGGAGTAGGCAACGGCGTATGATAAAGTGTAGTGCTGGTGGTGGATTTGCGTTCTGCGCTAGGGTTAGGGTTAGGGAACGGCAAGGCTTAGGGTCCTGGTCAGGGAACGGAAATGCGTGACGGTAAGGCTACGTGCTGATGCACGGGTCAGTGCCAGAGTACAGGCCAGGAGTAGGCAAAGGCGTAGGGTAAGGTGTAGGTCTGGTGGTAGGTTTCCGTTCCGGGCTAGGGTTTTGGTTAGGGAACGGCAAGACTTAGGGCACAGGTGAAGTTTCAGAAACGTGGGACGGTCAGGCTACGTGCTGACGCACGTGTCAGTGCCAGCGTACGGGCCAGGAGTAGGCAACGGCGTAAGGTAAGATGTAGGGCAGGTGGTTGGTTTCCGTTCGGGGCTAGGGTAAGGGTTAGGGAACGGCAAGGCTTAGGGCACAGGTGAGGGTACGGAAACGTGGGAGGGTCAGGCTACATGCTGACGCACGGTTCAATGCCAGCGTACGGGCCAGGAATAGGTTACGGCGTAAGGTAAGGTGTAGGGCTGGTGGTGGGTTTCCGTTCGGGGCTAGGGTAAGGGTTAGGGAACGGCAAGGCTTAGGGCACAGGTGAGGGTACAGAAAAGTGGGAGGGTCAGGCTACGTGCTGACGCATGGGTCAGTGCCAGCGTACGGGTCAGTAGTAGGGTACGGCGTAAGGTATGGTTTAGGGCTGGTGGTGGGTTTCTATTCCGGGCTATGGTTAGGTTTAGGGAATGGCAAGGCTTAGGGCACAGGTGAGGGTACGGAAACGTGGGAGGGTCGGGCTACGTGCTGACGCACGGGTCAGTGCCAGCGTATGGGCCAGGAGTAGGCAACGGCGTAGGATAAAGTGTAGGGCTGGTGATGGATTTGCGTTCTGGACTAGGGTTAGGTTTAGGGAACGGCAAGGCTTAGGGCACTGGTCAGTGTACGGATACGCGGGAGGGTAAGGCTACGTGCTGATGCACGGGTCAGTGCCAGAGTACAGGCCAGGAGTAGGCAAAGGCGTAGGGTATGGTGTAGGGCTGGTGGTGGGTTTCCTTTCCGGGCTAGGGTTAGGGTTAGGGAACGGCAAGGCTTATGGCACAGGTGAGGGTACAGAAACGTGGGAGTGTCAGGCTACGTGCTGACACACGGGTCACTGCCAGCGTACGGGCCAGGAGTAGGCAACGGTGTAAGGTAAGGTGTAGGGCTGGTGGTTGGTTTCCGTTCCAGTCTAGGGTTAGGGTTAGGGAACAGCAAGGCTTAGGGCACAGGTGAGGATATGGAAACGTGGGATGGTCGTGCTACGTGCTGACGCATGGGTCAGTGCCAGCGTACAGGCCAGGAGTAGGCAACGGCGTAGGATAAAGTGTAGGGCTGGTGATGGTTTTGTGTTCTGGGCTAGGGTTAGGGTTAGGGAACGGCAAGGCTTAGGGCACAAGTCACGGTACGGTAACGTTGGAGGGTAAGGGTACGTGCTGGTGCACGGTTCAGTGCCAGAACAGGCCAGGAGTAGGCAACGGCGTAGGGTATGGTGTAGGGCTGGTGGTGGGTTTCGGTTCCGTGCTAGGGTTAGGGTTAGGGAACGGCAAGGCTTAGGGCACAGGTGAGGGTACGTAAACGTGGGAGGGTCAGGCTACGTGCTGACGCATGTGTCAATGCCAGCGTACGGGCGAGGAGTAGGCAACGGCGTAAGGTAAGGTGTACGGCTGGTGGTTGTTTTCCGTTCCAGGCTAGGGTTAGGGTTAGGGAACGGCAAGGCTTAGGGCACAGGTGAGGGTACGGAAAAGTGGGAGGGTCAGGCTACGTGCTGACGCACGGTTCAGTGCCAGCGTACGGGCCAGGAATAGGGAACGGCGTAAGGTAAGGTGTAGGGCTGGTGGTGGGTTTCCGTTCCGGGCTAGGGTTAGGGTTAGGGAACGGCAAGGCTTAGGGCACAGGTCAGGGTACGGAAACGCGGGAGGGTAATGCTACGTGCTGATGCACGGGTCAGTACCAGAGTACAGGCCAGTAGTAGGCAACGGCGTAGGGTAAGGTGTTGGGCTGGTGGTGGGATTCCATTCCGGGCTAGGGTTAGGGTTAGGGAACCGCAGGGCTTAGGGCACAGGTGAGGGTACGGAGACGAGGGAGGGACAGGCTACGTGCTGACGCACGAGTCATTGCCAGTGTACGGGCCAGGAGTAGGCAACGGCGTAAGGTAAGGTGTAGGGCTGGTGGTTGGTTTCTGTTCCAGGCTAGGATTAGGGTTAGGGAACGGCAAGTCTTAGGGCACAGGAGAGGGTACGGAAACGTGGGAGGGTCGGGCTACGTGCTGATGCACGGGTCAGTGCCAGCGTACGGGCCAGGAGTAGGCAACGGCGTAGGATAAAGTGTAGGGCTGGTGGTGGATTTGCGTTCCGGGCTAGGGTTAGGGTTAGGGAACGGTAAAGCTTAGGGCACAGGTGTGGGAACGGAAACGTGGGAGGGTCAGGCTACGTGCTGACGCACGGATCAGTGCCAGCGTACGGGCCAGGAATAGGAAACGGCATAAGTTAAGGTGTAGGGCTGGTGGTGGGTTTCCGTTTCGGGCTAGGGTTAGGGTTAGGGAACGTCAAGGCTTAGGACACAGGTGAGGGTACGCAAACGTTGGAGGCTCAGACTACGTGCTGACGCATGGTTCAGTGCCAGCGTACGGGTCAGGAGTAGGTTACAGCGTAAGGTAAGGTGTACGGTTGGTGGTTGTTTTCCGTTCCAGGCTAGGGTTAGGGTTAGGGAACGGCAAGGCTTAGGGCACAGGTGAGGGTACGGAAACGTGGGAGGGTCAGGCTACGTGCTGACGCACGGTTCAGTGCCAGCGTACGGGCCAGGAATAGGGAACGGCGTAAGGTAAGGTGTAGGGCTGGTGGTGGGTTTCCGTTCCGGGCTAGGGTTAGGGTTAGGGAACGGCAAGTCTTAGGGCACAGGTCAGGGTACGGAAACGCGGGAGGGTAAGGCTACGTGCTGATGCACGGGTCAGTAACAGAGTACAGGCCAGTAGTAGGCAACGGCGTAGGGTAAGGTGTTGCGCTGGTGTTGGGATTCCATTCCGGGCTAGGGTTAGGGTTAGGGAACCGCAGGGCTTAGGGCACAGGTGAGGGTACGGAGACGAGGGAGGGTCAGGCTACGTGCTGACGCACGAGTCATTGCCAGCGTACGGGCCAGGAGTAGGCAACGGCGTAAGGTAAGGTGTAGGGCTGGTGGTTGGTTTCTGTTCCAGGCTAGGATTAGGGTTAGGGAACGGCAAGGCTTAGGGCACAGGTGAGGGTACGGAAACGTGGGAGGGTCGGGCTACGTGCTGATGCACGGGTCAGTGCCAGCGTACGGGCCAGGAGTAGGCAACGGCGTAGGATAAAGTGTAGGGCTGGTGGTGGATTTGCGTTCCGGGCTAGGGTTAGGGTTAGGGAACGGTAAAGCTTAGGGCACAGGTGTGGGAACGGAAACGTGGGAGGGTCAGGCTACGTGCTGACGCACGGATCAGTGCCAGCGTACGGGCCAGGAATAGGAAACGGCATAAGTTAAGGTGTAGGGCTGGTGGTGGGTTTCCGTTTCGGGCTAGGGTTAGGGTTAGGGAACGTCAAGGCTTAGGACACAGGTGAGGGTACGGAAACGTTGGAGGCTCAGACTACGTGCTGACGCATGGTTCAGTGCCAGCGTACGGGTCAGGAGTAGGTTACGGCGTAAGATAAGGTTTAGGGCTGGTGGTGGTTTTCTATTCCGGGCTAGGGTTAGGGTTAGGGAAAGGCAAGGCTTAGGGCACAGGTGAGGGTACGGAAAAGTAGGAGGGTCAGGCTACATGCTGACGCACGGTTCAGTGCCAGCGTACGGGCCAGGAATAGTGTACGGCGTAAGGAAAGGTGTATGGCTGGTGATGGGTTTCCGTTCCGGGCTAGGGTTAGGGTTAGGGAACCTCAAGGCTTAGGGCACAGGTGAGGGTACGGAAACGTGGGAGGGTCAGGCTACGTGCTGACGCACGGTTCAGTGCCAGCGTACGGGCCAGGAATAGGTTACGGCGTAAGGTAAGGTGTAGGGCTGGTGGTGAATTTCCGTTCGGGGCTAGGGTTAGGGTTAGGGAACGGCAAGGCTTAGGGCACAGGTGAGGGTACGGAAACGTGGGAGTGTCAGGCTACGTGCTGACGCATGGGTCAGTGCCAGCGTACGGGTCAGTAGTAGGGTACGGCGTAAGGTATGGTGTAGGGCTGGTGGAGGGTTTCTATTCCGTGCTAGGGTTAGGTTTAGGGAATGGCAAGGCTTAGGGCACAGGTGAGGGTACGGAAACGTTGGAGGGTCGGGCTACGTGCTGACGCACGGGTCAGTGCCAGCGTACGGGCCAGGAGGAGGAAACGGCGTAGGGTAAGGTGTAGGCCTGGTGGTGGGTTTCCATTCCGGGCTAGGGTTAGGGTTAGGGAACGGCAAGGCTTAGGGCACAGGTGAGGGTACGTAAACGTGGGAGGGTCTGGCTACGTGCTGACGTATGTGTCAATGCCAGCGTACGGGCGAGGTGTAGGCAACGGCGTAAGGTAAGGGGTACGGCTGGTGGTTGGTTTCCGTTCCAGGCTAGGGTTAGTGTTAGGAAACGGCAAGGCTTAGGGCACAGGTGAGGGTACGGAAACGTGGGAGGGTCAAGCTAAGTGCGGACGCACGGTTCAGTGCCAGCGTACGGGCCAGGAATAGGGAACGGCGTAAGGTAAGGTGTAGGGCTGGTGGTGGGTTTCCGTTTCGGGCTAGGGTTAGGGTTAGGGAACGGCAAGGCTTAGGGCACAGGTCAGGGTACGGAAACGCGGGAGGGTAAGGCTACGTGCTGATGCACGGGTCAGTACCAGAGTACAGGCCAGTAGTAGGCAACGGCGTAGGGTAAGGTGTTGGGCTGGGGGTGGGTTTCCATTCCGGGCTAGGGTTAGGGTTAGGGAACCGCAGGGCTTAGGGCACATGTGAGGGTACGGAGACGAGGGAGGGTCAGGCTACGTGCTGACGCACGTGTCATTGCCAGCGTACGGGCCAGGAGTAGGCAACGGCGTAAGGTATGGTGTAGGGCTGGTGGTTGGTTTCCGTTCCAGGCTAGGGTTAGCGTTAGGGAACGGCAAGGCTTAGGGCACAGGTAAGGGTACGGAAACGTGGGAGGGTCGGGCTACGTGCTGATGCACGGGTCAGTGCCAGCGTACGGGCCAGGAGTAGGCAAAGGCGTAGGATAAAGTGTAGGGCGGGTGGTAGATTTGCGTTCCGGGCTAGGCTTAGGGTAAGCGAACGGCAAGGCTTAGGGCACAGTTGAGGGTACGGAAACGTGGGAGAATCAGGCTACGTGCTGATGCATGGGTCATTGCTAGCGTACGGGTCAGGAGTAGCGTACGGCGTAAGGTAAGGTGTAGGCCTGGTCGTGGATTTCTATTCCAGGCTAGGGTTAGGATTAGGGAACGGCAAGGCTTAGGGAACAGGTGAGGGTACGGAAACGTGGGAGGGTCAGGCTACGTGCTGACGCACGGCTCAGTGCCAGCGTACGGGCCAGGAATAGGGAACGGCGTAAGGTAAGGTGTACGGCTGGTGGTGGGTTTCCGTTCCTGGCTAGGGTTAAGGTTAGGGAATGGCAAGGCTTAGGGCACAGTTCAGGGTACGGAAACGCGGGAGGGTAAGGCTATGTGCTGATGCACGGGTCATTGCCAGAGTACAGGCCAGTAGTAGGCAACGGCGTAGGTTAAGGTGTTGGGCTGGTGGTGGATTTCCGTTCCGGGCTAGGGTTAGGGTTAGGGAACCGCAAGGCTTAGGGCACAGGTGAGGGTACGGAGACGTGGGAGGGTCAGGTTACGTGCTGACGCACGGGTCAATGCCAGCGTATGGGAGAGGAGTAGGCAACGGCGTAATGTAAGGTGTAGGGCTGGTGGTTGGTTTCCGTTCCATGCTAGGATTAGGGTTAGGGAACGGCAAGGCTTAGGGCACAGGTGAGGGTACGGAAACGTGGGATGGTCGGGCTATGTGCTGACGCACTGGTCAGTGCCAGCGTACGGGCCAGGAGTAGGCAACGGCATAGGATAAAGTGTAGGGCTGGTGGTGGATTTGGGTTCCGGGCAAGGGTTAGGGTTAGGGAACGGCAAGGCTTAGGGCACAGGTGTGGGAACGGAAACGTGGGAGGGTCAGGGTATGTGCTGACGCACGGTTCAGTGCCAGCGTACGGGCCAGGACTAGGAAAAGGCGTAAGTTAAGGTGTAGGGCTGGTGGTGGGTTTCCGCTCCGGGCTAGTGTTAGGGTTAGGGAACGGCAAGGCTTAGGGCACAGGTGAGGGTACGGAAACTTTGGAGGGTCAGACTAAGTGCTGACGCATGGTTCAGTGCCAGCGTACGGTCCAGGACTAGGGAACGGCGTAAGTTAAGGTGTAGGTCTGGTGGTGGGTTTCTGCTCCGGGCTAGGGTTAGGGTTAGGGAAAGGCAAGGCTTAGGGCACAGGTGAGTGTACAGAAACGTGGGAGGTTCAGGCTACGTGCTGACGCACGGGACAATGCCAGCGTACGGGCCAGGAGTAGGCAACGGCGTAAGGTAAGGTGTAGGGCTGGTGGTTGGTTTCCGTTCCAGGCTAGGGTTAGGGTTAGGGAATGGCAAATCTTAGGACACAGGTGAGCGTACGGAAACGTGGGAGGGTCGTTCTACGTGGTGACGCACGGGTCAGTGCCAGCGTACGGGCCAGGAGTAGGCAACGGCGTAGGATAAAGTGTAGGGCTGGTGGTGGATTTGCGTTTTGGGCTAGTGTTAGGGTTAGGGAACGGCAAGGCTTAGTGCGCAGGTCAGGGTATGGAAACGCGGGTGGCTAAGGCTACGTGCTGACGCATGGGTCAGTGCCAGCGTACGGGTCAGGAGTAGGGTACGGCGTAATGTATGGGGTAGGGCTGGTGTTGGGTTTCTATTCCGGGCTAGGGTTAGGGTTAGGGAACGGCAAGGCTTAGGGCACAGGTGAGGGTACGGAAACTTGGGAGGGTCAGGCTACATGCTGACGCACGGTTAAGTGCCAGCGTACGGGCCAGGAATAGGGTACGGTGTAAGGTAAGGTGTAGGGCTCGTGGTGGGTTTCTAATCCGGCCTAGGGTTAGGGTTAGGAAACAGCAAGGCTTAGGGCAAAGGTGAGGGTACGGAAACGTGGGACGGTCAGGCTACGTGCTGACGCACGTTTCAGTGCCAGCGTACGGGCCAGGATTAGGGTACGGCGTAAGGTAAGCTGTAGGGCTGGTGGTGGGTTTCCGTTCCGGGCTAGGGTTAGGGTTAGGGAATGGCAAGTCTTAGGGCACAGGTGAGGGTACGGAAACGTGGGATGGTCGGGCTACGTGCTGACGCATGGGTCAGTGTCAGCGTACGGGTCAGGATTAGAGTACGGCGTAAGTTATGGTGTAGTTCTTGTGGTGGGTTTCTATTCCGGGCTAAGGTTAGGGTTAGGGAACGGCAAGGCTTAGGGCACAGGTGAGGGTACGGAAATGTGGGAGGGACGGGCTACGTGCTGACGCACTGGTCAGTGCCAGCGTACGGGCCAGGAGTAGGCAACGGCATAGGATACACTGTAGTTCTGGTGGTGGATTTGCGTTCCGGGCTAGGGTTAGGGTTAGGGAACGGCAAGGCTTAGGGCACAGGTGAGGGTACGGAAACTTGGGAGGGTCAGGCTACATGCTGACGCACTGTTCAGTGCCAGCGTACGGGCCAGGAATAGGGTACGGCGTAAGGTAAGGTGTAGGGCTGGTGGCGGGTTTCTAATACGGGCTAGGGTTAGGGTTAGAGAACGGCAAGTCTTAGGGCAAAGGAGAGGGTACGGAAACGTCGGAGGGTCAGGCTACGTGCTGACTCATGGTTCAGTGCCAGCGTACGGACCAGGAATAGGGTACGGCGTAAGGTAAGGTGTACGGCTGGTGGTGGGTTTCCGTTCCGGGCTAGGGTTAGGGTTAGGGAAAGGCAAGGCTTAGGGCACAGGTGAGGTTACATAAACGTGGGACGGTCAGGCTACGTGCTGACGCACGTGTCAGTCCCAGCGTACGGGCCAGGGGTAGGCAACGGCGAAAGGTAAGATGTAGGGCTGGTGGTTGGTTTCCGTTCCAGTCTAGGGTTAGGGTAAGGGAACGGCAAGGCTTAGGGCACAGGTGAGGGTACCGAAACGTGGGAGGGTCAGGCTACATGGTGACGCACGGTTCAGTGCCAGCGTACGGGCCAGGAATAAGTTACGGCGTAAGGTAAGGTGTAGGGCTGGTGGTGGGTTTCCTTTCGGGGCTAGGGTTAGGGTTAGGGAACGGAAAGGCTTAGGGCACAGGTGAGGGTACAGAAACGTGGGAGGGTCAGGCTACGTGCTGACGCACGGGTCAGTGCCAGCGTACGGGTCAGTAGCAGCGTACGGCGTAAGGTATGGTGTAGGGCTGGTGGTGGGTTACTATTCCGGGCTAGGATTAGGGTTAGGGAATGGCAAGGCGTAGGGCACAGGTGAGGGTACGGAAACGTGGGAGGGTCAGGCTACGTGCTGACACACGGGTCAGTGCCAGCGTACGGGCCAGGAGTAGGCAACGGCGTAAGGTAAGGTGTAGGGCTGGTGGTGGATTTGCGTTCTGGGCTAGGGTTAGGGTTTGGGAACGGCAAGGCTTAGGGCACAGGTCAGGGTACGGAAACGCGGGAGGGTAAGGCTACGTGCTGATGCACGGTTCAGTGCCAGAGTACAGGCCAGGAGTAGGCAACGGCGTAGGGTAAGGTGTAGGGCTGGTGGTGGGTTTCCGTTCCGGGCTAGGGTTAGGGTTAGGGAACGGCAAGGCTTAGTGCGCAGGTCAGGGTATGGAAACGCGGGTGGCTAAGGCTACGTGCTGACGCATGGGTCAGTGCCAGCGTACGGGTCAGGAGTAGGGTACGGCGTAATGTATGGGGTAGGGCTGGTGTTGGGTTTCTATTCCGGGCTAGGGTTAGGGTTAGGGAACGGCAAGGCTTAGGGCACAGGTGAGGGTACGGAAACTTGGGAGGGTCAGGCTACATGCTGACGCACGGTTAAGTGCCAGCGTACGGGCCAGGAATAGGGTACGGTGTAAGGTAAGGTGTAGGGCTCGTGGTGGGTTTCTAATCCGGCCTAGGGTTAGGGTTAGGAAACAGCAAGGCTTAGGGCAAAGGTGAGGGTACGGAAACGTGGGACGGTCAGGCTACGTGCTGACGCACGTTTCAGTGCCAGCGTACGGGCCAGGATTAGGGTACGGCGTAAGGTAAGCTGTAGGGCTGGTGGTGGGTTTCCGTTCCGGGCTAGGGTTAGGGTTAGGGAATGGCAAGTCTTAGGGCACAGGTGAGGGTACGGAAACGTGGGATGGTCGGGCTACGTGCTGACGCATGGGTCAGTGTCAGCGTACGGGTCAGGATTAGAGTACGGCGTAAGTTATGGTGTAGTTCTTGTGGTGGGTTTCTATTCCGGGCTAAGGTTAGGGTTAGGGAACGGCAAGGCTTAGGGCACAGGTGAGGGTACGGAAATGTGGGAGGGACGGGCTACGTGCTGACGCACTGGTCAGTGCCAGCGTACGGGCCAGGAGTAGGCAACGGCATAGGATACACTGTAGTTCTGGTGGTGGATTTGCGTTCCGGGCTAGGGTTAGGGTTAGGGAACGGCAAGGCTTAGGGCACAGGTGAGGGTACGGAAACTTGGGAGGGTCAGGCTACATGCTGACGCACTGTTCAGTGCCAGCGTACGGGCCAGGAATAGGGTACGGCGTAAGGTAAGGTGTAGGGCTGGTGGCGGGTTTCTAATACGGGCTAGGGTTAGGGTTAGAGAACGGCAAGTCTTAGGGCAAAGGAGAGGGTACGGAAACGTCGGAGGGTCAGGCTACGTGCTGACTCATGGTTCAGTGCCAGCGTACGGACCAGGAATAGGGTACGGCGTAAGGTAAGGTGTACGGCTGGTGGTGGGTTTCCGTTCCGGGCTAGGGTTAGGGTTAGGGAAAGGCAAGGCTTAGGGCACAGGTGAGGTTACATAAACGTGGGACGGTCAGGCTACGTGCTGACGCACGTGTCAGTCCCAGCGTACGGGCCAGGGGTAGGCAACGGCGAAAGGTAAGATGTAGGGCTGGTGGTTGGTTTCCGTTCCAGTCTAGGGTTAGGGTAAGGGAACGGCAAGGCTTAGGGCACAGGTGAGGGTACCGAAACGTGGGAGGGTCAGGCTACATGGTGACGCACGGTTCAGTGCCAGCGTACGGGCCAGGAATAAGTTACGGCGTAAGGTAAGGTGTAGGGCTGGTGGTGGGTTTCCTTTCGGGGCTAGGGTTAGGGTTAGGGAACGGAAAGGCTTAGGGCACAGGTGAGGGTACAGAAACGTGGGAGGGTCAGGCTACGTGCTGACGCACGGGTCAGTGCCAGCGTACGGGTCAGTAGCAGCGTACGGCGTAAGGTATGGTGTAGGGCTGGTGGTGGGTTACTATTCCGGGCTAGGATTAGGGTTAGGGAATGGCAAGGCGTAGGGCACAGGTGAGGGTACGGAAACGTGGGAGGGTCAGGCTACGTGCTGACACACGGGTCAGTGCCAGCGTACGGGCCAGGAGTAGGCAACGGCGTAAGGTAAGGTGTAGGGCTGGTGGTGGATTTGCGTTCTGGGCTAGGGTTAGGGTTTGGGAACGGCAAGGCTTAGGGCACAGGTCAGGGTACGGAAACGCGGGAGGGTAAGGCTACGTGCTGATGCACGGTTCAGTGCCAGAGTACAGGCCAGGAGTAGGCAACGGCGTAGGGTAAGGTGTAGGGCTGGTGGTGGGTTTCCGTTCCGGGCTAGGGTTAGGGTTAGGGAACGGCAAGGCTTAGGGCACAGGTCAGGGTACGGAAACGCGGGAGGGTAAGGCTACGTGCTGATGCACGGTTCAGTGCCAGAGTACAGGCCAGGAGTACGCAACGGCGTAGGGTAAGGTGTAGGGCTGGTGGTGGGTTTCCGTTCCGGGCTAGGGTTAGGGTTAGGGAACGGCAAGGCTTAGGGCACAGGTGAGGGTACGTAAACGTGGGAGGGTCAGGCTACGTGCTGACGCACAGGTCAATACCAGCGTACGGGCGAGGAGTAGGCAACGACGTAAGGTAAGGTGTACGGCTGGTGGTTGGTTTCCGTTCCAGGCTAGGGTTAGGGTTAGGGAACGGCAAGGCTTAGGGCACAAGTGAGGGTACGGAAACGTGGGAGGGTCAGGCTATGTGCTGACGCACGGTTCAGTGCCAGCGTACGGGCCAGGAATAGGGTACGGCGTAAGGTAAGGTGTAGGGCTGGTGGTGGGTTTCTAATCCGGGCTAGGGTTAGGGTTAGGGAACGGCAAGTCTTAGGGCAAAGGAGAGGGTACGGAAACGTGGGAGGGTCAGGCTACGTGCTGACGCATGGTTCAGTGCCAGCGTACGGGACAGGAATAGGGTACGGCGTAAGGTAAGGTGTACGGCTGGTGGTGGGTTTCCGTTCCGGGCTAGGATTAGGGTTAGGGAACGGCAAGGCTTAGGGCACAGGTGATGTTACAGAAACGTGGGAAGGTCAGGCTACGTGCTGACGCACGTGTCAGTGCCAGCGTACGGGCCAGGGGTAGGCAACGGCGTAAGGTAAGATGTAGGGCTGGTGGTGGGATTCCGTTCGGGGCTAGTGTTAGGGTTAGGGAACGGCAAGGCTTAGGGCACAGGTCAGGGTAAAGAAACGCGTGAGGGTAAGGCCACGTGCTGATGCACGGGTCAGTGCCGGAGTACAGGCCAGTAGTAGGCAACGGCGTAAGGTAAGGTGTAGGACTGGTGGTTTTTTTCCGTTCCAGGCTAGGGTTAGTGTTAGGGAACGGCAAGGCATAGGGCACAGGTGACGGTACGGAAACGTGGGAGGGTCGGGCTACGTGCTGATGAACTGGTCAGTGCCAGCGTACGGGCCAGGAGTAGGCAACGGCGTAGGATAAATTGTAGGGCTGGTGGTGGATTTGCGTTCCTGTCTAGGGTTAGGGTTAGGGAATGGCAAGGCTTAGGGCACAGGTGAGGGAACAGAAACGTGGGAGGGTCAGGCTACGTGCAGACACACGGTTCAGTGCCAGCGTATGGGCCAGGTATAGGTAACGGCGTAAGTTAAGGTGTAGGGCTGGTGGTGGGTTTCCGTTCCGGGCTAGGGTTAGTGTTAGGGAACGTCAAGGCTTAGGGCACAGGTGAGTGTACGGAAACTTTGGAGGCTCAGACTACATGCTGACGCATGGTTCAGTGCCAGCGTAAGGGTCAGGAGTAGGATACGGGGTAAGGTAAGGTGTAGGGCTGGTGGTGGGTTTCTATTCCGGGCTAGGGCTAGGGTTAGGGAAATGCAAGGCTTAGGGCACAGGTGAGGTTACGGAAACGTGGGAGGGTCAGGCTACATGCTGACGCACGGTTCAGTGCCAGCGTACGGGCCAGGAATAGCTTACGGCGTAAGGTAAGGTGTAGGGCTGGTGGTGGGTTTCCGTTCCGGGCTAGGGTTATGGTTAGGGAACGGCAATGCTTAGGGCACAGGTGAGGGTACTGAAACGTGGGAGGGTCAGGCTACGTGCTGACGCATGGGTCAGTGCCAGCGTACGGGCCAGGAGTAGGGTACGGCGTAAGGTAAAGTGTAGGGCTTGTGGTTGATTTCCTTTCCAGGCTAGGTTTAGGGTTAGGGAATGGCAAGGCTTAGGGCACAGGTGAGGGTACGGAAACGTGGGAGGGACGGGCTACGTGCTGACGCACAGGTCAGTGCCAGCGTACGGGCCAGGAGTAGGCAACGGCGTAGGATAAAGTGTAGGGCTGGTGGTGGATTTGCGTTTTGGGCTAGGGTTAGGGTTAGGGAACGGCAAGGCTTAGGGCGCAGGTCAGGGTACGGAAACGCGGGAGGGTAAGGCTACGTGCTGATGCGCAGGTCAGTGCCAGAGTACACACCAGTAGTAGGCAACGGCGTAGGGTAAGGTTTTGGGCTGGTGGTGGGTTTCCATTCCGGGCTAGAGTTAGGGTTAGGGAACCACAAGACTTAGGGCACAGGTGAGGGTACGGAAACGTGGGAGGGTCAGGCTGCGTGCTAACGCACGTGTCAGTGCCAGCGTACGGGCCAGGGGTAGGCAACGGCGTAAGGTAAGGTGTAGGGCTGGTGGTGGGTTTCTATTCCGGGCTAGGTTTAGGGTTAGGGAACGGCAAAGATTAGGGCACAGGTGAGGGTACGGAAACTTGGGAGGGTCAGGCTACGTGCTGACGCCCTGTTCAGTGCCAGCGTACGGGCCAGGAATAGGGTACGGCGTAAGGTAAGGTGTAGGGCTGGTGGTGGGTTTCTAATCCGGGCTAGGGTTAGGGTTAGGTTACGGCAAGTCTTAGGGCAAAGGTGGGGTACGGAAACGTGGGAGGGTCAGGCTACGTGCTGACGCATGGTTCAGTGCCAGCGTACGGGCCAGGAATAGTGTACGGCGTAAGGTAAGGTGTACAGCTGGTGGTGGGTTTCCGTTCCGGGCTAGGGTTAGGGTTAGGGAACGGCAAGGCTTAGGGCACAGGTGAGGGTACATAAACGTGGGAGGGTCAGGCTACGTGATGACGCACGGGTCACTGCCAGCGTACGGGCCAGGAGTAGGGTACGGCGTAAGGTAAGGTGTAGGGCTTGTGGTTGATTTCCGTTCCAGGCTAGGGTTAGGGTTAGGGAACGGCAAGGCTTAGGGAACAGGTGAGGGTACGGAAACGTGGGAAGGTCGGGCTACGTGCTGACGCACGGGTCAGTGCCAGCGTACGGTCCAGGAGTAGGCAACGGCGTAGGATAAAGTGTAGGGCTGCTGGTGGATTTGCGTTCTGGGCTTGGGTTAGGTTTAGGGAACGGCAAGGCTTAGGGCACTGGTCAGGGAACGGAAACGCGGGAGGGTAAGGCTACGTGCTGATGCACGGGTCAGTGCCAGAGTACAGGCCAGGAGTAGGCAACGGCGTAGGGTAAGGTGTAGGGCTGGTGTTAGGTTTCCGTTCGGGGCTAGGGTTTGTGTTAGGGAACGGCAAGGCTTAGGGCACAGGTGAGGTTACAGAAACGTGGGACGGTTAGGCTACGTGCTGACGCACGGGTCAGTGCTAGCGTACGGGCCAGGAGTAGGCAACGGCGTAAGGTAAGCTGTAGGGCTGGTGGTTGGTTTCCGTTCCAGGCAAGGCTTAGGGTAAGGGAACGGCAAGGTTTACGGCACAGGTGAGGGTACGGAAACGTGGGAGGGTCAGGCTAAATGCTGACGCACGGTTCAGTGCCAGCGTACGGGCCAGGAATAGGTTACGGCGTAAGGTAAGGTGTAGGGCTGGTGGTGGGTTTCTGTTTGGGGCTAGGGTTAGGGTTAGGGAACGGCAAGGCTTAGGGCACTGGTGAGGGTAGGGAAACGTTGGAGGGTCAGGCTACGTGCTGACGCACGGGTCAGTGCCAGCGTACGGGTCAGTAGTAGGGTACGGCGTAAGGTATGGTGTAGAGCTGCTGTTGTGTTTCTATTCTGGGCTAGGGTTAGGTGTAGGGAATGGCAAGGCTTAGGGCACAGGTGAGGGTACATAAACGTGGGAGGGTCAGGCTACGTGCTGACGCATGTGTCAATGCCAGCGTATGGGCGAGGAGTAGACAACGGCGTAAGGTAAGGTGTACGGCTGGTGGTTGGTTTCCGTTCCAGGCTAGGATTAGGGTTAGGGAACGGCAAGGCTTAGGGCACAGGTGATGGTACGGAAACGTGGGTGGGTCGGGCTCCGTGCTGACACACTGGTCAGTGCCAGCGTACGGGCCAGGAGTAGGCAACGGCGTAGGATAAAGTGTAGGGCTGGTGGTTGATATGCGTTCTGGGCAAGGGTTAGGGTTAGGGAATGGCAAGGCTTAGGGCACAGGTCAGGGTACGGAAACGCGGGAGGGTAAGACTACCTGCTGATGCACGGGTCAGTGCCAGAGTACAGGCCAGGAGTAGGCAACAGCGTAGGGTAAGGTGTAGGGCTGGTGGTAGGTTTCCGTTCCGGGCTAGGGTTTGGGTTAGGGAATGGCTAGGCTTAGGGCACAGGTGAGGTTACAGAAATGTGGGACGGTCAGGCTACGTGCTGACGCACGGTTCAGTGCCAGCGTACGGGCCAGTTTTAGGCAACGGCGTAAGGTAAGAGGTACGGCTGGTGGTGGGTTTCCGTTCCAGGCTAGGATTAGGGTAAGGGAACGGCACGGCTTAGGGCACAGGTGAGGGTACGGAAACGTGGGAGGTTCAGGCTACATGCTGACACACGGTTCTGTGCCAGCGTACGGGCCAGGAATAGGTTACGGCGTAAGGTAAGGTGTAGGGCTGGTGGTGGGTTTCTGTTCGGGGCTAGGGTTAGGGTTAGGGAACGGCAAGGCTTAGGGCATAGGTGAGGTTACGGAAACGTGGGAGGGTCAGGCTACGTGCTGACGCACGGGTCAGTGCCAGCGTACGGGTCAGTAGTAGGGTACGGCGTAAGGTATGGTTTAGGGCTGGTGGTGGGTTTCTATTCAGGGCTAGGGTTAGGGTTAGGGAACGGCAAGGCTTAGGGCACAGGTGAGGGAACGGAAACGGGGGAAGGTCGGGCTACGTGCTGACGCACGGGTCAGTGCCAGCGTACGGGCCAGGAGTAGGCAACGGCGTAGGATAAAGTGTAGGGCTGGTGATGGATTTGCGTTCAGGGCTAGGGTTAGGGTTAGGGAACGGCAAGGCTTAGGGCACTGGTCAGGGTACCGAAACGCTGGAGGGTAAGGCTACATCCTGACGCACGGGTCAGTGCCAGAGTACAGGCCAGGAGTAGGCAACGGCGTAAGTTAAGGTGTAGGGCTGGTGGTTTGTTTCCGTTCCAGGCTAGCGTTAGGTTTAGGGAACGGCAAGCCTTAGGGCACAGGTGAGGGTACGGAAACGTGGGAGGCTCGGGCTACGTGCTGACGCACGGGTCAGTGCCAGCGTACGGGCCAGGAGTAGGCAACGGCGTAGGATAAAGTGTAGGGCTGGTGGTGGATTTGCGTTCTGGGCTAGGGTTATGGTTAGGGAACGGCAAGTCTTAGGGCACAGGTCAGGGTACGGAAAAGCGGGAGAGTAAGTCTACGTGCTGATGCACGGTTCAGTGCCAGAGTACAGGCCAGGAGTAGGCAGCGGCGTAGGGTAAGGTGTAGGGCTGGTGGTGGGTTTCCGTTCCGGGCTAGGGTTAGGGTTAGGGAACGGCAAGGCTTAGGGCACAAGTGAGGGTACGGAAACGTGGGAGGTTCGGGCTACGTGCTGACACACGGTTCTGTGCCAGCGTACGGGCCAGGAATAGGTTACGGCGTAAGGTAAGGTGTAGGGCTGGTGGTGGGTTTCTGTTCGGGGCTAGGGTTAGGGTTAGGGAACGGCAAGGCTTAGGGCATAGGTGAGGTTACGGAAACGTGGGAGGGTCAGGCTACGTGCTGACGCACGGGTCAGTGCCAGCGTACGGGTCAGTAGTAGGGTACGGCGTAAGGTATGGTTTAGGGCTGGTGGTGGGTTTCTATTCAGGGCTAGGGTTAGGGTTAGGGAACGGCAAGGCTTAGGGCACAGGTGAGGGAACGGAAACGGGGGAAGGTCGGGCTACGTGCTGACGCACGGGTCAGTGCCAGCGTACGGGCCAGGAGTAGGCAACGGCGTAGGATAAAGTGTAGGGCTTGTGATGGATTTGCGTTCAGGGCTAGGGTTAGGGTTAGGGAACGGCAAGGCTTAGGGCACTGGTCAGGGTACCGAAACGCTGGAGGGTAAGGCTACATCCTGACGCACGGGTCAGTGCCAGAGTACAGGCCAGGAATAGGCAACGGCGTAAGTTAAGGTGTAGGGCTGGTGGTTTGTTTCCGTTCCAGGCTAGCGTTAGGTTTAGGGAACGGCAAGCCTTAGGGCACAGGTGAGGGTACGGAAACGTGGGAGGCTCGGGCTACGTGCTGACGCACGGGTCAGTGCCAGCGTACGGGCCAGGAGTAGGCAACGGCGTAGGATAAAGTGTAGGGCTGGTGGTGGATTTGCGTTCTGGGCTAGGGTTATGGTTAGGGAACGGCAAGTCTTAGGGCACAGGTCAGGGTACGGAAAAGCGGGAGAGTAAGTCTACGTGCTGATGCACGGTTCAGTGCCAGAGTACAGGCCAGGAGTAGGCAGCGGCGTAGGGTAAGGTGTAGGGCTGGTGGTGGGTTTCCGTTCCGGGCTAGGGTTAGGGTTAGGGAACGGCAAGGCTTAGGGCACAAGTGAGGGTACGGAAACGTGGGAGGGTCGGGCTACGTGCTGACGCACGGGTCAATGCCAGCGTACGGGCGAGGAGTAGGCAACGGCGTAAGGTAAGGTGTACGGCTGGTGGTTGGTTTCCGTTCCAGGCTAGGGTTAGGGTTAGGGAACGGCAAGGCTTAGGGCTCAGGTGAGGGTACGGAAACGTGGGAGGTTCGGGCTACGTGCTGACGCACGGGTCAGTGCCAGCGTACGGTCCAGGAGTAGGCAACGGCGTAGGATAAAGTGTAGGGCTGGTGGTGGATTTGCGTTCCGGGCTAGTGTTAGGGTTATGAAACGGCAAGGCTTAGGGCACAGTTGAGGGTACGGAAACTTGGGAGAGTCAGGCTACGTGCTGACGCACGGGTCATTGCCAGCGTACGGGTCAGGAGTAGCGTACGGCGTAAGGTAAGGTGTAGGGCTTGTGGTGGGTTTCTATTCCAGGCAAGGGTTAGGGTTAGGGAACCGCAAGGCTTAGGGCACAGGTGAGGGTACGGAGACGTGGGAGGGTCAGGTTAAGTGCTGACGCACGGGTCAATGCCAGCGTACGGGAGAGGAGTAGGCAACGGCGTAAGGTAAGGTGTAGGGCTGGTGGTGGGTTTCCGTTCCAGGCTAGGATTAGGGTTAGGGAACGGAAAGGTTTAGGGCACAGGTGAGCGTACAGAAACGTGGGATGGTCGGGCTACGTGCTGACGCACGGGTCAGTGCCAGCGTTCGGGCCAGTAGTAGGCAACGGCATAGGAAAAAGTGTAGGGCTGGTGGTGGATTTGCGTTCCGGGCAAGGGTTAGGGTTAGGGAACGGCAAGGCTTAGGGCACAGGTGTGGGAACGGAAACGTGGGAGGGTCAGGCTACGTGCTGACGCACGGTTCAGTGCCAGCGTACGGGCCAGGACTAGGGAACGGCGTAAGTTAAGGTGTAGGGCTGGTGGTGGGTTTCCGTTCCGGGCTAGGGTTAGGGTTAGGGAACGGCAAGGCTTAGGGCACAGGTGAGGGTACGGAAACGTTGGAGGGTCAGACTACGTGCTGACGCATGGTTCAGTGCCAGCGTACGGGTCAGGAATAGGATACGGCGTAAGGTATGGTGTAGGGCTGGTGGTGGGTTTCTATTCAGGTCTAGTGTTAGGGTAAGGGAAAGGCAAGGCTTAGGGCACAGGTGAGGGTACGGAAACGTGGGAGGGTCAGGCTACATGCTGACGCACGGTTCAGTGCCAGCGTACGGGCCAGGAATAGGTTACGGCGTAAGGTAAGGTGTAGGGCTGGTGGTGGGTTTCCGTTCCGGCCTAGGTTTATGGTTAGGGAAAGGCAAGGCTTAGGGCACAGGTGAGGGTACAGAAACGTGGGAGGGTCAGGCTACGTGCTGACGCACGGGTCAGTGCCAGCGTACGGGCCAGGAGTAGGCAACGGCGTAAGGTAAGGTGTAGGGCTGGTGGTTGGTTTCCATTCCAGGCTAGGGTTAGGGTTAGGGAATGGCAAATCTTAGGACACAGGTGAGGGTACAGAAACGTGGGATGGTCGGGCTACGTGCTGACGCACGGGTCAGTGCCAGCATACGGGCCAGGTGTAGACAACGGCATAGGATAAAGTGTAGGGCTGGTGTTGGATATGCGTTCCGGGCTAGGGTTAGGGTTAGGGAACGGCAAGGCTTAGGGCACAGGTGAGGGTACGGAAACGTGGGAGGGTCAGGCTACGTGCTGACACACTGGTCATTGCCAGCGTACGGGTCAGGAGTAGGGTACAGTGTAAGGTATGGTGTAGGGCTGGTGGTGGGTTTCTATTCCGGGCTAGGGTTAGGGTTAGGGAACGGCAAGGCTTAGGGCACAGGTGAGGGTACGGAAACTTGGGAGGGTCTGGCTACGTACGGACGCACGGATCAGTGCCAGCGTACGGGCCAGGAATAGGGTACGGCGTAAGGTAAGGTGTAGGGCTGGTGGTGGGTTTCTATTCCGGGCTAGGGTTAGGGTTAAGGAACAGCAAGGCTTAGGGCACAGGTGAGGGTACGGAAACGTGGGAGGGTCAGGCAACGTGCTGACGCACGGTTCAGTGCCAGCGTACGGGCCAGTAATAGGGTACGGCGTAAAGTAAGGTGTAGGGCTGGTGGTGGGTTTCCGTTCCGGGCTAGGGTTAGGGTTAGGGAACGGCAAGGCTTAGGGCACAGGTGAGGGTACGGAAACGTGAGAGGGTCAGGCTACGTGCTGATGCACGGGTCAGTGCCAGCGTACGGGCCAGGATTAGGGTACGGCGTAAGGTACGCTGTAGGGCTGCTGCTGGGTTTCCGTTCCGGGCTAGGGTTAGGGTTAGGGAATGGCAAGTCTTAGGGCACAGGTGAGGGTACGGAAACTTGGGATGGTCGGGCTACCTGCTGACGCATGGTTCAGTGTCAGCGTATGGGCCAGGAGTAGGCAACGGCATAGGATAAAGTGTAGGTCCGGTGGTGGATTTGCGTTCCGGGCTAGGGTTAGTGTTAGGGAACGGCAAGGCTTAGGGTACAGGTGACGGTACGGAAATGTGGGAGGCTGAGGGTTTGTGCTGACGCACGGGTCAGTGCCAGCGTACGGGTCAGGAGTAGAGTATGGCGTAAGTTATGGTGTAGGGCTTGTGGTGGGTTTCTATTCCGGGCTAAGGTTAGGGTTAGGGAACGGCAAGGCTTAGGGCACAGGTGAGGGTACGGAAACGTGGGAGGGTCAGGCTACGTGCTGACGCACGGTTCAGTGCCAGCGTACGGGTCAGGAGTAGGGTACGGCGTAAGGTAAGGTGTAGGGCTTGTGGTGGGTTTCCTTTCCGGGCTAGGGTTAGGGTTAGGGAACGGCAAGGCTTAGGGCACAGGTCAGGGTACGGAAACGTGAGAGGGTCAGGCTACGTGCTGACGCACGGGTCAGTGCCAGCGTACGGGTCAGGAGTAGGGTACGGCGTAATGTAAGGTGTAGGGCTGGTGGTTGGTTTCTATTCGGGGCTAGGTTTATGGTTAGGGAACGGCAAGGCTTAGGGCACAGGTGAGGGTACGGAAACGTGGGAGGGTCAGGCTACGTGCTGACGCACGAGTCTGTGCCAGCGTATGGGTCAGGAGTATGCAACGGCGTAAGGTAAGGTGTAGGGCTGGTGGTTGTTTTCCGTTCCAGGCTAGGATTAAGGTTAGGGAATGGCAAGGCTTAGGGCACAGGTGAGGATACGGAAACGTGGGAGGGTCAGGCTAAGTGCTGACGCATGTGTCAGTGCCAGCGTACGGGCCAGAAGTAGGCAACGGCGTAAGGTAAGGTGTAGGGCTGGTGGTGGGTTTCCGTTGCTGGCTAGGGTTAGGGTTAGGGAACGGCAAGGCTTAGGACACAGGTGAGGGTACGGAAACGTTGGATGGTGGGGCTACGTGCTGACGCACGGGTCAGTGCCAGCGTATGGGCCAGGAGTAGGCAACGGCATAGGAAAAAGTGTAGGGCTGGTGGTGGATTTGCGTTCCGGGCAAGGGTTATGGTTAGGGAACGGCAAGGCTTAGGGCACAGGTGTGGGAACGGAAACCTGGGAGGTTCAGGCTACGTGCTGACGCACGGTTCAGTGCCAGCGTACGGGCCAGGACTAGGGAACGGCGTAAGTTAAGGTGTAGGGCTGGTGGTGGGTTTCCGTTCCGGGCTAGGGTTAGGGTTAGGGAACGGCAAGGCTTAGGGCACAGGTGAGGGTACGGAAACGTTGGAGGGTCAGACTACGTGCTGACGCATGGTTCAGTGCCAGCGTACGGGTCTGGAGTAGGATACGGCGTAAGGTATGGTGTAGGGCTGGTGGTGGGTTTCTATTCTGGGCTAGGGTTAGGGTAAGGGAAAGGCAAGGCTTAGGGCACAGGTGAGGCTACGGAAACGTGGGAGGGTCAGGCTACATGCTGACGCACGGTTCAGTGCCAGCGTACGGGCCAGGAATAGGTTACGGCGTAAGGTAAGGTGTAGGGCTGGTGGTGAGTTTCCGTTCCGGGCTAGGTTTATGGTTAGGGAAAGGCAAGGCTTAGGGCACAGGTGAGGGTACAGAAACGTGGGAGGGTCAGGCTACGTGCTGACACACGGGTCAGTGCCAGCGTACGGGCCAGGAGTAGGCAACGGCGTAAGGTAAGGTGTAGGGCTGGTGGTTGGTTTCCATTTCAGGCTAGGGTTAGGGTTAGGGAATGGCAAATCTTAGGACACAGGTGAGGGTACGGAAACGTGGGATGGTCGGGCTACGTGCTGACGCACGGGTCAGTGCCAGCATACGGGCCAGGTGTAGGCAACGGCGTAGGATAAACTGTAGGGCTGGTGGTGGATATGCGTTCAGGGCTAGGGTTAGGGTTAGGGAACGGCAAGGCTTAGGGCACAGGTGAGGGTACGGAAACGTGGGAAGGTCAGGCTACGTGCTGACGCACTGGTCAGTGCCAGCGTACGGGTCAGGAGTAGGGTACGGTGTAAGGTATGGTGTAGGGCTGGTGGTGGGTTTCTATTCCGGGCTAGGGTTAGGGTTAGGGTACGGCAAGGCTTAGGGCACAGGTGAGGGTCCGGAAACTTGGGAGGGTCTGTCTACGTGCGGACGCACGGATCAGTGCCAGGGTACGGGCCAGGAATAGGGTACGGCGTAAGGTAAGGTGTAGGGCTGGTGGTGGGTTTCTATTCCGGGCTAGGGTTAGGGTTAATGAACAGCAAGGCTTAGGGTACAGGTGAGGGTACGGAAACGTTGGAGGGTCAGGCAACGTGCTGACGCACGGTTCAGTGCCAGCGTACGGGCCAGAAATAGGGTACGGCGTAAGGTAAGGTGTAGGGCTGGTGTTGGGTTTCCGTTCCGGGCTAGGGTTAGGGTTAGGGAACGGCAAGGCTTAGGGCACAGGTGAGGGTACGGAAACGTGAGAGGGTCAGGCTACGTGCTGACGCACGGGTCAGTGCCAGCGTACGGTCCAGGATTAGGGTACGGCGTAAGGTACACTGTAGGGCTGGTGCTGGGTTTCCGTTCTGGGCTAGGGTTAGGGTTAGGGAATGGCAAGTCTTAGGGCACAGGTGAGGGTACGGAAACGTGGGAGGGTCAGGCTACGTGCTGACACACGTGTCAGTGCCAGCGTACGGGCCAGGAGTAGGCAACGGCGTAAGGTAAGATGTAGGGCTGGTGGTTGGTTTCCGTTCCAGTCTAGGGTTAGGGTTAGGGAATGGCAAGGCTTAGGGCACAGGTGATGGTACGGAAACGTGGGAGGGTCAGGCTACGTGCTGACGCACGGTTCAGAGCCAGCGTATGGGCCAGGAATAGGGAACGGCGTAAGGTAATGTGTAGGGCTGGTGGTGGGTTTCCGTTCCGGGCTAGGGTTAGGGATAGGGAACGGCAAGGCTTAGGGCACAGGTCAGGGTACGGAAACGCGGGAGGGTAAGGCTACGTGCTGATGCACGGGTCAGTACCAGAGTACAGGCCAGTAGTAGGCAACGGCGTAGGGTAAGGTGTTGGTCTGGTGGTGGGATTCCATTCCGGGCTAGGGTTAGTGTTAGGGAACCGCAGGGCTTAGGGCACAGGTGAGGGTACGGAGACGAGGGAGGGTCAGGCTACGTGCTGATGCACGAGTCAATGCCAGCGTACGGGCCAGGAGTAGGCAACGGCGTAAGGTAAGGTGTAGGGCTATAGGTTGGTTTCTGTTCCAGGCTAGTGTTAGGGTTAGGGAACGGCAAGGCTTAGGGCACAGGTGAGGTTACGGAAACGTGGGAGGGTCGGGCTACGTGCTGATGCACGGGTCAGTGCCAGCGTACGGGCCAGGAGTAGGCAACGGCGTAGGATAAAGTGTAGGGCTGGTGGTGGATTTGCGTTCCGGGCTAGGGTTAGGGTTAGGGAACGGCAAGGCTTAGGGCTCAGGTGAGGGAACGGAAACGTGGGAGTGTCAGGCTACGTGCTGACGCACGGTTCAGGGCCAGGGTACGGGCCAGGAATAGGGAACGGCGTAAGTTAAGGTGTAGGGCTGGTGGTGGGTTTCCGTTCCGGGCTAGGGTTAGGGTTAGGGAATGGCAAGTCTTAGGGCACAGGTGAGGGTACGGAAACGTGGGATGGTCGGGCTACCTGCTGACGCATGGGTCAGTGTCAGCGTACGGGCCAGGAGTAGGCAACGGCGTAGGATAAAGTGTAGGGCCGGTGGTGGATTTGCGTTCCGGGCTAGGGTTAGGGTTAGGGAACGGCAAGGCTTAGGGTACAGGTGAGGGTACGGAAACGTGGGAGGCTGAGGGTACGTGCTGACGCACTGGTCAGTGCCAGCGTACGGGTCAGGAGTAGAGTACGGCGTATGTTATGGTGTAGGGCTTGTGGTGGGTTTCTATTCCGGGCTATGGTTAGGGTTAGGGAACGGCAAGGCTTAGGGCACAGGTGAGGGTACGGAAACGTGGGAGGGTCAGGCTACGTGCTGACACACGTGTCAGTGCCAGCGTACGGGTCAGTAGTAGGGTACGGCGTAAGGTATGGTGTAGGGCTGGTGGTGGGTTTCTATTCCGGGCTAGGGTTAGGTTTAGGGAATGGCAAGGCTTAGGGCACAGGTGAGGGTACGGAAACGTGGGAGGCTCAGGCTACGTGCTGACGCACGGGTCAGTGCCAGCGTACGGGCCAGGAGTAGGCAACGGCGTAGGATAAAGTGTAGGGCTGGTGATGGATTTGCGTCTGGGCTAGGGTTAGGTTTAGGGAATGGCAAGGCTTAGGGCACTGGTCAGGGTACGGAAACGCGGGAGGGTAAGGCTACGTGCTGATGCACGGGTCAGTGCCGGACTACAGGCCAGTAGTAGGCAACGGCGTAAGGTAAGGTGTAGGGCTGGTGGTTGGTTTCCGTTCCAGGCTAGGGTTAGTGTTAGGGAACGGCAAGGCTTAGGGCACAGGTGAGGGTACGGAAACGTGGGAGGGTCGGGCTACGTGCTGACGCACTGGTCAGTGCCAGCGTACGGGCCAGGAGTAGGCAACGGCGTAGGATAAAGTGTAGGGCTGGTGGTGGATTTGCGTTCCTGGCTAGGGTTAGGGTTAGGGAACGGAAAGGCTTAGGGCACAGGTGAGGGAACGGAAACTTGGGAGGGTCAGGCTACGTGGTGACACACGGTTCAGTGCCAGCGTACGGGCCAGGAATAGGGAACGGCGTAAGTTAAGGTGTAGGGCTGGTGGTGGGTTTCCGTTCCGGGCTAGGGTTAGGGTTAGGGAACGTCAAGGCTTAGGGCACAGGTGAGGGTACGGAAACGTTGGAGGCTCAGACTACGTGCTGACGCATGGTTCAGTGCCAGCGTACGGGTCAGGAATAGGATACGGTGTAAGGTAAGGTGTAGGGCTGGTGGTGGGTTTCTATTCCGGGCTAGGGTTAGGGTTAGGGAAAGGCAAGGCTTAGGGCACAGGTGAGGTTACGGAAACGTGGGAGGGTCAGCCTACATGCTGATGCACAGTTCAGTGCCAGCGTACGGACCAGGAATAGGTTACGGCGTAAGGTAAGGTGTAGGGCTGGTGGTGGGTTTCCGTTCCGGGCTAGGGTTATGGTTAGGGAACGGCAAGGCTTAGGGCACAGATGAGGGTACTGAAAAGTGGGAGGGTCAGGCTACGTGCTGACGCATGGGTCAGTGCCAGCGTACGGGCCAGGAGTAGGGTACGGCGTAAGGTAAAGTGTAGGGCTTGTGGTTGATTTCCTTTCCAGGCTAGGTTTAGGGTTAGGGAACGGCAAGGCTTAGGGCACAGGTGAGGATACGGAAACCTGAGACGGACGGGCTACCTGCTGACGCACGGGTCAGTGCCAGCGTACGGACCAGGAGTAGGCAACGGCATAGGATACAGTGTAGGGCTGGTGGTGGATTTGCGTTCAGGTCTAGGATTAGGGTTAGGGAACGGCAAGGCTTAGGGCACAGGTGAGGTTACGGAAACTTGGGAGGGTAAGGCTACATGCTGACGCACTGTTCAGTGCCAGCGTACGGGCCAGGAATAGGGTACGGCGTAAGGTAAGGTGTAGGGCTGGTGGTGGGTTTCTAATCCGGGCTAGGGTTAGGGTTAGGGAACGGCAAGTCTTAGGGCAAAGGAGAGGGTACGGAAACGTGGGAGTGTCAGGCTACATGCTGACGCACGGTTCAGTGCCAGCGTACGGGCCAGGAATAGGGTACGGCGTAAGGTAAGGTGTACGGCTGGTGGTGGGTTTCCGTTCCGGGCTAGGATTAGGGTTAGGGAACGGCAAGGCTTAGGGCACAGGTGAGGTTACAGAAACGTGGGACGGTCAAGCTACGTGCTGACGCACGTGTCAGTGCCAGCGTACGGGCCAGGGGTAGGCAACGGCATAAGGTAAGATGTAGGGCTGGTGGTTGGTTTCCGTTCCAGGCTAGGGTTAGGGTAAGGGAACGGCAAGGCTTAGGGCACAGGTGAGGGTACCGAAACGTGTGAGGGTCAGGCTACATGCTGACACACGGTTCAGTGCCAGCGTACGGGCCAGGAATAAGTTACGGAGTAAGGTAAGGTGTAGGGCTGGTGGTGGGTTTCCGTTCGGGGCTAGGGTTAGGGTTAGGGAACGGCAAGGCTTAGGGCACAGGTGAGGGTACGGAAACGTGCGAGGGTCAGGCTACGTGCTGACGCACGGGTCAGTGCCAGCTTACGGGTCAGTAGCAGGGTACGGCGTAAGGTATGGTGTAGGGCGGGTGGTGGGTTTCTATTCCGGGCTAGGGTTAGGGTTAGGGAATGGCAAGGCTTATGGCACAGGTGAGGGTACGGAAACGTGGGAGGGTCAGGCTACGTGCTGACGCATGGGTCAGTGCCAGCGTACGGGCCAGGAGTAGGCAACGGCGTAAGGTATGGTGTAGGGCTGGTGGTTGGTTTCCGTTCCAGGCTAGGGTTAGGGTTAGGGAACGGCAAAGCTTAGGGCACAGGTGAGTGTACGGAAACGTGGGAGGGTCGGGTTACGTGCTGACGCACGGGTCAGTGCCAGCGTACGGGCCAGGAGTAGGCAACGGCGTAGGATAAAGTGTAGGGCTGGTGGTGGATTTGCGTTCTTGGCTAGGGTTAGTGTTAGGGAACGGCAAGGCTTAGGGCACAGGTCAGGGTACGGAAAGGCGGGAGGGTAAGGCTACGTGCTGATGCACGGTTCAGTGCCAGAGTTCAGGCCAGGAGTAGGCAACGGCGTAGGGTAAGGTGTAGGGCTGGTGGTGGGTTTCCGTTCCGGGCTAGGGTTAGGGTTAGGGAACGGCAAGGCTTAGGGCACAGGTGAGGGTACGTAAACGTGGGAGCGTCAGGCTAAGTGCTGACGCACGGGTCAATGCCAGCGTAAGGGCGAGGAGTAGGCAACGGCGTAAGGTAAGGTGTAGGGCTGGTGGTGGGTTTCCGTTCCGGGCTAGGGTTAGGGTTAGGGAACGGCAAGGCTTAGGGCACAGTTGAGGGTACGTAAACGTGGGAAGGTCGGGCTACGTGCTGACGCACGGGTCAGTGCCAGCGTACGGGCCAGGAATAGGCAACGGCGTAGGATAAAGTGTAGGGATGCTGGTGGATTTGCGTTCCGGGCTAGGATTAGGGTTAGGGAACGGTAAGGCTTAGGGCACAGGTGTGGGAACGGAAACGTGGGAGGGTCAGGCTACGTGCTGACGCACGGTTCAGTGCCAGCGTACGGGCCAGGAAGAGGAAACGGCATAAGTTTAGGTGTAGGGCTGGTGGTGGGTTTCCGTTCCGGGCTAGGGTTAGGGTTAGGGAACGTCAAGGCTTAGGGCACAGGTGAGGGTACGGAAACTTTGGAGGCTCAGACTACGTGCTGACGCATGGTTCAGTGCCAGCGTACGGGTCAGGAGTAGGATACGGCGTAAGGTAAGCTTTAGGGCTGGTGGTGGGTTTCTATTCCGGGCTAGGGTTAGGGTTAGGGAAAGGCAAGGCTTAGGGCACAGGTAAGGGTACGGAAACGTGGGAGGGTCAGGCTACATGCTGACGCACGGTTCAGTGAAAGCGTACGGGCCAGGAATAGGTTACAGCGTAAGGTAAGGTGTAGGGCTGGTGGTGGGTTTCCGTTCCGGGCTAGGGTTATTGTTAGGGAACGGCAAGGCTTAGGGCACAGTTGAGGGTACGGAAACGTGGGAGGGTCAGGCTACGTGCTGACGCACGGGTCAGTGCCAGCGTACGGTTCAGGATTAGGGTACGGCGTAATGTAAGGTGTAGGGCTGGTCGTGGGTATCTATTCCGGGCTAGGGTTAGGCTTAGGGAACGGCAAGGCTTAGTGCACAGGTGAGGGTACGGAAACTTGGGAGGGTCAGGCTACGTGCTGACGCACTGTTCAGTGACAGCGTACGGGCCAGGAATAGGGTACGGCGTAAGGTAAGGTGTAGGGCTGGTGGTGGGATTCTAATCAGGGCTAGGGTTAGGGTTAGGGTACGGCAAGTCTTAGGGCAAAGGTGAGGGTACGGAAACGTGGGAGGGTCAGGCTACGTGCTGACGCACGGTTCAGTGCCAGCGTACGGGCCAGGAATAGGGTACGGCGTAAGGTAAGGTGTACGGCTGGTGGTGGGTGTCCGTTCCGGGCTAGGGTTAGGGTTAGGGAACGGCAAGGCTTAGGGCACAGGTGAGGGTACGGAAACGTGGGAGGGTCAGGCTACGTGCTGACGCACGGGTCAGTGCCAGCGTACGGGCCAGGAGTAGGGTACGGCGTAAAGTAAGGTGTAGGGCTTGTGGTTGATTTCCGTTCCTGGCTAGGGTTAGGGTTAGGGAACGGGAAGGCTTAAGGCACAGGTGAGGGTACGGAAACGTGGGAGGGTCGGGCTACGTGCTGACGCACGGGTCAGTGCCAGCATACGGTCCAGGAGTAGGCAACGGCGTAGGATAAAGTGTAGGGCTGGTGGTGGATTTGCGTTCAGGGCTAGGGTTAGGGTTAGGGAACGGCAAGGCATAGGGCCCTGGTCAGGGAACGGAAACGCGGGAGGGTAAGTCTACGTGCTGATGCACGGGTCAGTGCCAGAGTACAGGCCAGGAGTAGGCAACGGCGTAGGGTAAGGTGTAGGGCTGGTGGTGGGTTTCCGTTCCGGTCTAGGGTTAGGGTTAGGGAACGGCAAGGCTTATGGCACAGGTGAGGGTACAGAAACGTGGGAGGGTCAGGCTACGTGCTGACGCACGGGTCACTGCCAGCGTACGGGCCAGGAGTAGGCAACGGTGTAAGGTAAGGTGTAGGGCAGGTGGTTGGTTTCCGTTCCAGTCTAGGGTTAGGGTTAGGGAACAGCAAGGCTTAGGGCACAGGTGAGGGTATGGAAACGTGGGATGGTCGTGCTACATGCTGACGCACGGGTCAGTGCCAGCGTACGGGCCAGGAGTAGGCAAAGGCGTAGGATAAAGTGTAGGGCTGGTGATGGATTTGCGTTCTGGGCTAGGGTTAGGGTTAGGGAACGGCAAGGCTTAGGGCACAGGTGAGGGTACGTAAACGTGGGAGGGTCAGGCTGCGTGCTGACGCATGTGTCAATGCCAGCGTACGGGCGAGGAGTAGGCAACGGCGTAAGGTAAGGTGTACGGCTGGTGGTTGTTTTCCGTTCCAGGCTAGGGTTAGGGTTAGGGAACGGCAAGGCTTAGGGCACAGGTGAGGGTACGGAAACGTGGGAGGGTCAGGCTACGTGCTGACGCACGGTTCAGTGCCAGCGTACGGGCCAGGAATAGGGAACGGCGTAAGGTAAGGTGTAGGGCTGGTGGTGGGTTTCCGTTCCGGGCTAGGGTTAGGGTTAGGGAACGGCAAGGCTTAGGGCACAGGTCAGGGTACGGAAGCGCGGGAGGGTAAGGCTACGTGCTGATGAACGGGTCAGTACCAGAGTACAGGCCAGTAGTAGGCAACGGCGTAGGGTAAGGTGTTGGGCTGGTGGTGGGATTCCATTCCGGGCTAGGGTTAGGGTTAGGGAACCGCAGGTCTTAGTGCACAGGTGAGGGTACGGAGACGAGGGAGGGTCAGGCTACGTGCTGATGCACGAGTCATTGCCAGCGTACGGGCCAGGAGTAGGCAACGGCGTAAGGTAAGGTGTAGGGCTGGTGGTTGGTTTTTGTTCCAGGCTAGGATTAGGGTTAAGGAACGGCAAGACTTAAGGCACAGGTGAGGGTACGGAAA
This sequence comes from Mesoplodon bidens, assembly GCF_964165515.1. Lineage (NCBI taxonomy): Eukaryota > Metazoa > Chordata > Mammalia > Artiodactyla > Ziphiidae > Mesoplodon > Mesoplodon bidens. The sequence continues at coordinate 932,641 of NW_027671733.1, read as the reverse complement.
CGTGGGAGTGTCGGGCTACGTGCTGATGCACGGGTCAGTGCCAGCGTACGGGCCAGGAGTAGGCAACGGCGTAGGATAAAGTGTAGGGCTGGTGGTGGATTTGCGTTCCGGGCTAGGGTTAGGGTTAGGGAACGGTAAAGCTTAGGGCACAGGTGTGGGAACGGAAACGTGGGAGGGTCAGGCTACGTGCTGATGCACGGATCAGTGCCAGCGTACGGGCCAGGAATAGGAAACGGCATAAGTTAAGGTGTAGGGCTGGTGGTGGGTTTCCGTTTCGGGCTAGGGTTAGGGTTAGGGAACATCAAGGCTTAGGACACAGGTGAGGGTACGGAAACGTTGGAGGCTCAGACTACGTGCTGACGCATGGTTCAGTGCCAGCGTACGGGTCAGGAGTAGGATACGGCGTAAGGTAAGCTTTAGGGCTGGTGGTGGATTTCTATTCCGGGCTAGGGTTAGGGTTAGGGAAAGGCAAGGCTTAGGGCACAGGTGAGGGTACGGAAACGTGGGAGGGTCAGGCTACATGCTGACGCACGGTTCAGTGAAAGCGTACGGGCCAGGAATAGGTTACAGCGTAAGGTAAGGTGTAGGGCTGGTGGTGGGTTTCCGTTCCGGGCTAGGGTTATGGTTAGGGAACGGCAAGGCTTAGGGCACAGTTGAGGGTACGGAAACGTGGGAGGGTCAGGCTACGTGCTGATGCACGGGTCAGTGCCAGCGTACGGTTCAGGATTAGGGTACGGCGTAATGTAAGGTGTAGGGCTGGTCGTGGGTATCTATTCCGGGCTAGGGTTAGGGTTAGGGAACGGCAAGGCTTAGGGCACAGGTGAGGGTACGGAAACTTGGGAGGGTCAGGCTACGTGCTGACGCACTGTTCAGTGACAGCGTACGGGCCAGGAATAGGGTACGGCGTAAGGTAACGTGTAGGGCTGGTGGTGGGATTCTAATCAGGGCTAGGGTTAGGGTTAGGGTACGGCAATTCTTAGGGCAAAGGTGAGGGTACGGAAACGTGGGAGGGTCAGGCTACGTGCTGACGCACGGTTCAGTGCCAGCGTACGGGCCAGGAATAGGGTACGGCGTAAGGTAAGGTGTACGGCTGGTGGTGGGTGTCCGTTCCGGGCTAGGGTTAGGGTTAGGGAACGGCAAGGATTAGGGCACAGGTGAGGGTACGGAAACGTGGGAGGGTCAGGCTACGTGCTGACGCACGGGTCAGTGCCAGCGTACGGGCCAGGAGTAGGGTACGGCGTAAGGTAAGGTGTAGGGCTTGTGGTTGATTTCCGTTTCAGGCTAGGGTTAGGGTTAGGGAACGGCAAGGCTTAAGGCACAGGTGAGGGTATGGGAACGTGGGAGGGTCGGGCTACGTGCTGACGCACGGGTCAGTGCCAGCATACGGTCCAGGAGTAGGCAACGGCGTAGGATAAAGTGTAGGGCTGGTGGTGGATTTGCGTTCTGGGCTAGGGTTAGGGTTAGGGAACGGCAAGGCTTAGGGCCCTGGTCAGGGAACGGAAACGCGGGAGGGTAAGGCTACGTGCTGATGCACGGGTCAGTGCCAGAGTACAGGCCAGGAGTAGGCAACGGCGTAGGGTAAGGTGTAGGTCTGGTGGTAGGTTTCCTTTCCGGGCTAGGGTTAGGGTTAGGGAACGGCAAGGCTTAGGGCACAGGTGAGGTTTCAAAAACGTGGGACGGTCAGGCTACGTGCTGACGCACGTGTCAGTGCCAGCGTACGGGCCAGGAGTAGGCAACGGCGTAAGGTAAGATGTAGGGCTGGTGGTTGGTTTCCGTTCCAGTCTAGGGTTAGGGTTAGGGAATGGCAAGGCTTAGGGCACAGGTGATGGTACGGAAACGTGGGAGGGTCAGGCTACGTGCTGACGCACGGTTCAGAGCCAGCGTATGGGCCAGGAATAGGGAACGGCGTAAGGTAATGTGTAGGGCTGGTGGTGGGTTTCCGTTCCGGGCTAGGGTTAGGGATAGGGAACGGCAAGGCTTAGGGCACAGGTCAGGGTACGGAAACGCGGGAGGGTAAGGCTACGTGCTGATGCACGGGTCAGTACCAGAGTACAGGCCAGTAGTAGGCAACGGCGTAGGGTAAGGTGTTGGTCTGGTGGTGGGATTCCATTCCGGGCTAGGGTTAGTGTTAGGGAACCGCAGGGCTTAGGGCACAGGTGAGGGTACGGAGACGAGGGAGGGTCAGGCTACGTGCTGATGCACGAGTCAATGCCAGCGTACGGGCCAGGAGTAGGCAACGGCGTAAGGTAAGGTGTAGGGCTATAGGTTGGTTTCTGTTCCAGGCTAGTGTTAGGGTTAGGGAACGGCAAGGCTTAGGGCACAGGTGAGGTTACGGAAACGTGGGAGGGTCGGGCTACGTGCTGATGCACGGGTCAGTGCCAGCGTACGGGCCAGGAGTAGGCAACGGCGTAGGATAAAGTGTAGGGCTGGTGGTGGATTTGCGTTCCGGGCTAGGGTTAGGGTTAGGGAACGGCAAGGCTTAGGGCTCAGGTGAGGGAACGGAAACGTGGGAGTGTCAGGCTACGTGCTGACGCACGGTTCAGGGCCAGGGTACGGGCCAGGAATAGGGAACGGCGTAAGTTAAGGTGTAGGGCTGGTGGTGGGTTTCCGTTCCGGGCTAGGGTTAGGGTTAGGGAACGTCAAGGCTTAGGGCACAGGTGAGGGTACGGTAACGTTGGAGGCTCAGACTACGTGCTGACGCATGGTTCAGTGCCAGCGTACGGGTCAGGAGTAGGATACGGCGTAAGGTAAGCTTTATGGCTGGTGGTGGGTTTGTATTCCGGGCTAGGGTTAGGGTTAGGGAAAGGCAAGGCTTAGGGCACAGGTGAGGGTACGGAAACGTGGGAGGGTCAGGCTACATGCTGACGCACGGTTCAGTGAAAGCGTACGGGCCAGGAATAGGTTACAGCGTAAGGTAAGGTGTAGGGCTGGTGGTGGGTTTCCGTTCCGGGCTAGGGTTATGGTTAGGGAACGGCAAGGCTTAGGGCACAGGTGAGGGTACGGAAACGTGGGAGGGTCAGGCTACGTGCTGACGCACGGGTCAGTGCTAGCGTACGGTTCAGGAGTAGGGTACGGCGTAATGTAAGGTGTAGGGCTGGTCGTGGGATTCTATTCCGGGCTAGGGTTAGGGTTAGGGAACGGCAAGGCTTAGGGCACAGGTGAGGGTACGGAACCTTGGGAGGGTCAGGCTACGTGCTGACGCACTGTTCAGTGCCAGCGTACGGGCCAGGAATAGGGTACGGTGTAAGGTAAGGTGTAGGGCTGGTGGTGGGATTCTAATCCGGGCTAGGGTTAGGGTTAGGGTACGGCAAGTCTTAGGGCAAAGGTGAGGGTACGGAAACGTGGGAGGGTCAGGCTACGTGCTGATGCACTGTTCAGTGCCAGCGTACGGGCCTGGAATAGGGTACGGCGTAAGGTAAGGTGTACGGCTGGTGGTGGGTTTCCGTTCCGGGATAGGGTTAGGGTTAGGGAACGGCAAGGCTTAGGGCACAGGTGAGGGTACGGAAACGTGGGAGGGTCAGGCTACGTGCTGACGCACGGGTCAGTGCCAGCGTACGGGCCAGGAGTAGGGTACGGCATAAGGTAAGGTGTAGGGCTTGTGGTTGATTTCCGTTCCAGGCTAGGGTTAGGGTTAGGGAACGGCAAGGCTTAAGGCACAGGTGAGGGTACGGAAACGTGGGAGAGTCGGGCTACTTGCTGACGCACGGGTCAGTGCCAGCGTACGGTCCAGGAGTAGGCAACGGCGTATGATAAAGTGTAGGGCTGGTGGTGGATTTGCGTTCTGGGCTAGGGTTAGGGTTAGGGAACGGCAAGGCTTAGGGCCCTAGTCAGGGAACGGAAACGCGTGAGGGTAAGGCTACGTGCTGATGCACGGTTCAGTGCCAGAGTACAGGCCAGGAGTAGGCAAAGGCATAGGGTAAGGTGTAGGTCTGGTGGTAGGTTTCCGTTCCGGGCTAGGGTTTGGGTTAGGGAACGGCAAGACTTAGGGCACAGGTGAGGTTTCAGAAACGTGGGATGGTCAGGCTACGTGCTGACGCACGTGTCAGTGCCAGCGTACGGGCCAGGAGTAGGCAACGGCGTAAGGTAAGATGTAGGGCTGGTGGTTGGTTTCCGTTCAAGGCTAGGCTTAGGGTAAGGGAACGGCAAGGCTTAGGGCACAGGTGAGGGTACGGAAACGCGGGAGGGTAAGGCTACGTGCTGATGCACGGGTCAGTACCAGAGTACAGGCCAGTAGTAGGCAACGGCGTAGGGTAAGGTGTTGGTCTGGTGGTGGGATTCCATTCCGGGCTAGGGTTAGGGTTAGGGAACCGCAGGGCTTAGGGCACAGGTGAGGGTACGGAGACGAGGGAGGGTCAGGCTACGTGCTGACGCACGAGTCAATGCCAGCGTACGGGCCAGGAGTAGGCAACGGCGTAAGGTAAGGTGTAGGGCTATAGGTTGGTTTCTGTTCCAGCCTAGTGTTAGGGTTAGGGAACGGCAAGGCTTAGGGCACAGGTGAGGTTACGGAAACGTGGGAGAGTCGGGCTACGTGCTGATGCACGGGTCAGTGCCAGCGTACGGGCCAGGAGTAGGCAACGGCGTAGGATAAAGTGTAGGGCTGGTGGTGGATTTGCGTTCCGGGCTAGGGTTAGGGTTAGGGAACGGCAAGGCTTAGGGCTCAGGTGAGGGAACGGAAACGTGGGAGTGTCAGGCTACGTGCTGACGCACGGTTCAGGGCCAGGGTACGGGCCAGGAATAGGGAACGGCGTAAGTTAAGGTGTAGGGCTGGTGGTGGGTTTCCGTTCCGGGCTAGGGTTAGGGTTAGGGAATGTCAAGGCTTAGGGCACAGGTGAGGGTACGGTAACGTTGGAGGCTCAGACTACGTGCTGACGCATGGTTCAGTGCCAGCGTACGGGTCAGGAGTAGGATACGGCGTAAGGTAAGCTTTATGGCTGGTGGTGGGTTTGTATTCCGGGCTAGGGTTAGGGTTAGGGAAAGGCAAGGCTTAGGGCACAGGTGAGGGTACGGAAACGTGGGAGGGTCAGGCTACATGCTGACGCACGGTTCAGTGAAAGCGTACGGGCCAGGAATAGGTTACGGCGTAAGGTAAGGTGTAGGGCTGGTGGTGGGTTTCCGTTCCGGGCTAGGGTTATGGTTAGGGAACGGCAAGGCTTAGGGCAGAGGTGAGGGTACGGAAACGTGGGAGGGTCAGGCTACGTGCTGACGCACGGGTCAGTGCTAGCGTACGGTTCAGGAGTAGGGTACGGCGTAATGTAAGGTGTAGGGCTGGTCGTGGGATTCTATTCCGGGCTAGGGTTAGGGTTAGGGAACGGCAAGGCTTAGGGCACAGGTGAGGGTACGGAACCTTGGGAGGGTCAGGCTACGTGCTGACGCACTGTTCAGTGCCAGCGTACGGGCCAGGAATAGGGTACGGTTTAAGGTAAGGTGTAGGGCTGGTGGTGGGATTCTAATCCGGGCTAGGGTTAGGGTTAGGGTACGGCAAGTCTTAGGGCAAAGGTGAGGGTACGGAAACGTGGGAGGGTCAGGCTACGTGCTGATGCACGCTTCAGTGCCAGCGTACGGGCCAGGAATAGGGTACGGCGTAAGGTAAGGTGTACGGCTGGTGGTGGGTTTCCGTTCCGGGATAGGGTTAGGGTTAGGGAACGGCAAGGCTTAGGGCACAGGTGAGGGTACGGAAACGTGGGAGGGTCAGGCTACGTGCTGACGCACGGGTCAGTGCCAGCGTACGGGCCAGGAGTAGGGTACGGCATAAGGTAAGGTGTAGGGCTTGTGGTTGATTTCCGTTCCAGGCTAGGGTTAGGGTTAGGGAACGGCAAGGCTTAAGGCACAGGTGAGGGTACGGAAACGTGGGAGAGTCGGGCTACTTGCTGACGCACGGGTCAGTGCCAGCGTACGGTCCAGGAGTAGGCAACGGCGTATGATAAAGTGTAGGGCTGGTGGTGGATTTGCGTTCTGGGCTAGGGTTAGGGTTAGGGAACGGCAAGGCTTAGGGCCCTAGTCAGGGAACGGAAACGCGTGAGGGTAAGGCTACGTGCTGATGCACGGGTCAGTGCCAGAGTACAGGCCAGGAGTAGGCAAAGGCATAGGGTAAGGTGTAGGTCTGGTGGTAGGTTTCCATTCCGGGCTAGGGTTTGGGTTAGGGAACGGCAAGACTTAGGGCACAGGTGAAGTTTCAGAAACGTGGGATGGTCAGGCTACGTGCTGACGCACGTGTCAGTGCCAGCGTACGGGCCAGGAGTAGGCAACGGCGTAAGGTAAGATGTAGGGCTGGTGGTTGGTTTCCGTTCAAGGCTAGGCTTAGGGTAAGGGAACGGCAAGGCTTAGGGCACAGGTGAGGGTACGGAAACGTGGGAGGGTCAGGCTACATGCTGACGCACGGTTCAGTGCCAGCGTACGGGCCAGGAATAGGTTACGGCGTAAGGTAAGGTGTAGGGCTGGTGGAGGGTTTCCGTTCGGGGCTAGGGTAAGTGTTAGGGTACGGCAAGGCTTAGGGCACAGGTGAGGGTACGGAAACGTGGGAGGGTCAGGCTACGTGCTGACGCATGGGTCAGTGCCAGCGTACGGGTCAGTAGTAGGGTACGGCGTAAGGTATGGTGTAGGGCTGGTGGTGGGTTTCTATTCCGGGCTATGGTTAGGTTTAGGGAATGGCAAGGCTTAGGGCACAGGTGAGGGTACGGAAACGTGGGAGGTTCGGGCTACGTGCTGACGCACGGGTCAGTGCCAGCGTATGGGCCAGGAGTAGGCAACGGCGTAGGATAAAGTGTAGGGCTGGTGATGGATTTGCGTTCTGGACTAGGGTTAGGTTTAGGGAACGGCAAGGCTTAGGGCACTGGTCAGGGTACGGATACGCGGGAGGGTAAGGCTACGTGCTGATGCACGGGTCAGTGCCAGAGTACAGGCCAGGAGTAGGCAAAGGCGTAGGGTAAGGTGTAGGGCTGGTGGTGGGTTTCCGTTCCGGGCTAGGGTTAGGGTTAGGGAACGGCAAGGCTTATGGCACAGGTGAGGGTACAGAAACGTGGGAGGGTCAGGCTACGTGCTGACGCACGGGTCACTGCCAGCGTACGGGCCAGGAGTAGGCAACGGTGTAAGGTAAGGTGTAGGGCAGGTGGTTGGTTTCCGTTCCAGTCTAGGGTTAGGGTTAGGGAACAGCAAGGCTTAGGGCACAGGTGAGGGTATGGAAACGTGGGATGGTCGTGCTACGTGCTGACGCACTGGTCAGTGCCAGCGTACGGGCCAGGAGTAGGCAACGGCGTAGGATAAAGTGTAGGGCTGGTGATGGATTTGCGTTCTGGGCTAGGGTTAGGGTTAGGGAACGGCAAGGCTTAGGGCACAAGTCAGGGTACGGTAACGCGGGAGGGTAAGGGTACGTGCTGGTGCACGGTTCAGTGCCAGAGTACAGGCCAGGAGTAGGCAACGGCGTAGGGTATGGTGTAGGGCTTGTGGTGGGTTTCGGTTCCTTGCTAGGGTTAGGGTTATGGAACGGCAAGGCTTAGGGCACAGGTGAGGGTACGTAAACGTGGGAGGGTCAGGCTACGTGCTGACGCATGTGTCAATGCCAGCGTACGGGCCAGGAATAGGAAACGGCATAAGTTAAGGTGTAGGGCTGGTGGTGGGTTTCCTTTTCGGGCTAGGGTTAGGGTAAGGGAACGTCAAGGCTTAGGACACAAGTGAGGGTACAGAAACGTTGGAGGCTCAGACTACGTGCTGACGCGTGGTTCAGTGCCAGCGTACGGGTCAGGAGTAGGTTACGGCGTAAGGTAAGGTTTAGGGCTGGTGTTGGGTTTCTATTCCGGGCTAGTGTTAGAGTTAGGGAAAGGCAAGGCTTAGGGCACAGGTGAGGGTACGGAAACGTAGGAGGGTCAGGCTACATGCTGACGCACGGTTCAGTGCCAGCGTACGGGCCAGGAATAGGTTACGGCATAAGGTAAGGTGTAGGACAGGTGGTGGTTTTCCGTTCCGGGCTAGGGTTATGGTTAGGGAACGGCAAGGCTTACGGCACAGGTGAGGGTACGGAAACGTGGGAGGGTCAGGCTACGTGCTGACACATGGTTCAGTGCCAGCGTACGGTTCAGGAGTAGGGTACGGCGTAAGGTAAGGTGTAGGGCTGGTGGTGGGTTTCTATTCCGGGCTAGGGTTAGGGTTAGGGAACGGCAAGGCTTAGGGCACAGGTGAGGGTACGGAAACTTGGGATGGTCACGCTACGTGCTGATGCACTGTTCAGTGCCAGCGTACGGGCCAGGAATAGGGTACTGCGTAAGGTAAGGTGTAGGGATGGTGGTGGGTTTCTAATCCGGGCTAGGGTTAGGCTTAGTGAACGGCAAGTCTTAGGGCAAAGGTGAGGGTACGGAAACGTGGGAGGGTCAGGCTACGTGCTGACGCACGGTTCAGTGCCAGCGTACGGGCCAGGAATAGTGTACGGCGTAAGGAAAGGTGTATGGCTGGTGATGGGTTTCCGTTCCGGCCTAGGGTTAGGGTTAGGGAACCTCAAGGCTTAGGGCACAAGTGAGGGTACCGAAACGTCGGAGGGTCAGGCTACGTGCTGACGCACGTGTCAGTGCCAGCGTACGGGCCAGGAATAGGTTACGGCGTAAGGTAAGGTGTAGGGCTGGTGGTGGATTTTCGTTCGGGGCTAGGGTTAGGGTTAGGGAACGGCAAGGCTTAGGGCACAGGTGAGGGTACGGAAACGTGGGATGGTCGGGCTACGTGCTGACGCATGGGTCAGTGTCAGCGTACGGGCCAGGAGTAGTCAACGGCGTAGGATAAAGTGTAGGGCCGGTGGTGGATTTGCGTTCCGGTCTAGGGTTAGGGTTAGGGAACGGCAAGGCTTAGGGTACAGGTGAGGGTACGGAAACGTGGGAGGCTGAGGGTACGTGCTGACGCACGGGTCAGTGCCAGCGTACGGGTCAGGATTAGAGTACGGCGTAAGTTATGGTGTAGGGCTTGTGGTGGGTTTCTACTCCGTGCTAAGGTTAGGGTTAGGGAACGGCAAGGCTTAGGGCACAGGTGAGGGTACGGAAATGTGGGAGGGACGGGCTACGTGCTGACGCACGGGTCAGTGCCAGCGTACGGGCCAGGAGTAGGCAACGGCATAGGATACAGTGTAGTTCTGGTGGTGGATTTGCGTTCCGGGCTAGGGTTAGTGTTAGGGAACGGCAAGGCTTAGGGCACAGGTGAGGGTACGGAAACTTGGGAGGGTCAGGCTACATGCTGACGCACTGTTCAGTGCCAGCGTACGGGCCAGGAATAGGGTACGGCGTAAGGTAAGGTGTAGGGCTGGTGGCGGGTTTCTAATACGGGCTAGGGTTAGGGTTAGAGAACGGCAAGTCTTAGGGCAAAGGAGAGGGTACGGAAACGTGGGAGGGTCAGGCTACGTGCTGACGCACGGTTCAGTGCCAGCGTACGGACCAGGAATAGGGTACGGCGTAAGGTAAGGTGTACGGCTGGTGGTGGGTTTCCGTTCCGGGCTAGGGTTAGGGTTAGGGAAAGGCAAGGCTTAGGGCACAGGTGAGGTTACAGAAACGTGGGACGGTCAGGCTACGTGCTGACGCACGTGTCAGTGCCAGCGTACGGGCCAGGGGTAGGCAACGGCGAAAGGTAAGATGTAGGGCTGGTGGTTGGTTTCCGTTCAAGGCTAGGGTTAGGGTAAGGGAACGGCAAAGCTTAAGGCACAGGTGAGGGTACCGAAACGTGGGAGGGTCAGGCTACATGGTGACGCACGGTTCAGTGCCAGCGTACGGGCCAGGAATAAGTTACGGCGTAAGGTAAGGTGTAGGGCTGGTGGTGGGTTTCCTTTCGGGGCTAGGGTTAGGGTTAGGGAACGGAAAGGCTTAGGGCACAGGTGAGGGTACAGAAACGTGGGAGGGTCAGGCTACGTGCTGACGCACGGGTCAGTGCCAGCGTACGGGTCAGTAGCAGCGTACGGCGTAAGGTATGGTGTAGGGCTGGTGGTGGGTTACTATTCCGGGCTAGGATTAGGGTTAGGGAATGGCAAGGCTTAGGGCACAGGTGAGGGTACGGAAACGTGGGAGGGTCAGGCTACGTGCTGACGCACGGGTCAGTTCCAGCGTACGGGCCAGGAGTAGGCAACGGCGTAAGGTAAGGTGTAGGGCTGGTGGTGGATTTGCGTTCTGGGCTAGGGTTAGTATTAGGGAACGGCAAGGCTTAGGGCACAGGTCAGGGTACGGAAACGCGGGAGGGTAAGGCTACGTGCTGATGCACGGTTCAGTGCCAGAGTACAGGCCAGGAGTAGGCAACGGCGTAGGGTAAGGTGTAGGGCTGGTGGTGGGTTTCCGTTCCGGGCTAGGGTTAGGGTTCGGGAACGGCAAGGCTTAGGGCACAGGTGAGGGTACGTAAACGTGGGAGGGTCAGGTTCCGTGCTGACGCACGGGTCACTGCCAGCGTACGGGCGAGGAGTAGGCAATGGCGTAAGGTAAGGTTTAGGGCTGGTGGTGGGTTTCCGTTCCGGACTAGGGTTAGGGTTAGGGAACGGCAAGGCTAAGGGCACAGGTCAGGGTACGGAAACGCGGGAGGGTAAGGCTACGTGCTGATGCACGGTTCAGTGCCAGAGTACAGGCCAGGAGTAGGCAACGGCGTAGGGTAAGGTGTAGGGCTGGTGGTTGATATGCGTTCTGGGCAAGGGTTAGGGTTAGGGAATGGCAAGGCTTAGGGCACAGGTCAGGGAACGGAAACGCGGGAGGGTAAGACTACCTGCTGATGCACGGCTCAGTGCCAGAGTACAGGCCAGGAGTAGGCAACGGCGTAGGGTAAGGTGTAGGGCTGGTGGTAGGTTTCCGTTCCGGGCTAGGGTTTGTGTTAGGGAACGGCTAGGCTTAGGGCACAGGTGAGGTTACAGAAACGTGGGACGGTCAGGCTAAGTGCTGACGCACGGGTCAGTGCCAGCGTACGGGCCAGGTGTAGGCAACGGCGTAAGGTAAGATGTAGGGCTGGTGGTGGGTTTCCGTTCCAGGCTAGGAATAGGGTAAGGGAACGGCAGGGCTTAGGGCACAGATGAGGGTACGGAAACGTGGGAGGGTCAGGCTACATGCTGACACACGTTTCTGTGCCAGCGTAAGGGCCAGGAATAGGTTACGGCGTAAGGTAAGGTGTAGGGCTGGTGGTGGTTTTCTGTTCGGGGCTAGGTTTAGGGTTAGGGAACAGCAAGGCTTAGGGCATAGGTGAGGTTACGGAAACGTGGGAGGGTCAGGCTACGTGCTGACGCACGTGTCAGTGCCAGCGTACGAGTCAGTAGTAGGGTACGGCGTAAGGTATGGTTTAGGGCTCGTGGTGGGTTTCTATTCAGGGCTAGGGTTAGGTTTAGGGAACGGCAGGGCTTAGGGCACAGGTGAGGGTACGGAAACGTGGGAGGGTCGGGCTACGTGCTGACGCACGGGTCAATGCCAGCGTACGGGCAAGGAGTAGGCAACGGCGTAAGGTAAGGTGTACGGCTGGTGGTTTGTTTCCGTTCCAGGCTAGGGTTAGGGTTAGGGAACGGCAAGGCTTAGGGCACAGGTGAGGGTACGGAAACGAGGGAGGTTCGGGCTACATGCTGACGCACGGGTCAGTGCCAGCGTACGGTCCAGGAGTAGGCAACGGCGTAGGATAAAGTGTAGGACTGGTGGTGGATTTGCGTTCCGGGCTAGTGTTAGGGTTAGGAAACGGCAAGGCTTAGGGCACAGTTGAGGGTACGGAAACGTGGGAGAGTCAGGCTACGTGCTGACGCACGGGTCATTGCCAGCGTACGGGTCAGGAGTAGCGTACGGCGTAAGGTAAGGTGTAGGGCTGGTGGTGGGTTTCTATTCCAGGCTAGGGTTAGGGTTAGGGAACCGCAAGGCTTAGGGCACAGGTGAGGGTACGGAGACGTGGGAGGGTCAGGTTAAGTGCTGACGCACGGGTCAATGCCAGCGTACGGGAGAGGAGTAGGCAACGGCGTAAGGTAAGGTGTAGGGCGGGTGGTTGGTTTCCGTTCCAGGCTAGGATTAGGGTTAGGGAACGGCAAGGTTTAGGGCACAGGTGAGCGTACGGAAACGTGGGATGGTCGGGCTACGTGCTGACGCACGGGTCAGTGCCAGCGTACGGGCCAGGTGTAGGCAACGGCATAGGAAAAAGTGTAGGGCTGGTGGTGGATTTGCGTTCCGGGCAAGGGTTAGGGTTAGGGAATGGCAAGGCTTAGGGCACAGGTGTGGGAACGGAAACGTGGGAGGGTCAGGCTACGTGCTGACGCACGGTTCAGTGCCAGCGTACGGTCCAGGACTAGTGAACGGCGTAAGTTAAGGTGTAGGGCTGGTGGTGGGATTCCGTTCCGGGCTAGGGTTAGGGTTAGGGAACGGCATGGCTTAGGGCACAGGTGAGGGTACGGAAACGTTGGAGGGTCAGACTACGTGCCGACGCATGGTTCAGTGCCAGCGTACGGGTCAGGAATAGGATACGGCGTAAGGTATGGTGTAGGGCTGGTGGTGGGTTTCTATTCAGGGCTAGGGTTCTGGTAAGGGAAAGGCAAGTCTTAGGGCACAGGTGAGGGTACGGAAACGTGGGAGGGTCAGGCTACATGCTGACGCACGGTTCAGTGCCAGCGTACGGGCCAGGAATAGGTTACGGCATAAGGTAAGGTGTAGGGCTGGTGGTGGGTTTCCGTTCCGGCCTAGGTTTATGGTTAGGGAAAGGCAAGGCTTAGGGCACAGGTGAGGGTACAGAAACGTGGGAGGGTCAGGCTACGTGCTGACGCACGGGTCAGTGCCAGCGTACGGGACAGGAGTAGGCAACGGCGTAAGGTAAGGTGTAGGGCTGGTGGTTGGTTTCCATTCCAGGCTAGGGTTAGGGTTAGGGAATGGCAAATCTTAGGACACAGGTGAGGGTACAGAAACGTGGGATGGTCGGGCTACGTGCTGACGCACGGGTCAGTGCCAGCATACGGGCCAGGTGTAGACAACGGCATAGGATAAAGTGTAGGGCTGGTGTTGGATATGCGTTCCGGGCTAGGGTTAGTGTCAGGGAACGGCAAGGCTTAGGGCACAGGTGAGGGTACGGAAACGTGGGAGGGTCAGGCCACGTGCTGACACACTGGTCAGTGCCAGCGTATGGGTCAGGAGTAGGGTACAGTGTAAGGTATTGTGTAGGGCTGGTGGTGGGTTTCTATTCCGGGCTAGGGTTAGGGTTAGGGAACGGCAAGTCTTAGGGCACAGGTGAGGGTACGGAAACTTGGGAGGGTCTGGCTACGTACGGACGCACGGATCAGTGCCAGCGTACGGGCCAGGAATAGGGTACGGCGTAAGGTAAGGTGTAGGGCTGGTGGTGGGTTTCTATTACGGGCTAGGGTTAGGGTTAAGGAACAGCAAGGCTTAGGGCACAGGTGAGGGTACGGAAACGTGGGAGGGTCAGGCAACGTGCTGACGCACGGTTCAGTGCCAGCGTACGGGCCAGTAATAGGGTACGGCGTAAAGTAAGGTGTAGGGCTGGTGGTGGGTTTCCGTTCCGGGCTAGGGTTAGGGTTAGGGAACGGCAAGGCTTAGGGCACAGGTGAGGGTACGGAAACGTGAGAGGGTCACGCTACGTGCTGACGCACGGGTCAGTGCCAGCGTACGGGCCAGGATTAGGGTACGGCGTAAGGTACGCTGTAGGGCTGCTGCTGGGTTTCCGTTCCGGGCTAGGGTTAGGGTTAGGGAATGGCAAGTCTTAGGGCACAGGTGAGGGTACGGAAACTTGGGATGGTCGAGCTACCTGCTGACGCATGGGTCAGTGTCAGCGTACGGGCCAGGAGTAGGCAACGGCGTAGGATAAAGTGTAGGGCCGGTGGTGGATTTGCGTTCCGGGCTAGGGTTAGGGTTAGGGAACGGCAAGGCTTAGGGTTCAGGTGACGGTACGGAAACGTGGGAGGCTGAAGGTTTGTGCTGACGCACGGGTCAGTGCCAGCGTACGGGTCAGGAGTAGAGTACGGCGTAAGTTATGGTGTAGGGCTTGTGGTGGGTTTCTATTCCGGGCTAAGGTTAGGGTTAGGGAACGGCAAGGCTTAGGGAACAGGTGAGGGTACGGAAACGTGGGAGGGTCAGGCTACGTGCTGACGCACGGTTCAGTGCCAGCGTACGGGTCAGGAGTAGGGTACGGCGTAAGGTAAGGTGTAGGGCTTGTGGTGGGTTTCCTTTCCGGGCTAGGGTTAGGGTTAGGGAACGGCAAGGCTTAGGGCACAGGTCAGGGTACGGAAACGTGAGAGGGTCAGGGTACGTGCTGACGCACGGGTCAGTGCCAGCGTACGGGTCAGGAGTAGGGTACGGCGTAATGTAAGGTGTAGGGCTGGTGGTGGGTTTCTATTTGGGGCTAGGTTTATGGTTAGGGAACGGCAAGGCTTAGGGCACAGGTGAGGGTACGGAAACGTGGGAGTGTCAGGCTACGTGCTGACGCATGGGTCAGTGCCAGCGTACGGGCCAGGAGTAGGCAACGGCGTAGGAATAAGTGTAGGGCTAGTGGTGAATTTGCGTTCTGGGCGAGGGTTAGGGTTAGGGAAAGGCAAGGCTTAGGGCACAGGTCAGGGTACGGAAACGCGGGAGGGTAAGGCTACGTGCTGATGCACGGGTCAGTGCCAGAGTACAGGCTGGGAGAAGGCAACGGCGTAGGTTAAGGTGTAGGACTGTTGGTGGTTTTACGTTCAGGGCTAGGGTTAGGGTTACGGTTAGGGAACGGCAAGGCTTAGGGCACAGGTGTGGGTACGGAAACGTGGGAGGGTCAGGCTACGTGCTGACGCACTGGTCAGTGCCAGCGTACGGGTCAGGAGTAGGGTACGGTGTAAGGTATGGTGTAGGGCTGGTGGTGGGTTTCTATTCCGGGCTAGGGTTAGGGTTAGGGTACGGCAAGGCTTAGGGTACAGGTGAGGGTACGGAAATTTGGGAGGGTCTGGCTACGTGCGGACGCACGGATCAGTGCCAGCGTACGGGCCAGGAATAGGGTACGGCGTAAGGTAAGGTGTAGGGCTGGTGGTGGGTTTCTATTCCGGGCTAGGGTTAGGGTTAAGGAACAGCAAGGCTTGGGGCACAGGTGAGGGTACGGAAACTTGGGAGGGTCAGGCAACGTGCTGACGCATGGGTCAGTGCCAGCCTATGGGCCAGGAATAAGTTACGGCATAAGGTAAGGTGTAGGGCTGGTGGTGGGATTCCGTTTTGGGCTAGGGTTAGGGTTAGGGAATGGCAAGGCTTAGGGCACAGGTGAGGGTACGGAAACGTGGGAGGGTCAGGCTATGTGCTGACGCATGGGTCAGTGCCAGCGTACGGGTCACTAGCAGCGTACGGCGTAAGGTATGGTGTAGGGCTGCTGGTGGGTTACTATTCTGAGCTAGGGTTAGTGTTAGGGAATGGCAAGGCTTAGGGCACAGGTGAGGGTACGGAAACGTGGGAGGGTCAGGCTACGTGCTGACGCACGGGTCAATGCCAGCGTACGGGCGAGGAGTAGGCAACGGCATAGGATAAAGTGTAGGGCTGGTGGTGGATTTGCGTTCCTGGCTAGGGTTAGGGTAAGGGAACGGCAAGGCTTAGGGCACAGGTGAGTGTACGGAAAGGCGGGAGGGTCGGGCTACGTGCTGATGCACGGGTCAGTGCCAGCGTACGGGCCAGGAGTAGGCAACGGCGTAGGGTAAGGTGTAGGGCTGGTGGTGGTTTTCCGTTCCGGGCTAGGGTTAGGGTTAGGGAACGGCAAGGCTTAGGGCACAGGTGAGGGTACGGAAACGTGGGAGGGTCAGGCTACGTGCTGACGCACGGGTCAATGCCAGCGTACGGGCGAGGAGTAGGCAACGGCGTAAGGTAAGGTGTACGGCTGGTGGTTGGTTTCCGTTCCAGGCTAGGGTTAGGGTTAGGGAACGGCAGGGCTTAGGGCACAGGTGAGGGTACGGAAACGTGGGAGGGTCAGGCTACGTGCTGACGCACGGTTCAGTGTCAGCATACGGGCCAGGAATAGGGAAAGGCGTAAGGTAAGGTGTAGGGCTGGTGGTGGGTTTCCGTACGGGCTAGGTTTAGGGTTAGGGAACGGCAAGGCTTAGGGCACAGGTCAGGGTACGGAAACGCGTGAGGGTAAGGCCACGTGCTGATGCACGGGTCAGTGCCAGAGTACAGGCCAGTAGTAGGAAACGGCGTAAGGTAAGGTGTAGGACTGGTGTTTTTTTTCCGTTCCAGGCTAGGGTTAGTGTTAGGGAACGGCAAGGCTTAGGGCACAGGTGAGGGTACGGAAACGTGGGAGGGTCGGGCTACGTGCTGATGCACTGGTCAGTGCCAGCGTACGGGCCAGGAGTAGGCAACGGCGTAGGATAAAGTGTAGGGCTGGTGGTGGATTTGCGTTCCTGGCTAGGGTTAGGGTTAGGGAACGGCAAGGCTTAGGGCACAGGTGAGGGAACGGAAACGTGGGAGGGTCAGGCTACGTGCAGACACACGGTTCAGTGCCAGTATACGGGCCAGGAGTAGGCAACGGCGTAAGGTAAGGTGTAGGGCTGGTGGTTGGTTTCCGTTCCAGGCTAGGGTTAGGGTTAGGGAACGGCAAGGCTTAGGGCACAGGTGAAGGTACGGAAACGTGGGAGGGACGGGCTACGTGCTGACGCACGGGTCAGTGCCAGCGTACGGGCCAGGAGTACGCAACGGCGTAGTATACAGTGTAGGGCTGTTGGTGGATTTGCGTTCCGGGCTAGGGTTAGTGTTAGGGAACGGCAAGGCTTAGGGCACAGGTGAGGGTATGGAAACGTGGGAGGGTCAGGCTACGTGCTGACGCACGGGTCAGTGCCAGCGTACGGGTCAGGAGTAGGGTACGGCGTAATGTAAGGTGTAGGGCTGATGGTGGATTTCTATTCCGGGCTAGGGTTAGGGTCAGGGAATGGCAAGGCTTAGGGCACAGGTGAGGGTACGGAAATGTGGGAGGGTCGGGCTACGTGATGACGCACGGGTCAGTGCCAGCGTACGGGCCAGGAGTAGGCAACGGTGTAGGATAAAGTGTAGGGCTTGTGGTGGATTTGCGTTCTGCGCTAGGGTTAGGGTTAGGGAACGGCAAGGCTTAGGACACATGTCAGGGTACGGAAACGCGGGAAGGTAAGGCTACGTGCTGATGCATGGTTCAGTGCCAGAGTACAGGCCAGGAGTAGGCAACGGCGTAGGGTAAGGTGTAGGGCTGGTGGTTGGTTTCCGTTCCAGGCTTGGGTTAGGGTTAGGGAACGGCAAGGCTTAGGGCACAGGTGAGGGTACGGAAACGTGGGAGGGTCGGGCTACGTGCTGATGCACGGGTCAGTGCCAGCGTACGGGCCAGGAGTAGGCAACGGCGTAGGATAAAGTGTAGGGCGTGTGGTGGATTTGCGTTCCACGCTAGGGTTAGGGTTAGGGAACGGCAAGGCTTAGGGCACAGGTGAGGGTACGGAAACGTGGGAGGTTCAGGCTACGTGCTGACGCACGGCTCAGTGCCAGCGTACGGGCCAGGAATAGGGAACGGTGTAAGGTAAGGTGTAGGGCTGGTGGTGGGTTTCCGTTCCGGGCTAGGGTTAAGGTTAGGGAACGGCAAGGCTTAGGGCACAGGTCAGGGTACGGAAACGCGGGAGGGTAAGGCTACGTGCTGATGCACGGGTCATTGCCAGAGTACAGGCCAGTAGTAGGCAACGGCGTAGGTTAAGGTTTTGGGCTGGTGGTGGGTTTCCGTTCCCGGCTAGGGTTAGGGTTAGGGAACCGCAAGGCTTAGGGCACAGGTGAGGGTACGGAGACGTGGGAGGGTCAGCTTACGTGCTGACGCACGGGTCAATGCCAGCGTACGGGAGAAGAGTAGGCAACGGCGTAAGGTAAGGTGTAGGGCTGGTGGTTGGTTTCCGTTCCAGGCTAGGATTAGGGTTAGGGAACGGCAAGTCTTAGGGCACAGGTGCGGGTACGGAATCGTGGGATGGTCGGTCTACGTGCTGACGCACGGGTCAGTGCCAGCGTACGGGCCAGGAGTAGGCAACGGCATAGGATAAACTGTACGGCTGGTGCTGGATTTGGGTTCCGGGCAACGGTTAGGGTTAGGGAACGGCAAGGCTTAGGGCACAGGTGTGGGAACGGAAACGTGGGAGGGTCAGGCTACTTGCTGACGCACGGTTCAGTGCCAGCGTATTGGCCAGGAATAGGTTACGGCGTAAGGTAAGGTGTAGGGCTGGTGGTGGGTTTCCGTTCGGGGCTAGGGTTAGGGTTAGGGAACGGCAAGGTTTAGGGCACAGGTGAGGGTACGGAAACGTGGGAGGGTCAGGCTACGTGCTGACGCATGGGTAAGTGCCAGCGTACGGGTCAGTAGTAGGGTACGGCGTAAGGTATGGTGTAGGGCTGGTGGTGGGTTCCTATTCCGGGCTAGGGTTAGGTTTAGGGAATGGCAAGGCTAAGGGCACAGGTGAGGGTACGGAAACGTGGGAGGGTCGGGCTACGTGCTGACGTACGGGTCAGTGCCAGCGTACGGGCCAGGAGTAGGCAACAGCGTAGCATAAAGTGTAGGGCTGGTGATGGATTTGCGTTCTGGGCTAGGGTTAGGTTTAGGGAACGGCAAGGCTTAGGGCACTGGTCAGGGTACGGAATCGCGGGAGGGTAAGGCTACGTGCTGATGCACGGGTCAGTGCCAGAGTACAGGCCAGGATTAGGCAAAGGCGTAGGGTAAGGTGTAGGGCTGGTGTTGTGTTTCCGTTCCGCGCTATGGTTAGGGTTAGGGAACGGCAAGGCTTACGGCACAGGTGAGGGTACGGAAACGTGGGAGGGTCAGGCTACGTGCTGACCACGGGTCAGTGCCAGCGTACGGGCCAGGAGTAGGCAACGGCGTAAGGTAAGGTTTAGGGTTGGTGGTGGGTTTCCGTTCAGGACTAGGGTTAGGGTTAGGGAACGGCAAGGCTTAGGGCACAGGTCAGGGTACGGAAACGCGGGAGGGTAAGGCTACGTGCTGATGCACGGTTCAGTGCCAGAGTACAGGCCAGGAGTAGGCAACGGCGTAGGGTAAGGTGTACGGCTGGTGGTGGGTTTCATTTCCGGGCTAGGGTTAGGGTTAGGGAACGGCAAGGCTTAGGGCACAGGTCAGGGTACGGAAACGCGGGTGGGTAAGGCTACGTGCTGATGCAAGTGTCAGTGCCGGAGTACAGGCCAGAAGTAGGCAACGGCGTAAGGTAAGGTGTAGGGCTGGTGGTTGGTTTCCGTTCCAGGCTAGGGTTAGTGTTAGGGAATGGCAAGGCTTAGGGCACAGGTGAGGGAACGGAAACGTGGGAGTGTCGGGCTACGTGCTGACGCACTGGTCAGTGCCAGCGTACGGGCCAGGAGTAGGCAACGGCGTAGGATAAAGTGTAGGGCTGGTGGTGGATTTGCGTTCCTGGCTAGGGTTAGGGTTAGGGAACGGCAAGGCTTAGGGCCCAGGTGAGGGAACGGAAACGTGGGAGGGTCAGGCTACGTGCTGACACACAGTTCAGTGCCAGCGTACGGGCCAGGAATAGGGAACGCCGTAAGTTAAGGTGTAGGGCTGGTGGTGGGTTTCCGTTCCGGGCTAGGGTTAGGGTTAAGGAACGTCAAGGCTTAGGGCACAGGAGAGGGTACGGAAACGTTGGAGGCTCAGACTACGTGCTGACGCATGGTTCAGTGCCAGCGTACGGGTCAGGAGTAGGATACGGCGTAAGGTAAGGTGTAGGGCTGGTGGTGGGTTTCTATTCTGGGCTAGGGTTAGGGTAAGGGAAAGGCAAGGCTTAGGGCACAGGTGATGGTATGGAAACGTGGGAGGGTCAGGCTACGTGCTGACGCACGGGTCAGTGCCAGCGTACGGGTCAGGAGTAAGGTACGGCGTAATGTAAGGTGTAGGGCTGGTGGTGGGTTTCTATTCCGGGCTAGGGTTAGGGTTAGGGAACGGCAAGGCTTAGGGCACAGGTGAGGGTACGGAAACTTGGGAGGGTCAGGCTACATGCTGACGCACTGTTCAGTGCCAGCGTACGGGCCAGGAATAGGGTACGGCGTAAGGTAAGGTGTAGGGCTGGTGGTGGGTTTCTAATACGGGCTAGGGTTAGGGTTATGGAACGGCAAGTCTTAGGGCAAAGGAGAGGGTACGGAAACGTGGGAGGGTCAGGCTACGTGCTGACGCACGGTCCAGTGCCAGCGTACGGACCAGGAATAGGGTACGTCGTAAGGTAAGGTGTACGGCTGGTGGTGGGTTTCCATTCCGGGCTAGGGTGAGGGTTAGGGAACGGCAAGGCTTAGGGCACAGGTGAGGTTACAGAAACGTGGGACGGTCAGGCTACGTGCTGACGCACGTGTCAGTGCCAGCGTACGGGCCAGGGGTAGGCAACGGCGTAAGGTAAGATGTAGGGCTGGTGGTTGGTTTCCGTTCCAGGCTAGGGTTAGGGTAAGGGAACGGCAAGGCTTAGGGCACAGGTGAGGATACCGAAACGTGGGAGGGTCAGGCTACATGCTGACGCACGGTTCAGTGCCAGGGTACGGGCCAGGAATAAGTTACGGCGTAAGGTAAGGTGTAGGGCTGGTGGTGGGTTTCCGTTCGGGGCTAGGGTTAGGGTTAGGGAATGGCAAGGCTTAGGGCACAGGTGAGGGTACGGAAACGTGGGAGGGTCAGGCTACGTGCTGATGCACGGGTCAGTGCCAGCGTACGGGTCAGTAGCAGCGTACGGCGTAAGGTATGGTGTAGGGCTGGTGGTGGGTTACTATTCGGGGCTAGGATTAGGGTTAGGGTATGGCAAGGCTTAGGGCACAGGTGAGGGTACGGAAACGTGGGAAGGTCAGGCTATGTGCTGACGCACAGTTCAGTGCCAGCGTACGGGCCAGGAATAGGGAACGCCGTAAGTTAAGGTGTAGGGCTGGTGGTGGGTTTCCGTTCCGGACTAGGGTTAGGGTTAGGGAACGGCAAGGCTTAGGGCACAGGTCAGGGTACGGAAACGCGGGAGGGTAAGGCTACGTGCTGATGCACGGTTCAGTGCCAGAGTACAGGCCAGGAGTAGGCAACGGCGTAGGGTAAGGTGTAGGGCTGGTGGTGGGTTTCCGTTCCGGGCTAGGGTTAGGGTTAGGGAACGGCAAGGCTTAGGGCACAGGTGAGGGTACGTGAACGTGGGAGGGTCAGGCTACGTGCTGACGCACGGGTCAATGCCAGCGTACGGGCGAGGAGTAGGCAACGACGTAAGGTAAGGTGTACGGCTGGTGGTTGGTTTCCGTTCCAGGCTAGGGTTAGGGTTAGGGAATGGCAAGGCTTAGGGCACAGGTGAGGGTACGGAAACGTGGGAAGGTCAGGCTATGTGCTGACGCACTGTTCAGTGCCACCGTACGAGCCAGGAATAGGGTACGGCGTAAGGTAAGGTGTAGGGCTGGTGGTGGGTTTCTAATCCTGGCTAGGGTTAGGGTTAGGGAACGGCAAGTCTTAGGGCAAAGGAGAGGGTACGGAAACGTGGGAGGGTCAGGCTACGTGCTGACGCACGGTTCAGTGCCAGCGTACGGGCCAGGAGTAGGGTACGGCGTAAGGTAAGGTGTACGGCTGGTGGTGGGTTTCCGTTCCGGGCTAGGGTTATGGTTAGGGAACGGCAAGGCTTAGGGCACAGGTGAGGTTACAGAAACGTGGGACGGTCAGGCTACGTGCTGACGCACGTGTCAGTGCCAGCGTACGGCCCAGGGGTAGGCAAAGGCGTAAGGTAAGATGTAGGGCTTGTGGTTGGTGTCCGTTCCAGGCTAGGGTTAGGGTAAGGGAACGGCAAGGCTTAGGGCACAGGTGAGGGTACCGAAACGTGGGAGGGTCAGGCTACATGCTGACGCACGGTTCAGTGCCAGCGTATGGGCCAGGAATAAGTTACGGCGTAAGGTAAGGTGTAGGGCTGGTGGTGGGATTCCGTTCGGGGCTAGGGTTAGGGTTAGGGAATGGCAAGGATTAGGGCACAGGTGAGAGTACGGAAACGCGGGAGGGTCAGGCTACGTGCTGACGCACGGGTCAGTGCCAGCGTACGGGCCAGGAGTAGGCAACGGCGTAAGGTAAGGTGTAGGGCTGGTGGTTGGTTTCCGTTCCAGGCTAGGGTTAGGGTTAGGTAACGGCAAGGCTTAGGGCACAGGTGAGGGTACGGAAACGTGGGAGTGTCGGGCTACTTGCTGACGCACGGGTCAGTGCCAGCGTACGGGCCAGGAGTAGGCAACGGCGTAGGATAAAGTGTAGGGCTGGTGGTGGATTTGCGTTCTGGGCTAGGGTTAGGGTTAGGGAACGGCAAGGCTTAGGGCACAGGTCAGGGTACGGAAACGCGGGAGGGTAAGGCTACGTGCTGATGCACGGTTCAGTGCCAGAGTAGAGGCCAGAAGTAGGCAACGGCGTAGGGTAAGGTGTAGGGCTGGTGGTGGGATTCCTTTCAGGGCTATGGTTAGGGTTAGGGAACGGCAAGGCTTAGGGCACAGGTGAGGGTACGTAAACGTGGGAGGGTCAGGCTACGTGCTGACGCACGGGTCAATGCCAGCGTACGGGCGAGGAGTAGGCAACGGCGTAAGGTAAGGTTTAGGGCTGGTGGTGGTTTTCCGTTCCGGACTAGGGTTAGGGTTAGGGAACGGCAAGACTTAGGGCACAGGTCTGGGTACGGAAACGTGGGAGGGTAAGGCTACGTGCTGATGCACGGTTCAGTGCCAGAGTACAGGCCAGGAGTAGGCAACGGCGTAGGGTAAGGTGTAGGGCTGGTGGTGGGTTTCCGTTCCGGGCTAGGGTTAGGGTTAGGGAACGGCAAGGCTTAGGGCACAGGTGAGGGTACGTGAACGTGGGAGGGTCAGGCTACGTGCTGACGCACGGGTCAATGCCAGCGTACGGGCGAGGAGTAGGCAACGACGTAAGGTAAGGTGTACGGCTGGTGGTTGGTTTCCGTTCCAGGCTAGGGTTAGGGTTAGGGAACGGCAAGGCTTAGGGCACAGGTGAGGGTACGGAAACGTGGGAAGGTCAGGCTATGTGCTGACGCACTGTTCAGTGACACCGTACGAGCCAGGAATAGGGTACGGCGTAAGGTAAGGTGTAGGGCTGGTGGTGGGTTTCTAATCCTGGCTAGGGTTAGGGTTAGGGAACGGCAAGTCTTAGGGCAAAGGAGAGGGTACGGAAACGTGGGAGGGTCAGGCTACGTGCTGACGCACGGTTCAGTGCCAGCGTACGGGCCAGGAGTAGGGTACGGCGTAAGGTAAGGTGTACGGCTGGTGGTGGGTTTCCGTTCCGGGCTAGGGTTATGGTTAGGGAACGGCAAGGCTTAGGGCACAGGTGAGGTTACAGAAACGTGGGACGGTCAGGCTACGTGCTGACGCACGTGTCAGTGCCAGCATACGGCCCAGGGGTAGGCAAAGGCGTAAGGTAAGATGTAGGGCTGGTGGTTGGTGTCCGTTCCAGGCTAGGGTTAGGGTAAGGGAACGGCAAGGCTTAGGGCACAGGTGAGGGTACCGAAACGTGGGAGGGTCAGGCTACATGCTGACGCACGGTTCAGTGCCAGCGTATGGGCCAGGAATAAGTTACGGCGTAAGGTAAGGTGTAGGGCTGGTGGTGGGATTCCGTTCGGGGCTAGGGTTAGGGTTAGGGAATGGCAAGGATTAGGGCACAGGTGAGGGTACGGAAACGCGGGAGGGTCAGGCTACGTGCTGACGCACGGGTCAGTGCCAGCGTACGGGCCAGGAGTAGGCAACGGCGTAAGGTAAGGTGTAGAGCTGGTGGTTGGTTTCCGTTCCAGGCTAGGGTTAGGGTTAGGGAACGGCAAGGTTTAGGGCACAGGTGAGGGTACGGAAACGTGGGAGGGTCGGGCTACTTGCTGACGCACGGGTCAGTGCCAGCGTACGGGCCAGGAGTAGGCAACGGCGTAGGATAAAGTGTAGGGCTGGTGGTGGATTTGCGTTCTGGGCTAGGGTTAGGGTTAGGGAACGGCAAGGCTTAGGGCACAGGTCAGGGTACGGAAACGCGGGAGGGTAAGGCTACGTGCTGATGCACGGTTCAGTGCCAGAGTAGAGGCCAGAAGTAGGCAACGGCGTAGGGTAAGGTGTAGGGCTGGTGGTGGGTTTCCTTTCAGGGCTATGGTTAGGGTTAGGGAACGGCAAGGCTTAGGGCACAGGTGAGGGTACGTAAACGTGGGAGGGTCAGGCTACGTGCTGACGCACGGGTCAATGCCAGCGTACGGGCGAGGAGTAGGCAACGGCGTAAGGTAAGGTTTAGGGCTGGTGGTGGTTTTCCGTTCCGGACTAGGGTTAGGGTTAGGGAACGGCAAGACTTAGGGCACAGGTCTGGTTACGGAAACGTGGGAGGGTAAGGCTACGTGCTGATGCACGGTTCAGTGCCAGAGTACAGGCCAGGAGTAGGCAACGGCGTAGGGTAAGGTGTAGGGCTGGTGGTGGGTTTCTGTTCCGGGCTAGGGTTAGGGATAGGGAATGGCAAGGCTTAGGGCACAGGTGAGGGTACGGAAACGTTGGAGGGTCAGGCTACGTGCTGACGCACGGGTCAATGCCAGCGTATGGGCGAGGAGTAGGCAACGGCGTAAGGTAAGGTGTACGGCTGGTGGTTGGTTTCCGTTCCAGGCTAGGGTTAGGGTTAGGGAACGGCAAGGCTTAGGGCACAGGTGAGGGTACGGAAACGTGGGAGGTTCAGGCTACGTGCTGACGCACGGTTCAGTGTCAGCATACGGGCCAGGAAGAGGGAAAGGCGTAAGGTAAGGTGTAGGGCTGGTGGTGGGTTTCCGTACAGGCTAGGGTTAGGGTTAGGGAACGGCAAGGCTTAGGGCACAGGTCAGGGTATGGAAACGCGTGAGGGTAAGGCCACGTGCTGATGCACGGGTCAGTGCCAGAGTACAGGCCAGGAGTGGGCAACGGCGTAAGGTAAGGTGTAGGGCTGGTGGTTGGTTTCCGTTCCAGGCTAGGCTTAGGGTTAGGGAACGGCAAGGCTTAGGGCACAGGTGAAGGTACGGAAACGTGGGAGGGACGGGCTACGTGCTGACGCATGGGTCAGTGCCAGCGTACGGGCCAGGAGTACGCAACGGCGTAGTATACAGTGTACGGCTGTTGGTGGATTTGCGTTCCGGGCTAGGGTTAGTGTTAGGGAACGGCAAGGCTTAGGGCACAGGTGAGGGTATGGAAACGTGGGAGGGTCAGGCTACGTGCTGACGCACGGGTCAGTGCCAGCGTACGGGTCAGGAGTAGGGTACGGCGTAATGTAAGGTGTAGGGCTGATGGTGGATTTCTATTCCGGGCTAGGGTTAGGGTCAGGGAACGGCAAGGCTTAGGGCACAGGTGAGGGTACGGAAATGTGGGAGGGTCGGGCTACGTGATGACGCACGGGTCAGTGCCAGCGTACGGGCCAGGAGTAGGCAACGGTGTAGGATAAAGTGTAGGGCTTGTGGTGGATTTGCGTTCTGCGCTAGGGTTAGGGTTTTGGGAACGGCAAGGCTTAGGACACATGTCAGGGTACGGAAACACGGGAAGGTAAGGCTACGTGCTGATGCATGGTTCAGTGCCAGAGTACAGGCCAGGAGTAGGCAACGGCGTAGGGTAAGGTGTAGGGCTTGTGGTTGGTTTCCGTTCCAGGCTAGGGTTAGGGTTAGGGAACGGCAAGGCTTAGGGCACAGGTGAGGGTACGGAAACGTGGGAGGGTCGAGCTACGTGCTGATGCACGGGTCAGTGCCAGCGTACGGGCCAGGAGTAGGCAACGGCGTAGGATAAAGTGTAGGGCGGGTGGTGGATTTGCGTTCCAGGCTAGGGTTAGGGTTAGGGAACGGCAAGGCTTAGGGCACAGGTGAGGGTACGGAAAGGTGGGTGGGTCAGGCTACGTGCTGACGCACGGCTCAGTGCCAGCGTACGGGCCAGGAATAGGGAACGGCGTAAGGTAAGGTGTAGGGCTGGTGGTGGGTTTCCGTTCCGGGCTAGGGTTAAGGTTAGGGAACGGCAAGGCTTAGGGCACAGGTCAGGGTACGGGAACGCGGGAGGGTAAGTTTACGTGCTGATGCACGGGTCATTGCCAGAGTACAGGCCAGTAGTAGGCAACGGCATAGGTTAAGGTTTTGGGCTGGTGGTGGGTTTCCGTTCCCGGCTAAGGTTAGGGTTAGGGAACCGCAAGGCTTAGGGCACAGGTGAGGGTACGGAGACGTGGGAGGGTCAGGTTACGTGCTGACGCACGGGTCAATGCCAGCGTACGGGAGAGGAGTAGGCAACGGCGTAAGGTAAGGTGTAGGGCTTGTGGTTGATTTCCTTTCCAGGCTAGGTTTAGGGTTAGGGAACGGCAAGGCTTAGGGCACAGGTGATGGTACGGAAACGTGGGATGGTCGGGCTACGTGCTGACGCACGGGTCAGTGCCAGCGTACGGGCCAGGAGTAGGCAACGGCATAGGATAAACTGTAGGGTTGGTGCTGGATTTGGGTTCCGGGCAACGGTTAGGGTTAGGGAACGGCAAGGCTTAGGGCACAGGTGAGGGAACGGAAACGTGGGAGGGTCAGGCTACGTGCTGACGCACGGTTCAGTGCCAGCGTATTGGCCAGGAATAGGTTACGGTGTAAGGTAAGGTGTAGGGCTGGTGGTGGGTTTCCGTTCGGGGCTAGGGTTAGGATTCGGGAACGGCAAGGCTTAGGGCACAGGTTAGGGTACGGAAACGTGGGAGGGTCAGGCTACGTGCTGACGCATGGGTCAGTGCCAGCGTACGGGTCAGTAGTAGGGTACGGCGTAAGGTATGGTGTAGGGCTGGTGGTGGGTTTCTATTCCAGGCTAGGGTTAGGTTTAGGGAATGGCAAGGCTTAGGGCACAGCTGAGGGTACGGAAACGTGGGAGGGTCGGGCTACGCGCTGACGCAGGGGTCAGTGCCAGCGTACGGGCCAGGAGTAGGCAACGGCATAGGATAAAGTGTAGGGCTGGTGATGGATTTGCGTTCTGGGCTAGGGTTAGGTTTAGGGAACGGCAAGGCTTAGGGCACTGGTCAGGGTACGGAATCACGGGAGGGTAAGGCTACGTGCTGATGCACGGGTCAGTGCCAGACTACAGGCCAGGAGTAGGCAAAGGCGTAGGGTAAGGTGTAGGGCTGGTGGTGGGTTTCCGTTCCGGGCTATGGTTAGGGTTAGGGAACGGCAAGTCTTATGGCACAGCTGAGGGTACGGAAACGTTGGAGGGTCAGGCTACGTGCTGACGCACGGGTCAGTGCCAGCGTACGGGCCAGGAGTAGGCAACGGCGTAAGGTAAGGTTTAGGGCTGGTGGTGGGTTTCCGTTCCGGACTAGGGTTAGGGTTAGGGAACGGCAAGGCTTAGGGCACAGGTCAGGGTACGGAAACGCGGGAGGGTAAGGATACGTGCTGATGCACGGTTCAGTGCCAGAGTACAGGCCAGGAGTAGGCAACGGCGTAGGGTAAGGTGTACGGCTGGTGGTGGGTTTCCGTTCCGGGCTAGGGTTAGGGTTAGGGAACGGCAAGGCTTAGGGCACAGGTCAGGGTACGGAAACGCGGGTGGGTAAGGCTACGTGCTGACACACAGTTCAGTGCCAGCGTACGGGCCAGGAATAGGGAACGGCGTAAGTTAAGGTGTAGGGCTGGTGGTGGGTTTCCGTTCCGGGCTAGGGTTAGGGTTAAGGAACGTGAAGGCTTAGGGCACAGGTGAGGGTTCGGAAACGTTGGAGGCTCAGACTACGTGCTGACGCATGGTTCAGTGCCAGCGTACGGGTCAGGAGTAGGATACGGCGTAAGGTAAGGTGTAGGGCTGGTGGTGGGTTTCTATTCTGGGCTAGGGTTAGGGTAAGGGAAAGGCAAGGCTTAGGGCACAGGTGAGGTTACGGAAACGTGGGAGGGTCAGGCTACATGCTGACGCTCGGTTCAGTGCCAGCGTACGGGCCCGGAATAGGTTACGGCGTAAGGTAAGGTGTAGGGCTGGTGGTGGGTTTCCGTTCCGGTCTAGGGTTATGGTTAGGGAACGGCAAGGCTTAGGGCACAGGTGAGGGTACGGAAACGTGAGAGGGACGGGCTACGTGCTGACGCACGGGTCAGTGCCAGCGTATGGGCCAGGAGTAGGCAACGGCATAGGATACAGTGTAGGGCTGGTGGTGGATTTGCGTTCCGGGCTAGGGTAAGGGTTAGGGAACGGCAAGGCTTAGGGCACAGGTGATGGTATGGAAACGTGGGAGGTTCAGGCTACGTGCTGACGCACGGGTCAGTGCCAGCGTACGGGCCAGGAATAGGGTATGGCATAATGTAAGGTGTAGGGCTGGTGGTGGGTTTCTATTCCGGGCTAGGGTTAGGGTTAGGGAACGGCAAGGCTTAGGGCACAGGTGAGGGTACGGAAACTTGGGAGGGTCAGGCTACATGCTGACGCACTGTTCAGTGCCAGCGTACGGGCCAGGAATAGGGTATGGCGTAATGTAAGGTGTAGGGCTGGTGGTGGGTTTCCGTTCCGGGCTAGGGTTAGGGTTAGGGAACGTCAAGGCTTAGGGCACAGGTGAGGGTACGGAAACGTTGGAGGCTCAGACTACGTGCTGACGCATGGTTCAGTGCCAGCGTAAGGGTCAGGAGTAGGATACGGCGTAAGGTAAGGTGTAGGGCTGGTGGTGGGTTTCTATTCCGGGCTAGGGCTAGGGTTAGGGAAATGCAAGGCTTAGGGCACAGGTGAGGTTACGGAAACGTGGAAGGGTCAGGCTACATGCTGACGCACGGTTCAGTGCCAGCGTACGGGCCAGGAATAGGTTACGGCGTAAGGTAAGGTGTAGGGCTGGTTGTGGGTTTCCGTTCCGGGCTAGGGTTATTTTTAGGGAACGGCAAGGTTTAGGGCACAGGTGAGGGTACTGAAACGTGGGAGGGTCAGGCTACGTGCTCACGCATGGGTCAGTGCCAGCGTACGGGCCAGGAGTAGGGTACGGCGTAAGGTAAAGTGTAGGTCTTGTGGTTGATTTCCTTTCCAGGCTAGGATTAGGGTTAGGGAACGGCAAGGCTTAGGGCACAGGTGAGGGTACGGAAACGTGGGAGGGACGGGCTACGTGCTGATGCACGTGTCAGTGCCAGCGTACGGGCCAGGAGTAGGCAACGGCGTAGGATAAAGTGTAGGGCTGGTGGTGGATTTGCGTTTTGGGCTAGGGTTAGGGTTAGGGAACGGCAAGGCTTAGGGCGCAGGTCAGGGTACGGAAACGCGGGAGGGTAAGGCTACGTGCTGATGCACAGGTCAGGGCCAGAGTACACGCCAGTAGTAGGCAACGGCGTAGGGTAAGGTTTTGGGCTGGTGGTGGATTTCCATTCCGGGCTAGTGTTAGGGTTAGGGAACCACAAGGCTTAGGGCACAGGTGAGGGTACGGAAACGTGGGAGGGTCAGGCTACGTGCTAATGCACGGGTCAGTGCCAGCGTACGGGCCAGGGGTAGGCAACGGCGTAAGTTAAGATGTAGGGCTGGTGGTTGGTTTCCGTTCCAGGCTAGGGTTAGGGTAAGGGAACGGCAAGGCTTAGGGCCCAGGTGAGGGTACCGAAACGTGGGAGGGTCAGGCTACATGCTGACGCACGGTTCAGTGCCAGCGTACGGGCCAGGAATAGGTTACGGCGTAAGGTAAGGTGTAGGGCTGGTTGTGGGTTTCCGTTTCGGGCTAGGGTTATGGTTAGGGAACGGCAAGGTTTAGGGCACAGGTGAGGGTACTGAAACGTGGGAGGGTCAGGCTACGTGCTCACGCATGTGTCAGTGCCAGCGTACGGGCCAGGAGTAGGGTACGGCGTAAGGTAAAGTGTAGGGCTTGTGGTTGATTTCCTTTCCAGGCTAGGTTTAGGGTTAGGGAACGGCAAGGCTTAGGGCACAGGTGAGGGTACGGAAACGTGGGAGGGACGGGCTACGTGCTGACGCACGGGTCAGTGCCAGCGTACGGGCCAGGAGTAGGAAACGGCGTAGGATAAAGTGTAGGGCTGGTGGTGGATTTGCGTTTTGGGCTAGGGTTAGGGTTAGGGAACGGCAAGGCTTAGGGCGCAGGTCAGGGTACGGAAACGCGGGAGGGTAAGGCTACGTGCTGATGCACAGGTCAGTGCCAGAGTACACGCCAGTAGTAGGCAACGGCGTAGGGTAAGGTTTTGGGCTGGTGGTGGTTTTCCATTCCGGGCTAGTGTTAGGGTTAGGGAACCACAAGGCTTAGGGCACAGGTGAGGGTACGGAAACGTGGGAGGGTCAGGCTACGTGCTAACGCACGGGTCAGTGCCAGCGTACGGGCCAGGGGTAGGCAACGGCGTAAGTTAAGATGTAGGGCTGGTGGTTGGTTTCCGTTCCAGGCTAGGGTTAGGGTAAGGGAACGGGAAGGCTTAGGGCACAGGTGAGGGTACCGAAACGTGGGAGGGTCAGGGTACATGCTGACGCACGGTTCAGTGCCAGCGTACGGGCCAAGAATAAGTTACGGCGTAAGGTAAGGTGTAGGGCTGGTGGTGGGTTTCCGTTCGGGGCTAGGGTTAGGGTTAGGGAACGGCAAGGCTTACGGCACAGCTGAGGGTACGGAAACGTGGGAGGGTCAGGCTACGTGCTGTCGCACGGGTCAGTGCCAGCGTACGGTTCAGGAGTAGGGTACGGCGTAATGTAAGGTGTAGGGCTGGTGTTGGGTTTCTATTCCGGGCTAGGGTTAGGGTTAGGGAACGGCAAGGCTTAGGGCACAGGTGAGGGTACGGAAACGTGGGAGGGTCAGGCTACGTGCTGACGCAAAGTTCAGTGCCAGCGTACGGGCCAGGAATAGGGTACGGCGTAAGGTAAGGTGTAGGGCTGGTGGTGGGTTTCTAATCCGGGCTAGGTTTAGGGTTAGGTTTCGGCAAGTCTTAGGGCAAAGGTGGGGTACGGAAACGTGGGAGGCTCAGGCTACGTGCTGACGCACGGTTCAGTGCCAGCGTACGGGCCAGGAATAGTATACGGCGTAAGGTAAGGTGTACAGCTGGTGGTGGGTTTCCGTTCCGGGCTAGGGTTAGGGTTAGGGAACGGCAAGGCTTAGGGCACAGGTGAGGGTACGTAAACGTGGGAGGGTCAGGCTACGTGCTGACGCACGGGTCAGTGCCAGCGTACGGGCCAGGATTAGGGTACGGCGTAAGGTAAGGTGTAGGGCTTCTGGTTGATTTCCGTTCCAGGCTAGGGTTAGGGTTAGGGAACGGCAAGGCTTAGGGCACAGGTGAGGGTACGGAAACGTGGGAGGGTCGGGCTACGTGCTGATGCACGGGTCAGTGCCAGCGTACGGTCCAGGAGTAGGCAACGGCGTAGGATAAAGTGTAGGGCTGGTGGTGGATTTGCGTTCTGGGCTAGGGTTAGGGTTAGGGAACGGCAAGGCTTAGGGCACTGGTCAGGGAACGGAAACGCGGGAGGGTAAGGCTACGTGCTGATGCACGGGTCAGTGCCAGAGTACAGGCCAGGAGTAGGCAACGGCGTAGGGTAAGGTGTAGGGCTGGTGGTACGTTTCCGTTCCGGGCTAGGGTTTGGGTTAGGGAATGGCAAGGCTTAGGGCACAGGTGAGGTTACAGAAACGTGGGACGGTCAGGCTACGTGCTGACGCACGGGTCAGTGCCAGCGTACGGGCCAGGAGTAGGCAACGGCGTAAGGTAAGGTTTAGGGCTGGTGGTGGGTTTCCGTTCCGGACTAGGGTTAGGGTTAGGGAACGGCAAGGCTTAGGGCACAGGTCAGGGTACGGAAACGCGGGAGGTTAAGGCTACGTGCTGATGCACGGTTCAGTGCCAGAGTACAGGCCAGGAGTAGGCAACGGCGTAGGGTAAGGTGTAGGGCTGGTGGTGGGTTTCCGTTCCGGGCTAGGGTTAGGGTTAGGGAACGGCAAGGCTTAGGGCACAGGTGAGGGAACGGAAACGTGGGAGGGTCAGGCTACGTGCAGACACACGGTTCAGTGCCAGCGTACGGGCCAGGAATAGGGAACGGCGTAAGGTAAGGTGTAGGGCTGGTGGTGGGTTTCCGTTTCGGGCTAGGTTTAGGGTTAGGGAACGTCAAGGCTTAGGCCACAAGTGAGGGTACGGAAACGTTGGAGGCTCAGACTACGTGCTGACGCATGGTTCAGTGCCAGCGTAAGGGTCAGGAGTAGGATACGGCGTAAGGAAAGGTGTAGGGCTGGTGGTGGGTTTCTATTCCGGGCTAGGGCTAGGGTTAGGGAAATGCAAGGCTTAGGGCACAGGTGAGGTTACGGAAACATGGGAGGGTCAGGCTACATGCTGACGCACGGTTCAGTGCCAGCGTACGGGCCAGGAATAGGTTACGGCGTAAGGTAAGGTGTAGGGCTGGTTGTGGGTTTCCGTTCCAGGCTAGGGTTATGGTTAGGGAACGGCAAGGCTTAGGGCACAGGTGAGGGTACTGAAACGTGGGAGGGTCAGGCTACGTGCTCACGCATGGGTCAGTGCCAGCGTACGGGCCAGGAGTAGGGTACGGCGTAAGGTAAAGTGTAGGGCTTGTGGTTGATTTCCTTTCCAGGCTAGGTTTAGGGTTAGGGAACGGCAAGGCTTAGGGCACAGGTGAGGGTACGGAAACGTGGGAGGGACGGGCTACGTGCTGACGCACGGGTCAGTGCCAGCGTACGGGCCAGGAGTAGGCAACGGCGTAGGATAAAGTGTAGGGCTGGTGGTGGATTTGCGTTTTGGGCTAGGGTTAGGGTTAGGGAACGGCAAGGCTTAGGGCGCAGGTCAGGGTACGGAAACGCGGGAGGGTAAGGCTACGTGCTGATGCGCAGGTCAGTGCCAGAGTACACGCCAGTAGTAGGCAACGGCATAGGGTATGGTTTTGAGCTGGTGCTGGATTTCCATTCCGGGCTAGTGTTAGGGTTAGGGAACCACAAGGCTTAGGGTACAGGTGAGGGTACGGAAACGTGGGAGGGTCAGGCTACGTGCTAACGCACGGGTCAGTGCCAGCGTATGGGCCAGGGGTAGGCAACGGCGTAAGTTAAGATGTAGGGCTGGTGGTTGGTTTCCGTTCCAGGCTAGGGTTAGGGTAAGGGAACGGCAAGGCTTAGGGCACAGATGAGGGTACCGAAACGTGGGAGTGTCAGGCTACATGCTGACACACGGTTCAGTGCCAGCGTATGGGCCAAGAATAAGTTACGGCGTAAGGTAAGGTGTAGGGCTGGTGGTGGATTTCCGTTTCAGACTAGGGTTACGGTTAGGGAACGGCAAGGCTTAGGGCACAGGTCAGGGTACGGAAACGTGGGTGGGTAAGGCTACGTGCTGATGCACGGGTCAGTGCCAGAGTACAGGCCAGGAGTAGGCAACGGCGTAGGGTAAGGTGTAGGGCTGGTGTTGGGTTTCTATTCCGGGCTAGGGTTAGGGTTAGGGAACGGCAAGGCTTAGGGCACAGGTGAGGGTACGGAAACGTGGGAGGGTCAGGCTACGTGCTGACGCAATGTTCAGTGCCAGCGTACGGGCCAGGAATAGGGTACGGCGTAAGGTAAGGTGTAGGGCTGGTGGTGGGTTTCTAATCCGGGCTAGGTTTAGGGTTAGGTTTCGGCAAGTCTTAGGGCAAAGGTGGGGTACGGAAACGTGGGAGGCTCAGGCTACGTGCTGACGCACGGTTCAGTGCCAGCGTACGGGCCAGGAATAGTATACGGCGTAAGGTAAGGTGTACAGCTGGTGGTGGGTTTCCGTTCCGGGCTAGGGTTAGGGTTAGGGAACGGCAAGGCTTAGGGCACAGGTGAGGGTACGTAAACGTGGGAGGGTCAGGCTACGTGCTGACGCACGGGTCAGTGCCAGCGTACGGGCCAGGATTAGGGTACGGCGTAAGGTAAGGTGTAGGGCTTCTGGTTGATTTCCGTTCCAGGCTAGGGTTAGGGTTAGGGAATGGCAAGGCTTAGGGCACAGGTGAGGGTACGGAAACGTGGGAGGGTCGGGCTACGTGCTGATGCACGGGTTAGTGCCAGCGTACGGTCCAGGAGTAGGCATCGGCGTAGGATAAAGTGTAGGGCTGGTGGTGGATTTGCGTTCTGGGCTATGGTTAGGGTTAGGGAACGGCAAGGCTTAGGGCACTGGTCAGGGAACGGAAACGCGGGAGGGTAAGGCTACGTGCTGATGCACGGGTCAGTGCCAGAGTACAGGCCAGGAGTAGGCAACGGCATAGGGTAAGGTGTAGGGCTGGTGGTACGTTTCCGTTCCGGGCTAGGGTTTGGGTTAGGGAATGGCAAGGCTTAGGGCACAGGTGAGGTTACAGAAACGTGGGACGGTCAGGCCACGTGCTGACGCACGGGTCAGTGCCAGCGTACGGGCCGGGAGTAGGCAACGGCGTAAGGTAAGGTTTAGGGCTGGTGGTGGGTTTCCGTTCCGGACTAGGGTTAGGGTTATGGAACGGCAAGGCTTAGGGCACAGGTCAGGGTACGGAAACGCGGGAGGTTAAGGCTACGTGCTGATGCACGGTTCAGTGCCAGAGTACAGGCCAGGAGTAGGCAACGGCGTAGGGTAAGGTGTAGGGCTGGTGGTGGGTTTCCGTTTCGGGCTAGGGTTAGGGTTAGGGAACGGCAAGGCTTAGGGCACAGGTGAGGGTACGGAAACGTAGGAGGGTCAGGCTACATGCTGACGCACGGTTCAGTGCCAGCGTACGGGCCAGGAATAGGTTACGGCATAAGGTAAGGTGTAGGGCAGGTGGTGGTTTTCCGTTCCGGGCTAGGGTTATGGTTAGGGAACGGCAAGGCTTACGGCACAGGTGAGGGTACGGAAACGTGGGAGGGTCAGGCTACGTGCTGACACATGGTTCAGTGCCAGCGTACGGTTCAGGAGTAGGGTACGGCGTAAGGTAAGGTGTAGGGCTGGTGGTGGGTTTCTATTCCGGGCTAGGGTTAGGGTTAGGGAACGGCAAGGCTTAGGGCACAGGTGAGGGTACGGAAACTTGGGATGGTCACGCTACGTGCTGATGCACTGTTCAGTGCCAGCGTACGGGCCAGGAATAGGGTACTGCGTAAGGTAAGGTGTAGGGATGGTGGTGGGTTTCTAATCCGGGCTAGGGTTAGGCTTAGTGAACGGCAAGTCTTAGGGCAAAGGTGAGGGTACGGAAACGTGGGAGGGTCAGGCTACGTGCTGACGCACGGTTCAGTGCCAGCGTACGGGCCAGGAATAGTGTACGGCGTAAGGAAAGGTGTATGGCTGGTGATGGGTTTCCGTTCCGGCCTAGGGTTAGGGTTAGGGAACCTCAAGGCTTAGGGCACAAGTGAGGGTACCGAAACGTCGGAGGGTCAGGCTACGTGCTGACGCACGTGTCAGTGCCAGCGTACGGGCCAGGAATAGGTTACGGCGTAAGGTAAGGTGTAGGGCTGGTGGTGGATTTTCGTTCGGGGCTAGGGTTAGGGTTAGGGAACGGCAAGGCTTAGGGCACAGGTGAGGGTACGGAAACGTGGGAGTGTCAGGCTACGTGCTGACGCATGGGTCAGTGCCAGCGTACGGGTCAGTAGTAGGGTACGGCGTAAGGTATGGTGTAGGGCTGGTGGAGGGTTTCTATTCCGTGCTAGGGTTAAGTTTAGGGAATGGCAAGGCTTAGGGCACAGGTGAGGGTACGGAAACGTGGGAGGGTCGGGCTACGTGCTGACGCACGGGTCAGTGCCAGCGTACGGGCCAGGAGTAGGCAACGGCGTAGGATCATGTGTAGGGCTGGTGATGGATTTGCGTTCTGGGCTAGGGTTAGGGTTAGGGAACGGCAAGGCTTAGGGCACAAGTCAGGGTACGGAAACGCGGGAGGGTAAGGCTACGTGCTGGTGCACGGTTCAGTGCCAGAGTACAGGCCAGGAGGAGGCAACGGCGTAGGGTAAGGTGTAGGCCTGGTGGTGGGTTTCCATTCCGGGCTAGGGTTAGGGTTAGGGAACGGCAAGGCTTAGGGCACAGGTGAGGGTACGTAAACGTGGGAGGGTCAGGCTACGTGCTGACGTATGTGTCAATGCCAGCGTACGGGCGAGGTGTAGGCAACGGCGTAAGGTAAGGTGTACGGCTGGTGGTTGGTTTCCGTTCCAGGCTAGGGTTAGGATTAGGGAACGGCAAGGCTTAGGGCACAGGTGAGGGTACGGAAACGTGGGAGGGTCAGGCTACGTGCTGACGCACGGTTCAGTGCCAGCGTACGGGCCAGGAATAGGGAACGGCGTAAGGTAAGGTGTAGGGCTGGTGGTGGGTTTCCGTTTCGGGCTAGGGTTAGGGTTAGGGAACGGCAAGGCTTAGGGCACAGGTCAGGGTACGGAAACGCGGGAGGGTAAGGCTACGTGCTGATGCACGGGTCAGTACCAGAGTACAGGCCAGTAGTAGGCAACGGCGTAGGGTAAGGTGTTTGGCTGGTGGTGGGTTTCCATTCCGGGCTAGGGTTAGGGTTAGGGAACCGCAGGGCTTAGGGCACATGTGAGGGTACGGAGACGAGGGAGGGTCAGGCTACGAGCTGACGCACGGGTCAATGCCAGCGTACGGGCCAGGAGTAGGCAACGGCGTAAGGTATGGTGTAGGGCTGGTGGTTGGTTTCCGTTCCAGGCTAGGGTTAGGGTTAGGGAACGGCAAGGCTTAGGGCACAGGTAAGGGTACGGAAACGTGGGAGGGTCGGGCTACGTGCTGATGCACGGGTCAGTGCCAGCGTACGGGCCAGGAGTAGGCAACGGCGTAGGATAAAGTGTAGGGCGGGTGGTAGATTTGCGTTCCGGGCTAGGGTTAGGGTAAGCGAACGGCAAGGCTTAGGGCACAGTTGAGGGTACGGAAACGTGGGAGAGTCAGGCTACGTGCTGATGGACGGGTCATTGCCAGCATACGGGTCAGGAGTAGCGTACGGCGTAAGGTAAGGTGTAGGGCTGGTGGTGGGTTTCTATTCCAGGCTAGGGTTAGTGTTAGGGAACGGCAAGGCTTAGGGAACAGGTGAGGGTACGGAAACGTGGGAGGGTCAGGCTACGTGCTGACGCACGGCTCAGTGCCAGCGTACGGGCCAGGAATAGGGAACGGCGTAAGGTAAGGTGTAGGGCTGGTGGTGGGTTTCCGTTCCTGGCTAGGGTTAAGGTTAGGGAACGGCAAGGCTTAGGGCACAGGTCAGGGTACGGAAACGCGGGAGGGTAAGACTACGTGCTGATGCACGGGTCATAGCCAGAGTACAGGCCAGTAGTAGGCAACGGCGTAGGTTATGGTGTTGGGCTGGTTGTGGGTTTCCGTTCCGGGCTAGGGTTAGGGTTAGGGAACCGCAAGGCTTAGGGCACAGGTGTGGGTACGGAGACGTGGGAAGGTCAGGTTACGTGCTGACGCACGGGTCAATGCCAGCGTATGGGAGAGGAGTAGGCAACGGCGTAAGGTAAGGTGTAGGGCTGGTGGTTGGTTTCCGTTCCAGGCTAGGATTAGGGTTAGGGAACGGCAAGGCTTAGGGCACAGGTGAGGGTACGGAAACTTTGGAGGGTCAGACTACGTGCTGACGCATGGTTCAGTGCCAGCGTACGGTCCAGGACTAGGGAACGGCGTAAGATAAGGTGTAGGGCTGGTGGTGGGTTTCTGCTCCGGGCTAGGGTTAGGGTTAGGGAAAGGCAAGGCTTAGGGCACAGGTGAGGGTACAGAAACGTGAAAGGTTCAGGCTACGTGCTGACGCACGGGTCAATGCCAGCGTACGGGCCAGGAGTAGGCAACGGCGTAGGATAAAGTGTAGGGCTGGTGGTGGATTTGCGTTTTGGGCTAGGGTTAGGGTTAGGGAACGGCAAGGCTTAGTGCGCAGGTCAGGGTACGGAAACGCGGGTGGCTAAGGCTACCTGCTGACGCATGGGTCAGTGCCAGCGTACGGGTCAGGAGGAGGGTACGGCGTAATGTATGGGGTAGGGCTAGTGTTGGGTTTCTATTCCGGGCTAGGGTTAGGTTTAGGGAACGGCAAGGCTTAGGGCACAGGTGAGGTTACGCAAACTTGGGAGGGTCAGGCTACATGCTGACGCACGGTTAAGTGCCAGCGTACGGGCCAGGAATAGGGTACGGTGTAAGGTAAGGTGTAGGGCTGGTGGTGGGTTTCTAATCCGGGCTAGGGTTAGGGTTAGGGAACAGCAAGTCTTAGGGCAAAGGAGAGGGTACGGAAACGTGGGAGGGTCAGGCTACGTGCTGACGCACGTTTCAGTGCCAGCGTACGGGCCAGGATTAGGGTACGGCGTAAGGTAAGCTGTAGGGCTGGTGGTGGGTTTCCGTTCCGGGCTACGGTTAGGGTTAGGGAATGGCAAGTCTTAGGGCACAGGTGAGGGTACGGAAACGTGGGATGGTCGGGCTACGTGCTGACGCATGGGTCAGTGTCAGCGTACGGGCCAGGAGTAGTCAACGGCGTAGGATAAAGTGAAGGGCCGGTGGTGGATTTGCGTTCCGGTCTAGGGTTAGGGTTAGGGAACGGCAAGGCTTAGGGTACAGGTGAGGGTACGGAAACGTGGGAGGCTGAGGGTACGTGCTGACGCACGGGTCAGTGCCAGCGTACGGGTCAGGATTAGAGTACGGCGTAAGTTATGGTGTAGGGCTTGTGGTGGGTTTCTACTCCGTGCTAAGGTTAGGGTTAGGGAACGGCAAGGCTTAGGGCACAGGTGAGGGTACGGAAATGTGGGAGGGACGGGCTACGTGCTGACGCACGGGTCAGTGCCAGCGTACGGGCCAGGAGTAGGCAACGGCATAGGATACAGTGTAGTTCTGGTGGTGGATTTGCGTTCCGGGCTAGGGTTAGTGTTAGGGAACGGCAAGGCTTAGGGCACAGGTGAGGGTACGGAAACTTGGGAGGGTCAGGCTACATGCTGACGCACTGTTCAGTGCCAGCGTACGGGCCAGGAATAGGGTACGGCGTAAGGTAAGGTGTAGGGCTGGTGGCGGGTTCCTAATACGGGCTAGGGTTAGGGTTAGAGAACGGCAAGTCTTAGGGCAAAGGAGAGGGTACGGAAACGTGGGAGGGTCAGGCTACGTGCTGACGCACGGTTCAGTGCCAGCGTACGGACCAGGAATAGGGTACGGCGTAAGGTAAGGTGTACGGCTGGTGGTGGGTTTCCGTTCCGGGCTAGGGTTAGGGTTAGGGAAAGGCAAGGCTTAGGGCACAGGTGAGGTTACAGAAACGTGGGACGGTCAGGCTACGTGCTGACGCACGTGTCAGTGCCAGCGTACGGGCCAGGGGTAGGCAACGGCGAAAGGTAAGATGTAGGGCTGGTGGTTGGTTTCCGTTCAAGGCTAGGGTTAGGGTAAGGGAACGGCAAAGCTTAAGGCACAGGTGAGGGTACCGAAACGTGGGAGGGTCAGGCTACATGGTGACGCACGGTTCAGTGCCAGCGTACGGGCCAGGAATAAGTTACGGCGTAAGGTAAGGTGTAGGGCTGGTGGTGGGTTTCCTTTCGGGGCTAGGGTTAGGGTTAGGGAACGGAAAGGCTTAGGGCACAGGTGAGGGTACAGAAACGTGGGAGGGTCAGGCTACGTGCTGACGCACGGGTCAGTGCCAGCGTACGGGTCAGTAGCAGCGTACGGCGTAAGGTATGGTGTAGGGCTGGTGGTGGGTTACTATTCCGGGCTAGGATTAGGGTTAGGGAATGGCAAGGCTTAGGGCACAGGTGAGGGTACGGAAACGTGGGAGGGTCAGGCTACGTGCTGACGCACGGGTCAGTTCCAGCGTACGGGCCAGGAGTAGGCAACGGCGTAAGGTAAGGTGTAGGGCTGGTGGTGGATTTGCGTTCTGGGCTAGGGTTAGTATTAGGGAACGGCAAGGCTTAGGGCACAGGTCAGGGTACGGAAACGCGGGAGGGTAAGGCTACGTGCTGATGCACGGTTCAGTGCCAGAGTACAGGCCAGGAGTAGGCAACGGCGTAGGGTAAGGTGTAGGGCTGGTGGTGGGTTTCCGTTCCGGGCTAGGGTTAGGGTTCGGGAACGGCAAGGCTTAGGGCACAGGTGAGGGTACGTAAACGTGGGAGGGTCAGGTTCCGTGCTGACGCACGGGTCACTGCC
Source organism: Mesoplodon bidens (assembly GCF_964165515.1). Classification (NCBI taxonomy): domain Eukaryota; kingdom Metazoa; phylum Chordata; class Mammalia; order Artiodactyla; family Ziphiidae; genus Mesoplodon; species Mesoplodon bidens. The sequence continues at coordinate 892,851 of NW_027671733.1, read as the reverse complement.
AGCGTACGGGCGAGGAGTAGGCAATGGCGTAAGGTAAGGTTTAGGGCTGGTGGTGGGTTTCCGTTCCGGACTAGGGTTAGGGTTAGGGAACGGCAAGGCTAAGGGCACAGGTCAGGGTACGGAAACGCGGGAGGGTAAGGCTACGTGCTGATGCACGGTTCAGTGCCAGAGTACAGGCCAGGAGTAGGCAACGGCGTAGTGTAAGGTGTAGGGCTGGTGGTTGATATGCGTTCTGGGCAAGGGTTAGGGTTAGGGAATGGCAAGGCTTAGGGCACAGGTCAGGGAACGGAAACGCGGGAGGGTAAGACTACCTGCTGATGCACGGCTCAAAGCCAGAGTACAGGCCAGGAGTAGGCAACGGCGTAGGGTAAGGTGTAGGGCTGGTGGTAGGTTTCCGTTCCGGGCTAGGGTTTGTGTTAGGGAACGGCTAGGCTTAGGGCACAGGTGAGGTTACAGAAACGTGGGACGGTCAGGCTAAGTGCTGACGCACGGGTCAGTGCCAGCGTACGGGCCAGGTGTAGGCAACGGCGTAAGGTAAGATGTAGGGCTGGTGGTGGGTTTCCGTTCCAGGCTAGGATTAGGGTAAGGGAACGGCAGGGCTTAGGGCACAGATGAGGGTACGGAAACGTGGGAGGGTCAGGCTACATGCTGACACACGTTTCTGTGCCAGCGTAAGGGCCAGGAATAGGTTACGGCGTAAGGTAAGGTGTAGGGCTGGTGGTGGTTTTCTGTTCGGGGCTAGGTTTAGGGTTAGGGAACAGCAAGGCTTAGGGCATAGGTGAGGTTACGGAAACGTGGGAGGGTCAGGCTACGTGCTGACGCACGGGTCAGTGCCAGCGTACGAGTCAGTAGTAGGGTACGGCGTAAGGTATGGTTTAGGGCTCGTGGTGGGTTTCTATTCAGGGCTAGGGTTAGGTTTAGGGAACGGCAGGGCTTAGGGCACAGGTGAGGGTACGGAAACGTGGGAGGGTCGGGCTACGTGCTGACGCACGGGTCAATGCCAGCGTACGGGCAAGGAGTAGGCAACGGCGTAAGGTAAGGTGTACGGCTGGTGGTTTGTTTCCGTTCCAGGCTAGGGTTAGGGTTAGGGAACGGCAAGGCTTAGGGCACAGGTGAGGGTACGGAAACGAGGGAGGTTCGGGCTACGTGCTGACGCACGGGTCAGTGCCAGCGTACGGTCCAGGAGTAGGCAACGGCGTAGGATAAAGTGTAGGACTGGTGGTGGATTTGCGTTCCGGGCTAGTGTTAGGGTTAGGAAACGGCAAGGCTTAGGGCACAGTTGAGGGTACGGAAACGTGGGAGAGTCAGGCTACGTGCTGACGCACGTGTCATTGCCAGCGTACGGGTCAGGAGTAGCGTACGGCGTAAGGTAAGGTGTAGGGCTGGTGGTGGGTTTCTATTCCAGGCTAGGGTTAGGGTTAGGGAACCGCAAGGCTTAGGGCACAGGTGAGGGTACGGAGACGTGGGAGGGTCAGGTTAATTGCTGACGCACGGGTCAATGCCAGCGTATGGGAGAGGAGTAGGCAACGGCGTAAGGTAAGGTGTAGGGCTGGTGGTTGGTTTCCGTTCCAGGCTAGGATTAGGGTTAGGGAACGGCAAGGTTTAGGGCACAGGTGAGCGTACGGAAACGTGGGATGGTCGGGCTACGTGCTGACGCACGGGTCAGTGCCAGCGTACGGGCCAGGTGTAGGCAACGGCATAGGAAAAAGTGTAGGGCTGGTGGTGGATTTGCGTTCCGGGCAAGGGTTAGGGTTAGGGAATGGCAAGGCTTAGGGCACAGGTGTGGGAACGGAAACGTGGGAGGGTCAGGCTACGTGCTGACGCACGGTTCATTGCCAGCGTACGGTCCAGGACTAGTGAACGGCGTAAGTTAAGGTGTAGGGCTGGTGGTGGGATTCCGTTCCGGGCTAGGGTTAGGGTTAGGGAACGGCATGGCTTAGGGCACAGGTGAGGGTACGGAAACGTTGGAGGGTCAGACTACGTGCCGACGCATGGTTCAGTGCCAGCGTACGGGTCAGGAATAGGATACGGCGTAAGGTATGGTGTAGGGCTGGTGGTGGGTTTCTATTCAGGGCTAGGGTTCTGGTAAGGGAAAGGCAAGTCTTAGGGCACAGGTGAGGGTACGGAAACGTGGGAGGGTCAGGCTACATGCTGACGCACGGTTCAGTGCCAGCGTACGGGCCAGGAATAGGTTACGGCATAAGGTAAGGTGTAGGGCTGGTGGTGGGTTTCCGTTCCGGCCTAGGTTTATGGTTAGGGAAAGGCAAGGCTTAGGGCACAGGTGAGGGTACAGAAACGTGGGAGGGTCAGGCTACGTGCTGACGCACGGGTCAGTGCCAGCGTACGGGACAGGAGTAGGCAACGGCGTAAGGTAAGGTGTAGGGCTGGTGGTTGGTTTCCATTCCAGGCTAGGGTTAGGGTTAGGGAATGGCAAATCTTAGGACACAGGTGAGGGTACAGAAACGTGGGATGGTCGGGCTACGTGCTGACGCACGGGTCAGTGCCAGCATACGGGCCAGGTGTAGACAACGGCATAGGATAAAGTGTAGGGCTGGTGTTGGATATGCGTTCCGGGCTAGGGTTAGTGTCAGGGAACGGCAAGGCTTAGGGCACAGGTGAGGGTACGGAAACGTGGGAGGGTCAGGCTACGTGCTGACACACTGGTCAGTGCCAGCGTATGGGTCAGGAGTAGGGTACAGTGTAAGGTATTGTGTAGGGCTGGTGGTGGGTTTCTATTCCGGGCTAGGGTTAGGGTTAGGGAACGGCAAGTCTTAGGGCACAGGTGAGGGTACGGAAACTTGGGAGGGTCTGGCTACGTACGGACGCACGGATCAGTGCCAGCGTACGGGCCAGGAATAGGGTACGGCGTAAGGTAAGGTGTAGGGCTGGTGGTGGGTTTCTATTACGGGCTAGGGATAGGGTTAAGGAACAGCAAGGCTTAGGGCACAGGTGAGGGTACGGAAACGTGGGAGGGTCAGGCAACGTGCTGACGCACGGTTCAGTGCCAGCGTACGGGCCAGTAATAGGGTACGGCGTAAAGTAAGGTGTAGGGCTGGTGGTGGGTTTCCGTTCCGGGCTAGGGTTAGGGTTAGGGAACGGCAAGGCTTAGGGCACAGGTGAGGGTACGGAAACGTGAGAGGGTCACGCTACGTGCTGACGCACGGGTCAGTGCCAGCGTACGGGCCAGGATTAGGGTACGGCGTAAGGTACGCTGTAGGGCTGCTGCTGGGTTTCCGTTCCGGGCTAGGGTTAGGGTTAGGGAATGGCAAGTCTTAGGGCACAGGTGAGGGTACGGAAACTTGGGATGGTCGGGCTACCTGCTGACGCATGGGTCAGTGTCAGCGTACGGGCCAGGAGTAGGCAACGGCGTAGGATAAAGTGTAGGGCCGGTGGTGGATTTGCGTTCCGGGCTAGGGTTAGGGTTAGGGAACGGCAAGGCTTAGGGTTCAGGTGACGGTACGGAAACGTGGGAGGCTGAGGGTTTGTGCTGACGCACGGGTCAGTGCCAGCGTACGGGTCAGGAGTAGAGTACGGCGTAAGTTATGGTGTAGGGCTTGTGGTGGGTTTCTATTCCGGGCTAAGGTTAGGGTTAGGGAACGGCAAGGCTTAGGGAACAGGTGAGGGTACGGAAACGTGGGAGGGTCAGGCTACGTGCTGACGCACGGTTCAGTGCCAGCGTACGGGTCAGGAGTAGGGTACGGCGTAAGGTAAGGTGTAGGGCTTGTGGTGGGTTTCCTTTCCGGGCTAGGGTTAGGGTTAGGGAACGGCAAGGCTTAGGGCACAGGTCAGGGTACGGAAACGTGAGAGGGTCAGGGTACGTGCTGACGCACGGGTCAGTGCCAGCGTACGGGTCAGGAGTAGGGTACGGCGTAATGTAAGGTGTAGGGCTGGTGGTGGGTTTCTATTTGGGGCTAGGTTTATGGTTAGGGAACGGCAAGGCTTAGGGCACAGGTGAGGGTACGGAAACGTGGGAGTGTCAGGCTACGTGCTGACGCATGGGTCAGTGCCAGCGTACGGGCCAGGAGTAGGCAACGGCGTAGGAATAAGTGTAGGGCTAGTGGTGAATTTGCGTTCTGGGCGAGGGTTAGGGTTAGGGAAAGGCAAGGCTTAGGGCACAGGTCAGGGTACGGAAACGCGGGAGGGTAAGGCTACGTGCTGATGCACGGGTCAGTGCCAGAGTACAGGCTGGGAGAAGGCAACGGCGTAGGTTAAGGTGTAGGACTGTTGGTGGTTTTACGTTCAGGGCTAGGGTTAGGGTTACGGTTAGGGAACGGCAAGGCTTAGGGCACAGGTGTGGGTACGGAAACGTGGGAGGGTCAGGCTACGTGCTGACGCACTGGTCAGTGCCAGCGTACGGGTCAGGAGTAGGGTACGGTGTAAGGTATGGTGTAGGGCTGGTGGTGGGTTTCTATTCCGGGCTAGGGTTAGGGTTAGGGTACGGCAAGGCTTAGGGTACAGGTGAGGGTACGGAAACTTGGGAGGGTCTGGCTACGTGCGGACGCACGGATCAGTGCCAGCGTACGGGCCAGGAATAGGGTACGGCGTAAGGTAAGGTGTAGGGCTGGTGGTGGGTTTCTATTCCGGGCTAGGGTTAGGGTTAAGGAACAGCAAGGCTTGGGGCACAGGTGAGGGTACGGAAACTTGGGAGGGTCAGGCAACGTGCTGACGCATGGGTCAGTGCCAGCCTATGGGCCAGGAATAAGTTACGGCGTAAGGTAAGGTGTAGGGCTGGTGGTGGGATTCCGTTTTGGGCTAGGGTTAGGGTTAGGGAATGGCAAGGCTTAGGGCACAGGTGAGGGTACGGAAACGTGGGAGGGTCAGGCTATGTGCTGACGCATGGGTCAGTGCCAGCGTACGAGTCACTAGCAGCGTACGGCGTAAGGTATGGTGTAGGGCTGCTGGTGGGTTACTATTCTGAGCTAGGGTTAGTGTTAGGGAATGGCAAGGCTTAGGGCACAGGTGAGGGTACGGAAACGTGGGAGGGTCAGGCTACGTGCTGACGCACGGGTCAATGCCAGCGTACGGGCGAGGAGTAGGCAACGGCATAGGATAAAGTGTAGGGCTGGTGGTGGATTTGCGTTCCTGGCTAGGGTTAGGGTAAGGGAACGGCAAGGCTTAGGGCACAGGTGAGTGTACGGAAAGGCGGGAGGGTCGGGCTACGTGCTGATGCACGGGTCAGTGCCAGCGTACGGGCCAGGAGTAGGCAACGGCGTAGGGTAAGGTGTAGGGCTGGTGGTGGTTTTCCGTTCCGGGCTAGGGTTAGGGTTAGGGAACGGCAAGGCTTAGGGCACAGGTGAGGGTACGGAAACGTGGGAGGGTCAGGCTACGTGCTGACGCACGGGTCAATGCCAGCGTACGGGCGAGGAGTAGGCAACGGCGTAAGGTAAGGTGTACGGCTGGTGGTTGGTTTCCGTTCCAGGCTAGGGTTAGGGTTAGGGAACGGCAGGGCTTAGGGCACAGGTGAGGGTACGGAAACGTGGGAGGGTCAGGCTACGTGCTGACGCACGGTTCAGTGTCAGCATACGGGCCAGGAATAGGGAAAGGCGTAAGGTAAGGTGTAGGGCTGGTGGTGGGTTTCCGTACGGGCTAGGTTTAGGGTTAGGGAACGGCAAGGCTTAGGGCACAGGTCAGGGTATGGAAACGCGTGAGGGTAAGGCCACGTGCTGATGCACGGGTCAGTGCCAGAGTACAGGCCAGTAGTAGGAAACGGCGTAAGGTAAGGTGTAGGACTGGTGTTTTTTTTCCGTTCCAGGCTAGGGTTAGTGTTAGGGAACGGCAAGGCTTAGGGCACAGGTGAGGGTACGGAAACGTGGGAGGGTCGGGCTACGTGCTGATGCACTGGTCAGTGCCAGCGTACGGGCCAGGAGTAGGCAACGGCGTAGGATAAAGTGTAGGGCTGGTGGTGGATTTGCGTTCCTGGCTAGGGTTAGGGTTAGGGAACGGCAAGGCTTAGGGCACAGGTGAGGGAACGGAAACGTGGGAGGGTCAGGCTACGTGCAGACACACGGTTCAGTGCCAGTATACGGGCCAGGAGTAGGCAACGGCGTAAGGTAAGGTGTAGGGCTGGTGGTTGGTTTCCGTTCCAGGCTAGGGTTAGGGTTAGGGAACGGCAAGGCTTAGGGCACAGGTGAAGGTACGGAAACGTGGGAGGGACGGGCTACGTGCTGACGCACGGGTCAGTGCCAGCGTACGGGCCAGGAGTACGCAACGGCGTAGTATACAGTGTAGGGCTGTTGGTGGATTTGCGTTCCGGGCTAGGGTTAGTGTTAGGGAACGGCAAGGCTTAGGGCACAGGTGAGGGTATGGAAACGTGGGAGGGTCAGGCTACGTGCTGACGCACGGGTCAGTGCCAGCGTACGGGTCAGGAGTAGGGTACGGCGTAATGTAAGGTGTAGGGCTGATGGTGGATTTCTATTCCGGGCTAGGGTTAGGGTCAGGGAATGGCAAGGCTTAGGGCACAGGTGAGGGTACGGAAATGTGGGAGGGTCGGGCTACGTGATGACGCACGGGTCAGTGCCAGCGTACGGGCCAGGAGTAGGCAACGGTGTAGGATAAAGTGTAGGGCTTGTGGTGGATTTGCGTTCTGCGCTAGGGTTAGGGTTAGGGAACGGCAAGGCTTAGGACACATGTCAGGGTACGGAAACGCGGGAAGGTAAGGCTACGTGCTGATGCATGGTTCAGTGCCAGAGTACAGGCCAGGAGTAGGCAACGGCGTAGGGTAAGGTGTAGGGCTGGTGGTTGGTTTCCGTTCCAGGCTTGGGTTAGGGTTAGGGAACGGCAAGGCTTAGGGCACAGGTGAGGGTACGGAAACGTGGGAGGGTCGGGCTACGTGCTGATGCACGGGTCAGTGCCAGCGTACGGGCCAGGAGTAGGCAACGGCGTAGGATAAAGTGTAGGGCGGGTGGTGGATTTGCGTTCCACGCTAGGGTTAGGGTTAGGGAACGGCAAGGCTTAGGGCACAGGTGAGGGTACGGAAACGTGGGAGGTTCAGGCTACGTGCTGACGCACGGCTCAGTGCCAGCGTACGGGCCAGGAATAGGGAACGGTGTAAGGTAAGGTGTAGGGCTGGTGGTGGGTTTCCGTTCCGGGCTAGGGTTAAGGTTAGGGAACGGCAAGGCTTAGGGCACAGGTCAGGGTACGGAAACGCGGGAGGGTAAGGCTACGTGCTGATGCACGGGTCATTGCCAGAGTACAGGCCAGTAGTAGGCAACGGCGTAGGTTAAGGTTTTGGGCTGGTGGTGGGTTTCCGTTCCCGGCTAGGGTTAGGGTTAGGGAACCGCAAGGCTTAGGGCACAGGTGAGGGTACGGAGACGTGGGAGGGTCAGCTTACGTGCTGACGCACGGGTCAATGCCAGCGTACGGGAGAAGAGTAGGCAACGGCGTAAGGTAAGGTGTAGGGCTGGTGGTTGGTTTCCGTTCCAGGCTAGGATTAGGGTTAGGGAACGGCAAGTCTTAGGGCACAGGTGCGGGTACGGAATCGTGGGATGGTCGGTCTACGTGCTGACGCACGGGTCAGTGCCAGCGTACGGGCCAGGAGTAGGCAACGGCATAGGATAAACTGTACGGCTGGTGCTGGATTTGGGTTCCGGGCAACGGTTAGGGTTAGGGAACGGCAAGGCTTAGGGCACAGGTGTGGGAACGGAAACGTGGGAGGGTCAGGCTACTTGCTGACGCACGGTTCAGTGCCAGCGTATTGGCCAGGAATAGGTTACGGCGTAAGGTAAGGTGTAGGGCTGGTGGTGGGTTTCCGTTCGGGGCTAGGGTTAGGGTTAGGGAACGGCAAGGTTTAGGGCACAGGTGAGGGTACGGAAACGTGGGAGGGTCAGGCTACGTGCTGACGCATGGGTAAGTGCCAGCGTACGGGTCAGTAGTAGGGTACGGCGTAAGGTATGGTGTAGGGCTGGTGGTGGGTTCCTATTCCGGGCTAGGGTTAGGTTTAGGGAATGGCAAGGCTAAGGGCACAGGTGAGGGTACGGAAACGTGGGAGGGTCGGGCTACGTGCTGACGTACGGGTCAGTGCCAGCGTACGGGCCAGGAGTAGGCAACAGCGTAGCATAAAGTGTAGGGCTGGTGATGGATTTGCGTTCTGGGCTAGGGTTAGGTTTAGGGAACGGCAAGGCTTAGGGCACTGGTCAGGGTACGGAATCGCGGGAGGGTAAGGCTACGTGCTGATGCACGGGTCAGTGCCAGAGTACAGGCCAGGATTAGGCAAAGGCGTAGGGTAAGGTGTAGGGCTGGTGTTGTGTTTCCGTTCCGGGCTATGGTTAGGGTTAGGGAACGGCAAGGCTTACGGCACAGGTGAGGGTACGGAAACGTGGGAGGGTCAGGCTACGTGCTGACCACGGGTCAGTGCCAGCGTACGGGCCAGGAGTAGGCAACGGCGTAAGGTAAGGTTTAGGGTTGGTGGTGGGTTTCCGTTCAGGACTAGGGTTAGGGTTAGGGAACGGCAAGGCTTAGGGCACAGGTCAGGGTACGGAAACGCGGGAGGGTAAGGCTACGTGCTGATGCACGGTTCAGTGCCAGAGTACAGGCCAGGAGTAGGCAACGGCGTAGGGTAAGGTGTACGGCTGGTGGTGGGTTTCATTTCCGGGCTAGGGTTAGGGTTAGGGAACGGCAAGGCTTAGGGCACATGTCAGGGTACGGAAACGCGGGTGGGTAAGGCTACGTGCTGATGCAAGTGTCAGTGCCGGAGTACAGGCCAGAAGTAGGCAACGGCGTAAGGTAAGGTGTAGGGCTGGTGGTTGGTTTCCGTTCCAGGCTAGGGTTAGTGTTAGGGAATGGCAAGGCTTAGGGCACAGGTGAGGGAACGGAAACGTGGGAGTGTCGGGCTACGTGCTGACGCACTGGTCAGTGCCAGCGTACGGGCCAGGAGTAGGCAACAGCGTAGGATAAAGTGTAGGGCTGGTGGTGGATTTGCGTTCCTGGCTAGGGTTAGGGTTAGGGAACGGCAAGGCTTAGGGCCCAGGTGAGGGAACGGAAACGTGGGAGGGTCAGGCTACGTGCTGACACACAGTTCAGTGCCAGCGTACGGGCCAGGAATAGGGAACGCCGTAAGTTAAGGTGTATGGCTGGTGGTGGGTTTCCGTTCCGGGCTAGGGTTAGGGTTAAGGAACGTCAAGGCTTAGGGCACAGGAGAGGGTACGGAAACGTTGGAGGCTCAGACTACGTGCTGACGCATGGTTCAGTGCCAGCGTACGGGTCAGGAGTAGGATACGGCGTAAGGTAAGGTGTAGGGCTGGTGGTGGGTTTCTATTCTGGGCTAGGGTTAGGGTAAGGGAAAGGCAAGGCTTAGGGCACAGGTGATGGTATGGAAACGTGGGAGGGTCAGGCTACGTGCTGACGCACGGGTCAGTGCCAGCGTACGGGTCAGGAGTAAGGTACGGCGTAATGTAAGGTGTAGGGCTGGTGGTGGGTTTCTATTCCGGGCTAGGGTTAGGGTTAGGGAACGGCAAGGCTTAGGGCACAGGTGAGGGTACGGAAACTTGGGAGGGTCAGGCTACATGCTGACGCACTGTTCAGTGCCAGCGTACGGGCCAGGAATAGGGTACGGCGTAAGGTAAGGTGTAGGGCTGGTGGTGGGTTTCTAATACGGGCTAGGGTTAGGGTTATGGAACGGCAAGTCTTAGGGCAAAGGAGAGGGTACGGAAACGTGGGAGGGTCAGGCTACGTGCTGACGCACGGTCCAGTGCCAGCGTACGGACCAGGAATAGGGTACGTCGTAAGGTAAGGTGTACGGCTGGTGGTGGGTTTCCATTCCGGGCTAGGGTGAGGGTTAGGGAACGGCAAGGCTTAGGGCACAGGTGAGGTTACAGAAACGTGGGACGGTCAGGCTACGTGCTGACGCACGTGTCAGTGCCAGCGTACGGGCCAGGGGTAGGCAACGGCGTAAGGTAAGATGTAGGGCTGGTGGTTGGTTTCCGTTCCAGGCTAGGGTTAGGGTAAGGGAACGGCAAGGCTTAGGGCACAGGTGAGGATACCGAAACGTGGGAGGGTCAGGCTACATGCTGACGCACGGTTCAGTGCCAGGGTACGGGCCAGGAATAAGTTACGGCGTAAGGTAAGGTGTAGGGCTGGTGGTGGGTTTCCGTTCGGGGCTAGGGTTAGGGTTAGGGAATGGCAAGGCTTAGGGCACAGGTGAGGGTACGGAAACGTGGGAGGGTCAGGCTACGTGCTGATGCACGGGTCAGTGCCAGCGTACGGGTCAGTAGCAGCGTACGGCGTAAGGTATGGTGTAGGGCTGGTGGTGGGTTACTATTCGGGGCTAGGATTAGGGTTAGGGTATGGCAAGGCTTAGGGCACAGGTGAGGGTACGGAAACGTGGGAAGGTCAGGCTATGTGCTGACGCACAGTTCAGTGCCAGCGTACGGGCCAGGAATAGGGAACGCCGTAAGTTAAGGTGTAGGGCTGGTGGTGGGTTTCCGTTCCGGACTAGGGTTAGGGTTAGGGAACGGCAAGGCTTAGGGCACAGGTCAGGGTACGGAAACGCGGGAGGGTAAGGCTACGTGCTGATGCACGGTTCAGTGCCAGAGTACAGGCCAGGAGTAGGCAACGGCGTAGGGTAAGGTGTAGGGCTGGTGGTGGGTTTCCGTTCCGGGCTAGGGTTAGGGTTAGGGAACGGCAAGGCTTAGGGCACAGGTGAGGGTACGTGAACGTGGGAGGGTCAGGCTACGTGCTGACGCACGGGTCAATGCCAGCGTACGGGCGAGGAGTAGGCAACGACGTAAGGTAAGGTGTACGGCTGGTGGTTGGTTTCCGTTCCAGGCTAGGGTTAGGGTTAGGGAATGGCAAGGCTTAGGGCACAGGTGAGGGTACGGAAACGTGGGAAGGTCAGGCTATGTGCTGACGCACTGTTCAGTGCCACCGTACGAGCCAGGAATAGGGTACGGCGTAAGGTAAGGTGTAGGGCTGGTGGTGGGTTTCTAATCCTGGCTAGGGTTAGGGTTAGGGAACGGCAAGTCTTAGGGCAAAGGAGAGGGTACGGAAACGTGGGAGGGTCAGGCTACGTGCTGACGCACGGTTCAGTGCCAGCGTACGGGCCAGGAGTAGGGTACGGCGTAAGGTAAGGTGTACGGCTGGTGGTGGGTTTCCGTTCCGGGCTAGGGTTATGGTTAGGGAACGGCAAGGCTTAGGGCACAGGTGAGGTTACAGAAACGTGGGACGGTCAGGCTACGTGCTGACGCACGTGTCAGTGCCAGCGTACGGCCCAGGGGTAGGCAAAGGCGTAAGGTAAGATGTAGGGCTTGTGGTTGGTGTCCGTTCCAGGCTAGGGTTAGGGTAAGGGAACGGCAAGGCTTAGGGCACAGGTGAGGGTACCGAAACGTGGGAGGGTCAGGCTACATGCTGACGCACGGTTCAGTGCCAGCGTATGGGCCAGGAATAAGTTACGGCGTAAGGTAAGGTGTAGGGCTGGTGGTGGGATTCCGTTCGGGGCTAGGGTTAGGGTTAGGGAATGGCAAGGATTAGGGCACAGGTGAGGGTACGGAAACGCGGGAGGGTCAGGCTACGTGCTGACGCACGGGTCAGTGCCAGCGTACGGGCCAGGAGTAGGCAACGGCGTAAGGTAAGGTGTAGAGCTGGTGGTTGGTTTCCGTTCCAGGCTAGGGTTAGGGTTAGGGAACGGCAAGGCTTAGGGCACAGGTGAGGGTACGGAAACGTGGGAGGGTCGGGCTACTTGCTGACGCACGGGTCAGTGCCAGCGTACGGGCCAGGAGTAGGCAACGGCGTAGGATAAAGTGTAGGGCTGGTGGTGGATTTGCGTTCTGGGCTAGGGTTAGGGTTAGGGAACGGCAAGGCTTAGGGCACAGGTCAGGGTACGGAAACGCGGGAGGGTAAGGCTACGTGCTGATGCACGGTTCAGTGCCAGAGTAGAGGCCAGAAGTAGGCAACGGCGTAGGGTAAGGTGTAGGGCTGGTGGTGGGTTTCCTTTCAGGGCTATGGTTAGGGTTAGGGAACGGCAAGGCTTAGGGCACAGGTGAGGGTACGTGAACGTGGGAGGGTCAGGCTACGTGCTGACGCACGGGTCAATGCCAGCGTACGGGCGAGGAGTAGGCAACGACGTAAGGTAAGGTGTACGGCTGGTGGTTGGTTTCCGTTCCAGGCTAGGGTTAGGGTTAGGGAATGGCAAGGCTTAGGGCACAGGTGAGGGTACGGAAACGTGGGAAGGTCAGGCTATGTGCTGACGCACTGTTCAGTGCCACCGTACGAGCCAGGAATAGGGTACGGCGTAAGGTAAGGTGTAGGGCTGGTGGTGGGTTTCTAATCCTGGCTAGGGTTAGGGTTAGGGAACGGCAAGTCTTAGGGCAAAGGAGAGGGTACGGAAACGTGGGAGGGTCAGGCTACGTGCTGACGCACGGTTCAGTGCCAGCGTACGGGCCAGGAGTAGGGTACGGCGTAAGGTAAGGTGTACGGCTGGTGGTGGGTTTCCGTTCCGGGCTAGGGTTATGGTTAGGGAACGGCAAGGCTTAGGGCACAGGTGAGGTTACAGAAACGTGGGACGGTCAGGCTACGTGCTGACGCACGTGTCAGTGCCAGCGTACGGCCCAGGGGTAGGCAAAGGCGTAAGGTAAGATGTAGGGCTTGTGGTTGGTGTCCGTTCCAGGCTAGGGTTAGGGTAAGGGAACGGCAAGGCTTAGGGCACAGGTGAGGGTACCGAAACGTGGGAGGGTCAGGCTACATGCTGACGCACGGTTCAGTGCCAGCGTATGGGCCAGGAATAAGTTACGGCGTAAGGTAAGGTGTAGGGCTGGTGGTGGGATTCCGTTCGGGGCTAGGGTTAGGGTTAGGGAATGGCAAGGATTAGGGCACAGGTGAGGGTACGGAAACGCGGGAGGGTCAGGCTACGTGCTGACGCACGGGTCAGTGCCAGCGTACGGGCCAGGAGTAGGCAACGGCGTAAGGTAAGGTGTAGAGCTGGTGGTTGGTTTCCGTTCCAGGCTAGGGTTAGGGTTAGGGAACGGCAAGGCTTAGGGCACAGGTGAGGGTACGGAAACGTGGGAGGGTCGGGCTACTTGCTGACGCACGGGTCAGTGCCAGCGTACGGGCCAGGAGTAGGCAACGGCGTAGGATAAAGTGTAGGGCTGGTGGTGGATTTGCGTTCTGGGCTAGGGTTAGGGTTAGGGAACGGCAAGGCTTAGGGCACAGGTCAGGGTACGGAAACGCGGGAGGGTAAGGCTACGTGCTGATGCACGGTTCAGTGCCAGAGTAGAGGCCAGAAGTAGGCAACGGCGTAGGGTAAGGTGTAGGGCTGGTGGTGGGTTTCCTTTCAGGGCTATGGTTAGGGTTAGGGAACGGCAAGGCTTAGGGCACAGGTGAGGGTACGTAAACGTGGGAGGGTCAGGCTACGTGCTGACGCACGGGTCAATGCCAGCGTACGGGCGAGGAGTAGGCAACGGCGTAAGGTAAGGTTTAGGGCTGGTGGTGGTTTTCCGTTCCGGACTAGGGTTAGGGTTAGGGAACGGCAAGACTTAGGGCACAGGTCTGGTTACGGAAACGTGGGAGGGTAAGGCTACGTGCTGATGCACGGTTCAGTGCCAGAGTACAGGCCAGGAGTAGGCAACGGCGTAGGGTAAGGTGTAGGGCTGGTGGTGGGTTTCTGTTCCGGGCTAGGGTTAGGGATAGGGAATGGCAAGGCTTAGGGCACAGGTGAGGGTACGGAAACGTTGGAGGGTCAGGCTACGTGCTGACGCACGGGTCAATGCCAGCGTATGGGCGAGGAGTAGGCAACGGCGTAAGGTAAGGTGTACGGCTGGTGGTTGGTTTCCGTTCCAGGCTAGGGTTAGGGTTAGGGAACGGCAAGGCTTAGGGCACAGGTGAGGGTACGGAAACGTGGGAGGTTCAGGCTACGTGCTGACGCACGGTTCAGTGTCAGCATACGGGCCAGGAAGAGGGAAAGGCGTAAGGTAAGGTGTAGGGCTGGTGGTGGGTTTCCGTACAGGCTAGGGTTAGGGTTAGGGAACGGCAAGGCTTAGGGCACAGGTCAGGGTATGCAAACGCGTGAGGGTAAGGCCACGTGCTGATGCACGGGTCAGTGCCAGAGTACAGGCCAGGAGTGGGCAACGGCGTAAGGTAAGGTGTAGGGCTGGTGGTTGGTTTCCGTTCCAGGCTAGGCTTAGGGTTAGGGAACGGCAAGGCTTAGGGCACAGGTGAAGGTACGGAAACGTGGGAGGGACGGGCTACGTGCTGACGCATGGGTCAGTGCCAGCGTACGGGCCAGGAGTACGCAACGGCGTAGTATACAGTGTACAGCTGTTGGTGGATTTGCGTTCCGGGCTAGGGTTAGTGTTAGGGAACGGCAAGGCTTAGGGCACAGGTGAGGGTATGGAAACGTGGGAGGGTCAGGCTACGTGCTGACGCACGGGTCAGTGCCAGCGTACGGGTCAGGAGTAGGGTACGGCGTAATGTAAGGTGTAGGGCTGATGGTGGATTTCTATTCCGGGCTAGGGTTAGGGTCAGGGAACGGCAAGGCTTAGGGCACAGGTGAGGGTACGGAAATGTGGGAGGGTCGGGCTACGTGATGACGCACGGGTCAGTGCCAGCGTACGGGCCAGGAGTAGGCAACGGTGTAGGATAAAGTGTAGGGCTTGTGGTGGATTTGCGTTCTGCGCTAGGGTTAGGGTTTTGGGAACGGCAAGGCTTAGGACACATGTCAGGGTACGGAAACACGGGAAGGTAAGGCTACGTGCTGATGCATGGTTCAGTGCCAGAGTACAGGCCAGGAGTAGGCAACGGCGTAGGGTAAGGTGTAGGGCTTGTGGTTGGTTTCCGTTCCAGGCTAGGGTTAGGGTTAGGGAACGGCAAGGCTTAGGGCACAGGTGAGGGTACGGAAACGTGGGAGGGTCGAGCTACGTGCTGATGCACGGGTCAGTGCCAGCGTACGGGCCAGGAGTAGGCAACGGCGTAGGATAAAGTGTAGGGCGGGTGGTGGATTTGCGTTCCAGGCTAGGGTTAGGGTTAGGGAACGGCAAGGCTTAGGGCACAGGTGAGGGTACGGAAAGGTGGGAGGGTCAGGCTACGTGCTGACGCACGGCTCAGTGCCAGCGTACGGGCCAGGAATAGGGAACGGCGTAAGGTAAGGTGTAGGGCTGGTGGTGGGTTTCCGTTCCGGGCTAGGGTTAAGGTTAGGGAACGGCAAGGCTTAGGGCACAGGTCAGGGTACGGGAACGCGGGAGGGTAAGTTTACGTGCTGATGCACGGGTCATTGCCAGAGTACAGGCCAGTAGTAGGCAACGGCATAGGTTAAGGTTTTGGGCTGGTGGTGGGTTTCCGTTCCCGGCTAAGGTTAGGGTTAGGGAACCGCAAGGCTTAGGGCACAGGTGAGGGTACGGAGACGTGGGAGGGTCAGGTTACGTGCTGACGCACGGGTCAATGCCAGCGTACGGGAGAGGAGTAGGCAACGGCGTAAGGTAAGGTGTAGGGCTTGTGGTTGATTTCCTTTCCAGGCTAGGTTTAGGGTTAGGGAACGGCAAGGCTTAGGGCACAGGTGATGGTACGGAAACGTGGGATGGTCGGGCTACGTGCTGACGCACGGGTCAGTGCCAGCGTACGGGCCAGGAGTAGGCAACGGCATAGGATAAACTGTAGGGTTGGTGCTGGATTTGGGTTCCGGGCAACGGTTAGGGTTAGGGAACGGCAAGGCTTAGGGCACAGGTGAGGGAACGGAAACGTGGGAGGGTCAGGCTACGTGCTGACGCACGGTTCAGTGCCAGCGTATTGGCCAGGAATAGGTTACGGTGTAAGGTAAGGTGTAGGGCTGGTGGTGGGTTTCCGTTCGGGGCTAGGGTTAGGATTCGGGAACGGCAAGGCTTAGGGCACAGGTTAGGGTACGGAAACGTGGGAGGGTCAGGCTACGTGCTGACGCATGGGTCAGTGCCAGCGTACGGGTCAGTAGTAGGGTACGGCGTAAGGTATGGTGTAGGGCTGGTGGTGGGTTTCTATTCCAGGCTAGGGTTAGGTTTAGGGAATGGCAAGGCTTAGGGCACAGCTGAGGGTACGGAAACGTGGGAGGGTCGGGCTACGCGCTGACGCAGGGGTCAGTGCCAGCGTACGGGCCAGGAGTAGGCAACGGCATAGGATAAAGTGTAGGGCTGGTGATGGATTTGCGTTCTGGGCTAGGGTTAGGTTTAGGGAACGGCAAGGCTTAGGGCACTGGTCAGGGTACGGAAACGCGGGAGGGTAAGGATACGTGCTGATGCACGGTTCAGTGCCAGAGTACAGGCCAGGAGTAGGCAACGGCGTAGGGTAAGGTGTACGGCTGGTGGTGGGTTTCCGTTCCGGGCTAGGGTTAGGGTTAGGGAACGGCAAGGCTTAGGGCACAGGTCAGGGTACGGAAACGCGGGTGGGTAAGGCTACGTGCTGACACACAGTTCAGTGCCAGCGTACGGGCCAGGAATAGGGAACGGCGTAAGTTAAGGTGTAGGGCTGGTGGTGGGTTTCCGTTCCGGGCTAGGGTTAGGGTTAAGGAACGTGAAGGCTTAGGGCACAGGTGAGGGTTCGGAAACGTTGGAGGCTCAGACTACGTGCTGACGCATGGTTCAGTGCCAGCGTACGGGTCAGGAGTAGGATACGGCGTAAGGTAAGGTGTAGGGCTGGTGGTGGGTTTCTATTCTGGGCTAGGGTTAGGGTAAGGGAAAGGCAAGGCTTAGGGCACAGGTGAGGTTACGGAAACGTGGGAGGGTCAGGCTACATGCTGACGCTCGGTTCAGTGCCAGCGTACGGGCCCGGAATAGGTTACGGCGTAAGGTAAGGTGTAGGGCTGGTGGTGGGTTTCCGTTCCGGTCTAGGGTTATGGTTAGGGAACGGCAAGGCTTAGGGCACAGGTGAGGGTACGGAAACGTGAGAGGGACTGGCTACGTGCTGACGCACGGGTCAGTGCCAGCGTATGGGCCAGGAGTAGGCAACGGCATAGGATACAGTGTAGGGCTGGTGGTGGATTTGCGTTCCGGGCTAGGGTAAGGGTTAGGGAACGGCAAGGCTTAGGGCACAGGTGATGGTATGGAAACGTGGGAGGTTCAGGCTACGTGCTGACGCATGGGTCAGTGCCAGCGTACGGGCCAGGAATAGGGTATGGCATAATGTAAGGTGTAGGGCTGGTGGTGGGTTTCTATTCCGGGCTAGGGTTAGGGTTAGGGAACGGCAAGGCTTAGGGCACAGGTGAGGGTACGGAAACTTGGGAGGGTCAGGCTACATGCTGACGCACTGTTCAGTGCCAGCGTACGGGCCAGGAATAGGGTATGGCGTAATGTAAGGTGTAGGGCTGGTGGTGGGTTTCCGTTCCGGGCTAGGGTTAGGGTTAGGGAACGTCAAGGCTTAGGGCACAGGTGAGGGTACGGAAACGTTGGAGGCTCAGACTACGTGCTGACGCATGGTTCAGTGCCAGCGTAAGGGTCAGGAGTAGGATACGGCGTAAGGTAAGGTGTAGGGCTGGTGGTGGGTTTCTATTCCGGGCTAGGGCTAGGGTTAGGGAAATGCAAGGCTTAGGGCACAGGTGAGGTTACGGAAACGTGGAAGGGTCAGGCTACATGCTGACGCACGGTTCAGTGCCAGCGTACGGGCCAGGAATAGGTTACGGCGTAAGGTAAGGTGTAGGGCTGGTTGTGGGTTTCCGTTCCGGGCTAGGGTTATTTTTAGGGAACGGCAAGGTTTAGGGCACAGGTGAGGGTACTGAAACGTGGGAGGGTCAGGCTACGTGCTCACGCATGGGTCAGTGCCAGCGTACGGGCCAGGAGTAGGGTACGGCGTAAGGTAAAGTGTAGGTCTTGTGGTTGATTTCCTTTCCAGGCTAGGATTAGGGTTAGGGAACGGCAAGGCTTAGGGCACAGGTGAGGGTACGGAAACGTGGGAGGGACGGGCTACGTGCTGATGCACGTGTCAGTGCCAGCGTACGGGCCAGGAGTAGGCAACGGCGTAGGATAAAGTGTAGGGCTGGTGGTGGATTTGCGTTTTGGGCTAGGGTTAGGGTTAGGGAACGGCAAGGCTTAGGGCGCAGGTCAGGGTACGGAAACGCGGGAGGGTAAGGCTACGTGCTGATGCACAGGTCAGGGCCAGAGTACACGCCAGTAGTAGGCAACGGCGTAGGGTAAGGTTTTGGGCTGGTGGTGGATTTCCATTCCGGGCTAGTGTTAGGGTTAGGGAACCACAAGGCTTAGGGCACAGGTGAGGGTACGGAAACGTGGGAGGGTCAGGCTACGTGCTAATGCACGGGTCAGTGCCAGCGTACGGGCCAGGGGTAGGCAACGGCGTAAGTTAAGATGTAGGGCTGGTGGTTGGTTTCCGTTCCAGGCTAGGGTTAGGGTAAGGGAACGGCAAGGCTTAGGGCCCAGGTGAGGGTACCGAAACGTGGGAGGGTCAGGCTACATGCTGACGCACGGTTCAGTGCCAGCGTACGGGCCAGGAATAGGTTACGGCGTAAGGTAAGGTGTAGGGCTGGTTGTGGGTTTCCGTTTCGGGCTAGGGTTATGGTTAGGGAACGGCAAGGTTTAGGGCACAGGTGAGGGTACTGAAACGTGGGAGGGTCAGGCTACGTGCTCACGCATGTGTCAGTGCCAGCGTACGGGCCAGGAGTAGGGTACGGCGTAAGGTAAAGTGTAGGGCTTGTGGTTGATTTCCTTTCCAGGCTAGGTTTAGGGTTAGGGAACGGCAAGGCTTAGGGCACAGGTGAGGGTACGGAAACGTGGGAGGGACGGGCTACGTGCTGACGCACGGGTCAGTGCCAGCGTACGGGTCAGGAGTAGGAAACGGCGTAGGATAAAGTGTAGGGCTGGTGGTGGATTTGCGTTTGGGGCTAGGGTTAGGGTTAGGGAACGGCAAGGCTTAGGGCGCAGGTCAGGGTACGGAAACGCGGGAGGGTAAGGCTACGTGCTGATGCACAGGTCAGTGCCAGAGTACACGCCAGTAGTAGGCAACGGCGTAGGGTAAGGTTTTGGGCTGGTGGTGGTTTTCCATTCCGGGCTAGTGTTAGGGTTAGGGAACCACAAGGCTTAGGGCACAGGTGAGGGTACGGAAACGTGGGAGGGTCAGGCTACGTGCTAACGCACGGGTCAGTGCCAGCGTACGGGCCAGGGGTAGGCAACGGCGTAAGTTAAGATGTAGGGCTGGTGGTTGGTTTCCGTTCCAGGCTAGGGTTAGGGTAAGGGAACGGGAAGGCTTAGGGCACAGGTGAGGGTACCGAAACGTGGGAGGGTCAGGGTACATGCTGACGCACGGTTCAGTGCCAGCGTACGGGCCAAGAATAAGTTACGGCGTAAGGTAAGGTGTAGGGCTGGTGGTGGGTTTCCGTTCGGGGCTAGGGTTAGGGTTAGGGAACGGCAAGGCTTACGGCACAGCTGAGGGTACGGAAACGTGGGAGGGTCAGGCTACGTGCTGACGCAAAGTTCAGTGCCAGCGTACGGGCCAGGAATAGGGTACGGCGTAAGGTAAGGTGTAGGGCTGGTGGTGGGTTTCTAATCCGGGCTAGGTTTAGGGTTAGGTTTCGGCAAGTCTTAGGGCAAAGGTGGGGTACGGAAACGTGGGAGGCTCAGGCTACGTGCTGACGCACGGTTCAGTGCCAGCGTACGGGCCAGGAATAGTATACGGCGTAAGGTAAGGTGTACAGCTGGTGGTGGGTTTCCGTTCCGGGCTAGGGTTAGGGTTAGGGAACGGCAAGGCTTAGGGCACAGGTGAGGGTACGTAAACGTGGGAGGGTCAGGCTACGTGCTGACGCACGGGTCAGTGCCAGCGTACGGGCCAGGATTAGGGTACGGCGTAAGGTAAGGTGTAGGGCTTCTGGTTGATTTCCGTTCCAGGCTAGGGTTAGGGTTAGGGAACGGCAAGGCTTAGGGCACAGGTGAGGGTACGGAAACGTGGGAGGGTCGGGCTACGTGCTGATGCACGGGTCAGTGCCAGCGTACGGTCCAGGAGTAGGCAACGGCGTAGGATAAAGTGTAGGGCTGGTGGTGGATTTGCGTTCTGGGCTAGGGTTAGGGTTAGGGAACGGCAAGGCTTAGGGCACTGGTCAGGGAACGGAAACGCGGGAGGGTAAGGCTACGTGCTGATGCACGGGTCAGTGCCAGAGTACAGGCCAGGAGTAGGCAACGGCGTAGGGTAAGGTGTAGGGCTGGTGGTACGTTTCCGTTCCGGGCTAGGGTTTGGGTTAGGGAATGGCAAGGCTTAGGGCACAGGTGAGGTTACAGAAACGTGGGACGGTCAGGCTACGTGCTGACGCACGGGTCAGTGCCAGCGTACGGGCCAGGAGTAGGCAACGGCGTAAGGTAAGGTTTAGGGCTGGTGGTGGGTTTCCGTTCCGGACTAGGGTTAGGGTTAGGGAACGGCAAGGCTTAGGGCACAGGTCAGGGTACGGAAACGCGGGAGGTTAAGGCTACGTGCTGATGCACGGTTCAGTGCCAGAGTACAGGCCAGGAGTAGGCAACGGCGTAGGGTAAGGTGTAGGGCTGGTGGTGGGTTTCCGTTCCGGGCTAGGGTTAGGGTTAGGGAACGGCAAGGCTTAGGGCACAGGTGAGGGAACGGAAACGTGGGAGGGTCAGGCTACGTGCAGACACACGGTTCAGTGCCAGCGTACGGGCCAGGAATAGGGAACGGCGTAAGGTAAGGTGTAGGGCTGGTGGTGGGTTTCCGTTTCGGGCTAGGTTTAGGGTTAGGGAACGTCAAGGCTTAGGCCACAAGTGAGGGTACGGAAACGTTGGAGGCTCAGACTACGTGCTGACGCATGGTTCAGTGCCAGCGTAAGGGTCAGTAGTAGGATACGGCGTAAGGAAAGGTGTAGGGCTGGTGGTGGGTTTCTATTCCGGGCTAGGGCTAGGGTTAGGGAAATGCAAGGCTTAGGGCACAGGTGAGGTTACGGAAACATGGGAGGGTCAGGCTACATGCTGACGCACGGTTCAGTGCCAGCGTACGGGCCAGGAATAGGTTACGGCGTAAGGTAAGGTGTAGGGCTGGTTGTGGGTTTCCGTTCCAGGCTAGGGTTATGGTTAGGGAACGGCAAGGCTTAGGGCACAGGTGAGGGTACTGAAACGTGGGAGGGTCAGGCTACGTGCTCACGCATGGGTCAGTGCCAGCGTACGGGCCAGGAGTAGGGTACGGCGTAAGGTAAAGTGTAGGGCTTGTGGTTGATTTCCTTTCCAGGCTAGGTTTAGGGTTAGGGAACGGCAAGGCTTAGGGCACAGGTGAGGGTACGGAAACGTGGGAGGGACGGGCTACGTGCTGACGCACGGGTCAGTGCCAGCGTACGGGCCAGGAGTAGGCAACGGCGTAGGATAAAGTGTAGGGCTGGTGGTGGATTTGCGTTTTGGGCTAGGGTTAGGGTTAGGGAACGGCAAGGCTTAGGGCGCAGGTCAGGGTACGGAAACGCGGGAGGGTAAGGCTACGTGCTGATGCGCAGGTCAGTGCCAGAGTACACGCCAGTAGTAGGCAACGGCATAGGGTATGGTTTTGAGCTGGTGCTGGATTTCCATTCCGGGCTAGTGTTAGGGTTAGGGAACCACAAGGCTTAGGGTACAGGTGAGGGTACGGAAACGTGGGAGGGTCAGGCTACGTGCTAACGCACGGGTCAGTGCCAGCGTATGGGCCAGGGGTAGGCAACGGCGTAAGTTAAGATGTAGGGCTGGTGGTTGGTTTCCGTTCCAGGCTAGGGTTAGGGTAAGGGAACGGCAAGGCTTAGGGCACAGATGAGGGTACCGAAACGTGGGAGTGTCAGGCTACATGCTGACACACGGTTCAGTGCCAGCGTATGGGCCAAGAATAAGTTACGGCGTAAGGTAAGGTGTAGGGCTGGTGGTGGATTTCCGTTTCAGACTAGGGTTACGGTTAGGGAACGGCAAGGCTTAGGGCACAGGTCAGGGTACGGAAACGTGGGTGGGTAAGGCTACGTGCTGATGCACGGGTCAGTGCCAGAGTACAGGCCAGGAGTAGGCAACGGCGTAGGGTAAGGTGTAGGGCTGGTGTTGGGTTTCTATTCCGGGCTAGGGTTAGGGTTAGGGAACGGCAAGGCTTAGGGCACAGGTGAGGGTACGGAAACGTGGGAGGGTCAGGCTACGTGCTGACGCAATGTTCAGTGCCAGCGTACGGGCCAGGAATAGGGTACGGCGTAAGGTAAGGTGTAGGGCTGGTGGTGGGTTTCTAATCCGGGCTAGGTTTAGGGTTAGGTTTCGGCAAGTCTTAGGGCAAAGGTGGGGTACGGAAACGTGGGAGGCTCAGGCTACGTGCTGACGCACGGTTCAGTGCCAGCGTACGGGCCAGGAATAGTATACGGCGTAAGGTAAGGTGTACAGCTGGTGGTGGGTTTCCGTTCCGGGCTAGGGTTAGGGTTAGGGAACGGCAAGGCTTAGGGCACAGGTGAGGGTACGTAAACGTGGGAGGGTCAGGCTACGTGCTGACGCACGGGTCAGTGCCAGCGTACGGGCCAGGATTAGGGTACGGCGTAAGGTAAGGTGTAGGGCTTCTGGTTGATTTCCGTTCCAGGCTAGGGTTAGAGTTAGGGAATGGCAAGGCTTAGGGCACAGGTGAGGGTACGGAAACGTGGGAGGGTCGGGCTACGTGCTGATGCACGGGTTAGTGCCAGCGTACGGTCCAGGAGTAGGCATCGGCGTAGGATAAAGTGTAGGGCTGGTGGTGGATTTGCGTTCTGGGCTATGGTTAGGGTTAGGGAACGGCAAGGCTTAGGGCACTGGTCAGGGAACGGAAACGCGGGAGGGTAAGGCTACGTGCTGATGCACGGGTCAGTGCCAGAGTACAGGCCAGGAGTAGGCAACGGCATAGGGTAAGGTGTAGGGCTTGTGGTACGTTTCCGTTCCGGGCTAGGGTTTGGGTTAGGGAATGGCAAGGCTTAGGGCACAGGTGAGGTTACAGAAACGTGGGACGGTCAGGCCACGTGCTGACGCACGGGTCAGTGCCAGCGTACGGGCCGGGAGTAGGCAACGGCGTAAGGTAAGGTTTAGGGCTGGTGGTGGGTTTCCGTTCCGGACTAGGGTTAGGGTTATGGAACGGCAAGGCTTAGGGCACAGGTCAGGGTACGGAAACGCGGGAGGTTAAGGCTACGTGCTGATGCACGGTTCAGTGCCAGAGTACAGGCCAGGAGTAGGCAACGGCGTAGGGTAAGGTGTAGGGCTGGTGGTGGGTTTCCGTTCCGGGCTAGGGTTAGGGTTAGGGAACGGCAAGGCTTAGGGCACAGGTGAGGGAACGGAAACGTGGGAGGGTCAGGCTACGTGCAGACACACGGTTCAGTGCCAGCGTACGGGCCAGGTATAGGGAACGGCGTAAGGTAAGGTGTAGGGCTGGTGGTGGGTTTCCGTTCCGGGCTAGGGTTAGGGTTAGGGAACGTCAAGGCTTAGGGCACAGGTGAGGGTACGGAAACGTTGGAGGCTCAGACTACGTGCTGACGCATGGTTCAGTGCCAGCGTAAAGGTCAGGAGTAGGATACGGCGTAAGGTAAGGTGTAGGGCTGGTGGTGGGTTTCTATTCCGGGCTAGGGCTAGGGTTAGGGAAATACAAGGCTTAGGGCACAGGTGAGGTTACGGAAACATGGGAGGGTCAGGCTACATGCTGACGCACGGTTCAGTGCCAGCGTACGGGCCAGGAATAGGTTACGGCGTAAGGTAAGGTGTAGGGCTGGTTGTGGGTTTCCGTTCCGGGCTGGGGTTATGGTTAGGGAACGGCAAGGCTTAGGGCACAGGGGAGGGTACTGAAACGTGGGAGGGTCAGGCTACGTGCTCACGCATGGGTCAGTGCCAGCGTACGGGCCAGGAGTAGGGTACGGCGTAAGGTAAAGTGTAGGGCTTGTGGTTGATTTCCTTTCCAGGCTAGGTTTAGGGTTAGGGAACGGCAAGGCTTAGGGCACAGGTGAGGGTACGGAAACGTGGGAGGGACGGGCTACGTGGTGACGCACGGGTCAGTGCCAGCGTACGGGCCAGGAGTAGGCAACGGCGTAGGATAAAGTGTAGGGCTGGTGGTGGATTTGCGTTTTGGGCTAGGGTTAGGGTTAGGGAACGGCAAGGCTTAGGGCGCAGGTCAGGTTACGGAAACGCGGGAGGGTAAGGCTACGTGCTGATGCGCAGGTCAGTGCCAGAGTACACGCCAGTAGTAGGCAACGGCATAGGGTAAGGTTTAGGGCTGGTGGTGGATTTCCATTCCGGGCTAGTATTAGGGTTAGGGAACCACAAGGCTTAGGGCACAGGTGAGGGTACGGAAACGTGGGAGGGTCAGGCTACGTGCTAACGCACGGGTCAGTGCCAGCGTACGGGCCAGGGGTAGGCAACGGCGTAAGTTAAGATGTAGGGCTGGTGGTTGGTTTCTGTTCCAGGCTAGGGTTAGGGTAAGGGAACGGCAAGGCTTAGGGCACAGGTGAGGGTACCGAAACGTGGGAGGGTCAGGCTACATGCTGACGCACGGTTCAGTGCCAGCGTATGGGCCAAGAATAAGTTACGGCGTAAGGTAAGGTGTAGGGCTGGTGGTGGATTTCCGTTTCAGACTAGGGTTACGGTTAGGGAACGGCAAGGCTTAGGGCACAGGTCAGGGTACGGAAACGTGGGTGGGTAAGGCTACGTGCTGATGCACGGGTCAGTGCCAGAGTACAGGCCAGGAGTAGGCAACGGCGTAGGGTAAGGTGTAGGGCTGGTGGTACGTTTCCGTTCCGGGCTAGGGTTTGGGTTAGGGAATGGCAAGGCTTAGGGCACAGGTGAGGTTACAGAAACGTGGGACGGTCAGGCTACGTGCTGACGCACGGGTCAGTGCCAGCGTACGGGCCAGGAATAGGTTACGGCGTAAGGTAAGGTGTAGGGCTGGGGGTTGGTTTCCGTTGCAGGCTAGGCTTAGGGTAAGGGAACGGCAAGGTTTAGGGCACAGGTGAGGGTACGGAAACGTGGGAGGGTCAGGCTACATGCTGACGCACGGTTCATTGCCAGCGTACGGGCCAGGAATAGGTTACGGCGTAAGGTAAGGTGTAGGGCTGGTGGTGGGTTTCCGTTCGGGGCTAGGGTTAGGGTTAGGGAACGTCAAGGCTTAGGGTACAGGTGAGGGTACGGAAACGTGGGAGGGTCAGGCTACGTGCTGACGCACGGGTCAGTGCCAGCGTACGGGTCAGTAGTAGGGTACGGCGTAAGGTATGGTGTAGGGCTGGTGTTGGGTTTCTATTCCGGTCCAGGGTTAGGTTTATGGAATGGCAAGGCTTAGGGCACAGGTGAGGGTACGGAAACGTGGGAGGGTCGGGCTACGTGCTGACGCACGTGTCAGTGCCAGCATACGGGCCAGGAGTAGGAAACGGCGTAGGATAAAGTGTAGGGCTGGTGATGGATTTGCGTCTGGGCTAGGGTTAGGGTTAGGGAACGGCAAATCTTAGGGCACTGGTCAGGGAACGGAAACGCGGGAGGGTAAGGCTACGTGCTGATGCACGGGTCAGTGCCAGAGTACAGGCCAGGAGTAGGCAACAGCGTAGGGTAAGGTGTAGGGCTGGTGGTGGGTTTCCGTTCCGGGCTAGGGTTAGGGTTAGGGAACGGCAAGGCTTAGGGCACAAGTCAGGGTACGGAAACGCGGGAGGGTAAGGCTACGTGCTGGTGCACGGTTCAGTGCCAGAGTACAGGCCAGGAGTAGGCAACGGCGTAGGGTAAGGTATAGGGCTGGTGGTGGGTTTCCGTTCCGGGCTAGGGATAGGGTTAGGGAACGGCAAGGCTTAGGGCACAGGTGAGGGTACGTAAACGTGGGAGGGTCAGGCTACGTGCTGACGCATGTGTCAATGCCAGCGTACGGGCGAGGAGTAGACAACGGCGTAAGGTAAGGTGTACGGCTGGTGGTTGGTTTCCGTTCCAGGCTAGGGTTAGGGTTAGGGAACGGCAAGGCTTAGGGCACAGGTGAGGGTACGGAAACGTGGGAGGGTCAGGCTACGTGATGACGCACGGTTCAGTGCCAGCGTACGGGCCAGGAATAGGGAACGGCGTAAGGTAAGGTGTAGGGCTGGTGGTGGATTTCCGTTTCAGGCTAGGGTTACGGTTAGGGAACGGCAAGGCTTAGGGCACAGGTCAGGGTACGGAAACGTGGGTGGGTAAGGCTACGTGCTGATGCACGGGTCAGTACCAGAGTACAGGCCAGAAGTAGGCAACGGCGTAGGGTAAGGTGTTGGGCTGGAGTTGGGTTTCCATTCCGGGCTAGGATTAGGGTTAGGGAACCGCAGGGCTTAGGGCACAGGTGAGGGTACGGAGACGAGGGAGGGTCAGGCTACGTGCTGACGCACGGGACAATGCCAGCCTACGGGCCAGGAGTAGGCAACGGCGTAAGGTAAGGTGTAGGGCTGGTGGTGGGTTTCCGTTCCGGGCTAGGGTTAGGGTTAGGGAACGTCAAGGCTTAGGGCACAGATGAGGGTACGGAAACGTTGGAGGCACAGACTACGTGCTGACGCATGGTTCAGTGCCAGCGTATGGGTCAGGAGTAGGATACGGCGTAAGGTAAGGTTTAGGGCTGGTGGTGGGTTTCTATTCCGGGCTAGGGTTAGGGTTAGGGAAAGGCAAGGCTTAGGGCACAGGTGAGGTTACGGAAACGTGGGAGGGTCAGGCTACATGCTGACGCACGTTTCAGTGCCAGCGTACGGGCCAGGAATAGGTTACGGCGTAAGGTAAGGTGTAGGGCTGGTGGTGGGTTTCCGTTCCGGGCTAGGGTTATGGTTAGGGAACGGCAAGGCTTAGGGCACAGGTGAGGGTATGGAAACGTGGGAGTGTCAGGCTACGTGCTGAGGCAATGGTCAGTGCCAGCGTACGGGCCAGGAGTAGGGTACGGCGTAAGGTAAGGTGTAGGTCTTGTGGTTGATTTCCGTTCCAGGCTAGGGTTAGGGTTAGGGAACGGCAAGGCTTAGGGCACAGGTGATGGTACGGAAACGTGGGAGGGTCGATCTCCGTGCTGACACACTGGTCAGTGCCAGCGTACGGGCCAGGAGTAGGCAACGGTGTAGGATAAAGTGTAGGGCAGGTGGTTGATATGCATTCTGGGCAAGGGTTAGGGTTAGGGAATGGCAAGGCTTAGGGCAGAGGTCAGGGTACGGAAAAGCGGGAGGGTAAGACTACCTGCTGATGCACGGGTCAGTGCCAGAGTACAGGCCAGGAGTAGGCAACGGCGTAGGGTATGGTGTAGGGCTGGTGGTAGGTTTCCGTTCCGGGCTAGGGTTTGGGTTAGGGAACGGCTAGGCTTAGGGCACAGGTGAGGTTACAGAAACGTGGGACGGTCAGGCTACGTGCTGACGCACGGGCCAGTGCCAGCGTACGGGCCAGGTGTAGGCAACGGCGTAAGGTAAGATGTAGGGCTGGTGGTGGGTTTCCGTTCCAGGCTAGGATTAGGGTAAGGGAACGGCACGGCTTAGGGCACAGGTGAGGGTACGGAAACGTGGGAGGGTCAGGCTACATGCTAACACACGGTTCTGTGCCAGCGTACGGGTCAGGAATAAGTTACGGCATAAGGTAAGGTGTAGGGCTGGTGGTGGGTTTCTGTTCGGGGCTAGGGTTAGGGTTAGGGAACGGCAAGGCTTAGGGGCATAGGTGAGGTTACGGAAACGTGGGAGGGTCAGGCTACGTGCTGACGCACGTGTCAGTGCCAGCGTACGGGTCAGTAGTAGGGTACGGCGTAAGGTATGGTTTAGGGCTGGTGGTGGGTTTCTATTCAGGGCTAGGGTTAGGGATAGGGAACGGCAAGGCTTAGGGCACAGGTGAGGGAACGGAAACGTGGGAGGGTCAGGCTACGTGCTGACGCACGGGTCAGTGCCAGCGTACGGGCCAGGAGTAGGCAACGGCGTAAGGTAAGGTGTAGGGCTGGTGGTTGGTTTCCGTTCCAGTCTAGGGTTAGGGTTAGGGAACGGCAAGGCTTAGGGCACAGGTGAGGGTACGGAAACGTGGGAGGGTCGGGCTACTTGCTGACGCACGGGTCAGTGCCAGCGTACGGGCCAGGAGTAGGCAACGGCGTAGGATAAAGTGTAGGGCTGGTGGTGGATTTGCGTTCTGGGCTAGGGTTAGGGTTAGGGAGCGGCAAGGCTTAGGGCACAGGTCAGGGTACGGAAACGCGGGAGGGTAAGGCTACGTGCTGATGCACGGTTCAGTGCCAGAGTAGAGGCCAGGAGTAGGCAACGGCGTAGGGTAAGGTTTAGGGCTGGTGGTGGGTTTCCTTTCAGGGCTAGGGTTAGGGTTAGGGAACGGCAAGTCTTAGGGCACAGGTGAGGGTACGTAAACGTGGGAGTGTCAGGCTACGTGCTGACGCACGGGTCAATGCCAGCGTACGGGCGAGGAGTAGGCAACGGCGTAAGGTAAGGTTTAGGGCTGGTGGTGGGTTTCCGTTCCGGACTAGGGTTAGGGTTAGGGAACGGCAAGACTTAGGGCACAGGTCAGGGTACGGAAACGTGGGAGGGTAAGGCTACGTGCTGATGCACGGTTCAGTGCCAGAGTACAGGCCAGGAGTAGGCAACGGCGTAGGGTAAGGTGTAGGGCTGGTGGTGGGTTTCCGTTCCGGGCTAGGGTTAGGGTTAGGGAATGGCAAGGCTTAGGGCACAAGTGAGGGTACGGAAACGTGGGAGGGTCAGGCTACGTGCTGACGCACGGGTCTATGCCAGCGTACGGGCGAGGAGTAGGCAACGGCGTAAGGTAAGGTGTAGGGCTGGTGGTGGGTTTCCGTACAGGCTAGGGTTAGGGTTAGGGAACGGCAAGTCTTAGGGCACAGGTCAGGGTACGGAAACGCGTGAGGGTAAGGCCACGTGCTGATGCACGTGTCAGTGCCGGAGTACAGGCCAGTAGTAGGCAACGGCGTAAGGTAAGGTGTAGGACTGGTGGTTTTTTTCCGTTCCAGGCTAGGGTTAGGGTTAGGGAACGGCAAGGCTTAGGGTACAGGTGAGGGAACGGAAACGTGGGAGGGTCAGGCTACGTGCAGACACACGGTTCAGTGCCAGCATACGGGCCAGGAGTAGGCCACGGCGTAAGGTAAGGTTTAGGGCTGGTGGTTGGTTTCCGTTCCAGGCTAGGGTTAGGGTTAGGGAACGGCAAGTCTTAGGGCACAGGTGAAGGTACGGAAACGTGGGAGGGACGGGCTACGTGCTGACGCACGGGTCAGTGCCAGCGTACGGGCCAGGAGTACGCAACGGCGTAGTATACAGTGTAGGGCTGTTGGTGGATTTGCGTTCCGGGCTAGGGTTAGTGTTAGGGAACGGCAAGGCTTAGGGCCCAGGTGAGGGTATGGAAACTTGGGAGGGTCAGGCTACGTGCTGACGCACGGGTCAGTGCCAGCGTACGGGTGAGGAGTTGGGTACGGCGTAATGTAAGGTGTAGGGCTGATGGTGGATTTCTATTCCGGGCTAGGGTTTGGGTCAGGGAACGGCAAGGCTTAGGGCACAGGTGAGGGTACGGAAATGTGGGAGGGTCGGGCTACGTGATGACGCACGGGTCAGTGCCAGCGTACGGGCCAGGAGTAGGCAACGGTGTAGGATAAAGTGTAGGGCTTGTGGTGGATTTGCGTTCTGCGCTAGGGTTATGGTTAGGGAACGGCAAGGCTTAGGACACATGTCAGGGTACGGAAACGCGGGAAGGTAAGGCTACGTGCTGATGCATGGTTCAGTGCCAGAGTACAGGCCAGGAGTAGGCAACGGCGTAGGGTAAGGTGTAGGGCTGGTGGTTGGTTTCCGTTCCAGGCTAGGGTTAGGGTTAGGGAACGGCAAGGCTTAGGGCACAGGTGAGGGTACGGAAACGTGGGAGGGTCGGGCTACGTGCTGATGCACGGGTCAGTGCCAGCGTATGGGCCAGGAGTAGGCAACGGCGAAGGATAAAGTGTAGGGCGGGTGGTGGATTTGCGTTCCAGGCTAGGGTTAGGGTTAGGGATTGGCAAGGCTTAGGGCACAGGTGAGGGTACGGAAACGCGGGAGGGTAAGTCTACGTGCTGATGCACGGATCATTGCCAGAGTACAGGCCAGTAGTAGGCAACGGCGTAGGTTAAGGTTTAGGGCTGGTGGTGGGTTTCCGTTCCCGGCTAGGGTTAGGGTTAGGGAACCGCAAGGCTTAGGGCACAGGTGAGGGTACGGAGACGTGGGAGGGTCAGGTTACGTGCTGACGGATGGGTCAATGCCAGCGTACGGGTGAGGAGTAGGCAACGGCGTAAGGTAAGGTGTAGGGCTGGTGGTTGGTTTCCGTTCCAGGCTAGGATTAGGGTTAGGGAACGGCAAGGCTTAGGGCACAGGTGATGGTACGGAAACGTGGGATGGTCGGGCTACGTGCTGACGCACGGGTCAGTGCCAGCGTATGGGCCAGGAGTAGGCAACGGCATAGGATAAACTGTCGGGCTGGTGCTGGATTTGGGTTCCGGGCAACGGTTAGGGTTAGGGAACGGCAAGGCTTAGGGCACAGGTGAGGGAACGGAAACGTGGGAGGGTCAGGCTACGTGCTGACGCACGGTTCAGTGCCAGCGTATTGGCCAGGAATAGGTTACGGCGTAAGGTAAGGTGTAGGGCTGGTGGTGGGTTTCCGTTCGGGGCTAGGGTTAGGGTTCGGGAACGGCAAGGCTTAGGGCACAGGTTAGGGTACGGAAACGTGGGAGGGTCAGTCTACGTGCTGACGCATTGGTCAGTGCCAGCGTACGGGTCAGTAGTAGGGTACGGCGTAAGGTATGGTGTAGGGCTGGTGGTGGGTTTCTATTCCGGACTGGGGTTAGGTTTAGGGAATGGCAAGGCTTAGGGCACAGGTGAGGGTACGGAAACGTGGGAGGGTCGGGCTACGTCCTGACGCACGGGTCAGTGCCAGCGTACGGGCCAGGAGTAGGCAACGGCGTAGGATAAAGTGTAGGGCTGGTGATGGATTTGCGTTCTGGGCTAGGGTTAGGTTTAGGGAACGGCAAGGCTTAGGGCACTGGTCAGGGTACGGAATCACGGGAGGGTCAGGCTACGTGCTGATGCACGGGTCAGTGCCAGAGTACAGGCCAGGAGTAGGCAACGGCGTAGGGTAAGGTGTAGGGCTGGTGGTGGGTTTCCGTTCCGGGCTAGGGTTAGGGTTAGGGAATGGCAAGGCTTAGGGCACAGGTGAGGGTACGGAAACGTGGGAGGGTCAGGCTACATGCTGACGCACGGGTCAATGCCAGCGTATGGGCGAGGAGTAGGCAACGGCGTAAGGTAAGGTGTACGGCTGGTGGGTGGTTTCCGTTCCAGGCTAGGGTTAGTGTTAGGGAACGGCAAGGCTTAGGGCACAGGTGAGGGTACGGAAACGTGGGAGGGTCAGGCTACGTGCTGACGCACGGTTCAGTGCCAGCGTACGGGCCAGGAAAAGGTTACGGCGTAAGGTAAGGTGTAGGGCTGGTGGTGGGATTCCGTTTGGGGCTAGGGTTAGGGTTAGGGAACGGCAAGGCTTAGGGCACAGGTGAGGGTAGGGAAACGTGGGAGGGTCAGGCTACGTGCTGACGCACGGGTCAGTGCCAGCGTACGGGTCAGTAGTAGGGTACGGCGTAAGGTATGGTGTAGAGCTGTTGTTGTGTCTCTATTCCGGGCTAGGGTTAGGTGTAGGGAATGGCAAGGCTTAGGGCACAGGTGAGGGTACAGAAACGTGGGAGGGTCAGGCTACGTGCTGACGCACGGGTCAGTGCCAGCGTACGGGCCAGGAGTAGGCAACGGCGTAGGATAAAGTGTAGGGCTGGTGATGGATTTGCGTCTGGGCTAGGGTTAGGGTTAGGGAACGGCAAATCTTAGGGCACTGGTCAGTGTACGGAAACGCGGGAGGGTAAGGCTACGTGCTGATGCACGGGTCAGTGCCAGAGTACAGGCCAGGAGTAGGCAACGGCGTAGGGTATGGTGTAGGGCTGGTGGTGGGTTTCCGTTCCGGGCTAGGGTTAGGGTTAGGGAACGGCAAGGCTTAGGGCACAAGTCAGGGTACGGAAACGCGTGAGGGTAAGGCTACGTGCTGGTGCACGGTTCAGTGCCAGAGTACAGGCCAGGAGTAGGCAACGGTGTATGGTAAGGTGTAGGGCTGGTGGTGGGTTTCCGTTCCGGGCTAGGGTTAGGGTTAGGGAACGGCAAGGCTTAGGGCACAGGTGAGGGTACGTAAACGTGGGAGGGTCAGGCTACGTGCTGACGCATGTGTCAATGCCAGCGTATGGGCGAGGAGTAGACAAAGGCGTAAGGTAAGGTGTACAGGTGGTGGTTGGTTTCCGTTCCAGGCTAGGGTTAGGGTTAGGGAACGGCAAGGCTTAGGGCACAGGTGATGGTACGGAAACGTGGGTGGGTCGGGCTCCGTGCTGACACACTGGTCAGTGCCAGCGTACGGGCCAGGAGTAGGCAACGGCGTAGGATAAAGTGTAGGGCTGGTGGTTGATATGCGTTCTGGGCAAGGGTTAGGGTTAGGGAATGGCAAGGCTTAGGGCACAGGTCAGGGTACGGAAACGCGGGAGGGTAAGACTACCTGCTGATGCACGGGTCAGTGCCAGAGTACAGGCCAGGAGTAGGCAACGGCGTAGGTTAAGGTGTAGGGCTGGTGGTAGGTTTCCGTTCCAGGCTAGGGTTTGGGTTAGGGAATAGCTAGGCTTAGGGCAGAGGTGAGGTTACAGAAACGTGGGACGGTCAGGCTACGTGCTGACGCACGGGTCAGTGCCAGCGTACGGGCCAGGTGTAGGCAACGGCGTAAGGTAAGATGTAGGGCAGGTGGTGGGTTTCCGTTCCAGGCTAGGATTAGGGTAAGGGAACGGCATGGCTTAGGGCACAGGTGAGGGTACGGAAACGTGGGAGGTTCAGGCTACATGCTGACAAACGGTTCTGTGCCAGCGTACCGGCCAGGAATAGGTTACGGCGTAAGGTAAGGTGTAGGGCTGGTGGTGGGTTTCTGTTCGGGGCTAGGGTTAGGGTTAGGGAACGGCAAGGCTTAGGGCATAGGTGAGGTTACGGAAACGTGGGAAGGTCAGGCTACGTGCTGACGCACGGGTCAGTGCCAGCGTACGGGTCAGTAGTAGGGTACGGCGTAAGGTATGGTTTAGGGCTTGTGGTGGGTTTCTGTTCAGGGCTAGGGTTAGGGTTAGGGAACGGCAAGGCTTAGGGCACAGGTGAGGGAACGGAAACGGGGGAAGGTCGGGCTACGTGCTGACGCACGGGTCAGTGCCAGCGTACGGGCCAGGAGTAGGCAACGGCGTAGGATAAAGTGTAGAGCTGGTGGTGGATTTGCGTTCAGGGCTAGGGTTAGGGTTAGGGAAGGGCAAGGCTTAGGGCACTGGTCAGGGTACCGAAACGCTGGAGGGTAAGGCTACATCCTGACGCACGGGTCAGTGCCAGAGTACAGGCCAGGAGTAGGCAACGGCGTAAGGTAAGGTGTAGGGCTGGTGGTTAGTTTCCGTTCCTGGCTAGGGTTAGGTTTAGGGAACGGCAAGCCTTAGGGCACAGGTGAGGGTACGGAAACGTGGGAGGCTCGGGCTACGTGCTGACGCACGTGTCAGTGCCAGCGTACGTGCCAGGAGTAGGCAACGGCGTAGGATAAAGTGTAGGGCTGGTGGTGGATTTGCGTTCTGGGCTAGGGTTATGGTTAGGGAACGGCAAGTCTTAGGGCACAGGTCAGGGTACGGAAAAGCGGGAGGGTAAGTCTACGTGCTGATGCACGGTTCAGTGCCAGAGTACAGGCCAGGAGTAGGCAACGGCGTAGGGTAAGGTGTAGGGCTGGTGGTGGGTTTCCGTTCCGGGCTAGGGTTAGGGTTAGGGAACGGCAAGGCTTAGGGCACAGGTGAGGGAACGGAAACGTGGGAGGTTCGGGCTACGTGCTGACGCACGGGTCAGTGCCAGCGTACGGGCGAGGAGTAGGCAACGGCGTAAGGTAAGGTGTACGGCTGGTGGTTGGTTTCCGTTCCAGGCTAGGGTTAGGGTTAGGGAACGGCAAGGCTTAGGGCACAGGTGAGGGTACGGAAACGTGGGAGGTTCGGGCTACGTGCTGACGCACGGGTCAGTGCCAGCGTACGGTCCAGGAGTAGGCAACGGCGTAGGATAAAGTGTAGGGCTGGTGGTGGATTTGCGTTTCGGGCTAGTGTTAGGGTTAGGGAACGGCAATGTTTAGGGCACAGTTGAGGGTACGGAAACGTGGGAGAGTCAGGCTACGTGCTGACACACGGGTCATTGCCAGCGTCCGGGTCAGGAGTAGCGTACGGCGTAAGGTAAGGTGTAGGGCTGGTGGTGGGTTTCTATTCCAGGCTAGGGTTAGGATTAGGGAACCGCAAGACTTAGGGCACAGGTGAGGGTACGGAGACGTGGGAGGGTCAGGTTACGTGCTGACGCACGGGTCAATGCCAGCGTACGGGAGAGGAGTAGGCAATGGCGTAAGGTAAGGTGTAGGGCTGGTGGTTGGTTTCCGTTCCAGGCTAGGATTAGGGTTAGGGTACGGCAAGGCTTAGGGCACAGGTGAGGGTACGGAATTGTGGGAGGGTCAGGCTACATGCTGACGCACGTTTCAGTGCCAGCGTACGGGCCAGGAATAGGTTACGGCGTAAGGTAAGGTGTAGGGCTGGTGGTGGGTTTCCTTTCCGGGCTAGGGTTATGGTTAGGGGACGGCAAGGCTTAGGGCACAGGTGAGGGTACGGAAACGTGGGAGTGTCAGGCTACGTGCTGACGGACGGGTCAGTGCCAGCGTACGGGCCAGGTTTAGGGTACGGCGTAAGGTAAGGTGTAGGGCTTGTGGTTGATTTCCGTTCCAGGCTAGGGTTAGGGTTAGGGAACGGCAAGGCTTCGGGCACAGGTGATGGTACGGAAACGTGGGAGGGTCGGGCTCCGTGCTGACACTCTGGTCAGTGCCAGCGTACGGGCCAGGAGTAGGCAACGGCGTAGGATAAACTGTAGGGCTGGTGGTTGATATGCGTTCTGGGCAAGGGTTAGGGTTAGGGAATGGCAAGGCTTTGGGCACAGGTCAGGGAACGGAAACGCGGGAGGGTAAGACTACCTGCTGATGCACGGCTCAGTGCCAGAGTACAGGCCAGGAGTAGGCAACGGCGTAGGGTAAGGTGTAGGGCTGGTGGTAGGTTTCCGTTCCGGGCTAGGGTTTGTGTTAGGGAACGGCTAGGCTTAGGGCACAGGTGAGGCTACAGAAACGTGGGACGGTCAGGCTAAGTGCTGACGCACGGGTCAGTGCCAGCGTACGGGCCAGGTGTAGGCAACGGCGTAAGGTAAGATGTAGGGCAGGTGGTGGGTTTCCGTTCCAGGCTAGGATTAGGGTAAGGGAACGGCAGGGCTTAGGGCACAGGTGAGGGTACGGAAACGTGGGAGGGTCGGGCTACGTGCTGACGCACGGGTCAGTGCCAGCGTACGGTCCAGGAGTAGGCAACGGCGTAGGATAAAGTGTAGGGCTGGTGGTGGATTTGCGTTCCGGGCTAGTGTTAGGGTTAGGAAACGGCAAGGCTTAGGGCACAGTTGAGGGTACGGAAACGTGGGAGAGTCAGGCTACGTGCTGACGTACGGGTCATTGCCAGCGTACGGGTCAGGAGTAGCGTACGGTGTAAGGTAAGGTGTAGGGCTGGTGGTGGGTTTCTATTCCAGGCTAGGGTTAGGGTTAGGGAACCGCAAGGCTTAGGGCACAGGTGAGGGTACGGAGACGTGGGAGGGTCAGGTTAAGTGGTGACGCACGGGTCAATGCCAGCGTACGGGAGAGGAGTAGGCAACGGCGTAAGGTAAGGTTTAGGGCGGGTGGTTGGTTTCCGTTCCAGGCTAGGATTAGGGTTAGGGAACGCAAGGTTTAGGGCACAGGTGAGCGTACGGAAACGTGGGATGGTCGGGCTACGTGCTGACGCACGGGTCAGTGCCAGCGTACGGGCCAGGTGTAGGCAACGGCATAGGAAAAAGTGTAGGGCTGGTGGTGGATTTGCGTTCCGGGCAAGGGTTAGGGTTAGGGAATGGCAAGGCTTAGGGCACAGGTGTGGGAACGGAAACGTGGGAGGGTCAGGCTACGTGCTGACGCACTGTTCAGTGCCAGCGTACGGGCCAGGACTAGTGAACGGCGTAAGTTAAGGTGTAGGGCTGGTGGTGGGTTTCCGTTCCGGGCTAGGGTTAGGGTTAGGGAACGGCATGGCTTAGGGCACAGGTGAGGGTACGGAAACGTTGGAGGGTCAGACTACGTGCTGACGCATGGTTCAGTGCCAGCGTACGGGTCAGGAATAGGATACGGCGTAAGGTATGGTGTAGGGCTGGTGGTGGGTTTCTATTCAGGGCTAGGGTTCTGGTAAGGGAAAGGCAAGTCTTAGGGCACAGGTGAGGGTACGGAAACGTGGGAGGGTCAGGCTACATGCTGACGCACGGTTCAGTGCCAGCGTACGGGCCAGGAATAGGTTACGGCATAAGGTAAGGTGTAGGGCTGGTGGTGGGTTTCCGTTCCGGCCTAGGTTTATGGTTAGGGAAAGGCAAGGCTTAGGGCACAGGTGAGGGTACAGAAACGTGGGAGGGTCAGGCTACGTGCTGACGCACGGGTCAGTGCCAGTGTACGGGACAGGAGTAGGCAACGGCGTAAGGTAAGTTGTAGGGCTGGTGGTTGGTTTCCATTCCAGGCTAGGGTTAGGGTTAGGGAATGGCAAATCTTAGGACACAGGTGAGGGTACAGAAACGTGGGATGGTCGGGCTACGTGCTGACGCACGGGTCAGTGCCAGCATACGGGCCAGGTGTAGACAACGGCATAGGATAAAGTGTAGGGCTGGTGTTGGATATGCGTTCCGGGCTAGGGTTAGTGTTAGGGAACGGCAAGGCTTAGGGCACAGGTGAGGGTACGGAAACGTGGGAGGGTCAGGCTACGTGCTGACACACTGGTCAGTGCCAGCGTATGGGTCAGGAGTAGGGTACAGTGTAAGGTATGGTGTAGGGCTGGTGGTGGGTTTCTATTCCGGGCTAGGGTTAGGGTTAGGGAACGGCAAGGCTTAGGGCACAGGTTAGGGTACGGAAACTTGGGAGGGTCTGGCTACGTACGGACGCACGGATCAGTGCCAGCGTACGGGCCAGGAATAGGGTACGGCGTAAGGTAAGGTGTAGGGCTGGTGGTGGGTTTCTATTACGGGCTAGGGTTAGGGTTAAGGAACAGCAAGGCTTAGGGCACAGGTGAGGGTACGGAAACGTGGGAGGGTCAGGCAACGTGCTGACGCACGGTTCAGTGCCAGCCTACGGGCCAGTAATAGGGTACGGCGTAAAGTAAGGTGTAGGGCTGGTGGTGGGTTTCCGTTCCGGGCTAGGGATAGGGTTAGGGAACGGCAAGGCTTAGGGCACAGGTGAGGGTACGGAAACGTGAGAGGGTCAGGCTACGTGCTGACGCACGGGTCAGTGCCAGCGTACGGGCCAGGATTAGGGTACGGCGTAAGGTACGCTGTAGGGCTGCTGCTGGGTTTCCGTTCCGGGCTAGGGTTAGGGTTAGGGAATGGCAAGTCTTAGGGCACTGGTGAGGGTACGGAAACTTGGGATGGTCGGGCTACCTGCTGACGCATGGGTCAGTGTCAGTGTACGGGCCAGGAGTAGGCAACGGCGTAGGATAAAGTGTAGGGCCGGTGGTGGATTTGCGTTCCGGGCTAGGGTTAGGGTTAGGGAACGGCAAGGCTTAGGGTTCAGGTGACGGTACGGAAACGTGGGAGGCTGAGGGTTTGTGCTGACGCACGGGTCAGTGCCAGCGTACGGGTCAGGAGTAGAGTACGGCGTAAATTATGGTGTAGG
This sequence comes from Mesoplodon bidens, assembly GCF_964165515.1. Classification (NCBI taxonomy): domain Eukaryota; kingdom Metazoa; phylum Chordata; class Mammalia; order Artiodactyla; family Ziphiidae; genus Mesoplodon; species Mesoplodon bidens. The sequence continues at coordinate 855,232 of NW_027671733.1, read as the reverse complement.
GCTTGTGGTGGGTTTCTATTCCGGGCTAAGGTTAGGGTTAGGGAACGGCAAGGCTTAGGGTACAGGTGAGGGTACGGAAACGTGGGAGGGTCAGGCTACGTGCTGACGCACGGTTCAGTGCCAGCGTACGGGTCAGGAGTAGGGTACGGCGTAAGGTAAGGTGTAGGGCTTGTGGTGGGTTTCCTTTCCGGGCTAGGGTTAGGGTTAGGGAACGGCAAGGCTTAGGGCACAGGTCAGTGTACGGAAACGTGAGAGGGTCAGGGTACGTGCTGACGCACGGGTCAGTGCCAGCGTACGGGTCAGGAGTAGGGTACGGCGTAATGTAAGGTGTAGGGCTGGTGGTGGGTTTCTATTTGGGGCTAGGTTTATGGTTATGGAACGGCAAGGCTTAGGGCACAGGTGAGGGTACGGAAACGTGGGAGTGTCAGGCTACGTGCTGACGCATGGGTCAGTGCCAGCGTACGGGCCAGGAGTAGGCAACGGCGTAGGAATAAGTGTAGGGCTAGTGGTGAATTTGCGTTCTGGGCGAGGGTTAGGGTTAGGGAAAGGCAAGGCTTAGGGCACAGGTCAGGGTACGGAAACGCGGGAGGGTAAGGCTACGTGCTGATGCACGGGTCAGTGCCAGAGTACAGGCTGGGAGAAGGCAACGGCGTAGGGTAAGGTGTAGGACTGTTGGTGGTTTTACGTTCAGGGCTAGGGTTAGGGTTACGGTTAGGGAACGGCAAGGCTTAGGGCACAGGTGAGGGTACGGAAACGTGGGAGGGTCAGGCTACGTGCTGACGCACGAGTCTGTGCCAGCGTATGGGTCAGGAGTATGCAACGGCGTAAGGTAAGGTGTAGGGCTGGTGGTTGTTTTCCGTTCCAGGCTAGGATTAGGGTTAGGGAATGGCAAGGCTTAGGGCACAGGTGAGGCTACGGAAACGTGGTAGGGTCAGGCTAAGTGCTGACGCATGTGTCAGTGCCAGCGTACGGGCCAGAAGTAGGCAACGGCGTAAGGTAAGGTGTAGGGCTGGTGGTGGGTTTCCGTTGCTGGCTATGGTTAGGGTTAGGGAACGGCAAGGCTTAGGACACAGGTGAGGGTACGGAAACGTGGGATGGTGGGGCTACGTGCTGACGCACGGGTCAGTGCCAGGGTATGGGCCAGGAGTAGGCAACGGCATAGGAAAAAGTGTAGGGCTGGTGGTGGATTTGCGTTCCGGGCAAGGGTTAGGGTTAGGGAACGGCAAGGCTTAGGGCACAGGTGTGGGAACGGAAACGTGGGAGGGTCAGGCTACGTGCTGACGCACGGTTCAGTGCCAGTGTACGGGCCAGGTCTAGGGAACGGCGTAAGTTAAGGTGTAGGGCTGGTGGTGGGTTTCCGTTCCGGGCTAGGGTTAGGGTTAGGGAACGGCAAGGCTTAGGGCACAGGTGAGGGTACGGAAACGTTGGAGGGTCAGACTACGTGCTGACGCATTGTTCAGTGCCAGCGTACGGTTCTGGAGTAGGATACGGCGTAAGGTATGGTGTAGGGCTGGTGGTGGTTTTCTATTCTGGGCTAGGGTTAGGGTAAGGGAAAGGCAAGGCTTAGGGCACAGGTGAGGCTACGGAAACGTGGGAGGGTCAGGCTACATGCTGACGCACGGTTCAGTGCCAGCGTACGGGCCAGGAATAGGTTACGGCGTAAGGTAAGGTGTAGGGCTGGTGGTGGGTTTCCGTTCCGGGCTAGGTTTATGGTTAGGGAAAGGCAAGGCTTAGGGCACAGGTGAGGGTACAGAAACGTGGGAGGGTCAGGCTACGTGCTGATGCATGGGTCAGTGCCAGCGTACGGGCCAGGAGTAGGCAACGGCGTAAGGTAAGGTGTAGGGCTGGTGGTTGGTTTCCATTTTAGGCTAGGGTTAGGGTTAGGGAATGGCAAATCTTAGGACACAGGTGAGGGTACGGAAACGTGGGATGGTCGGGCTACGTGCTGACGCACGGGTCAGTGCCAGCATACGGGCCAGGTGTAGGCAACGGCGTAGGATAAAGTGTAGGGCTGGTGGTGGATATGCGTTCCGGGCTAGGGTTAGGGTTAGGGAACGGCAAGGCTTAGGGCACAGGTGTGGGTACGGAAACGGTGGAGGGTCAGGCTACGTGCTGACGCACTGGTCAGTGCCAGCGTATGGGACAGGAGTAGGGTACGTTGTAAGGTATGGTGTAGGGCTGGTGGTGGGTTTCTATTCCGGGCTAGGGTTAGGGTTAGGGTACGGCAAGGCTTAGGGTACAGGTGAGGGTACGGAAACTTGGGAGGGTCTGGCTACGTGCGGACGCACGGATCAGTGCCAGCGTACGGGCCAGGAATAGGGTACGGCGTAAGGTAAGGTGTAGGGCTGGTGGTGGGTTTCTATTCCGGGCTAGGGTTAGGGTTAAGGAACAGCAAGGCTTGGGGCACAGGTGAGGGTACGGAAACGTGGGAGGGTCAGGCAACGTGCTGACGCATGGGTCAGTGCCAGCCTATGGGCCAGGAATAAGTTACGGCGTAAGGTAAGGTGTAGGGCTGGTGGTGGGATTCCGTTTTGGGCTAGGGTTAGTGTTAGGGAACGGCAAGGCTTAGGGCACAGGTGAGGGTATGGAAACGTGGGAGGGTCAGGCTACGTGCTGACGCACGGGTCAGTGCCAGCGTACGGTTCAGGAGTAGGGTACGGCGTAATGTAAGGTGTAGGGCTGATGGTGGATTTCTATTCCGGGCTAGGGTTAGGGTCAGGGAACGGCAAGGCTTAGGGCACAGGTGAGGGTACGGAAATGTGGGAGGGTCGGGCTACGTGATGACGCACGGGTCAGTGCCAGCGTACGGGCCAGGAGTAGGCAACGGTGTAGGATAAAGTGTAGGGCTTGTGGTGGATTTGCGTTCTGCGCTAGGGTTAGGGTTAGGGAACGGCAAGGCTTAGGACACATGTCAGGGTACGGAAACGCGGGAAGGTAAGGCTACGTGCTGATGCATGGTTCAGTGCCAGAGTACAGGCCAGGAGTAGGCAACGGCGTAGGGTAAGGTGTAGGGCTGGTGGTTGGTTTCCGTTCCAGGCTTGGGTTAGGGTTAGGGAACGGCAAGGCTTAGGGCACAGGTGAGGGTACGGAAACGTGGGAGGGTCGGGCTACGTGCTGATGCACGGGTCAGTGCCAGCGTACGGGCCAGGAGTAGGCAACGGCATAGGATAAAGTGTAGGGCGGGTGGTGGATTTGCGTTCCACGCTAGGGTTAGTGTTAGGGAACGGCAAGGCTTAGGGCACAGGTGAGGGTACGGAAACGTGGGAGGTTCAGGCTACGTGCTGACGCACGGCTCAGTGCCAGCGTACGGGCCAGGAATAGGGAACGGCGTAAGGTAAGGTGTAGGGCTGGTGGTGGGTTTCCGTTCCGGGCTAGGGTTAAGGTTAGGGAACGGCAAGGCTTAGGGCACAGGTCAGGGTACGGAAACGTGGGAGGGTAAGGCTACGTGCTGATGCGCGGGTCATTGCCAGAGTACAGGCCAGAAGTAGGCAACGGCGTAGGTTAAGGTTTTGGGCTGGTGGTGGGTTTCCGTTCCCGGCTAGGGTTAGGGTTGGGGAACCGCAAGGCTTAGGGCACAGGTGAGGGTACGAAGACGTGGGAGGGTCAGGTTACGTGCTGACGCACGGGTCAATGCCAGCGTACGGAAGAAGAGTAGGCAACGGCGTAAGGTAAGGTGTAGGGCTGGTGGTTGGTTTCCGTTCCAGGCTAGGATTAGGGTTAGGGAACGGCAAGGCTTAGGGCACAGGTGCGGGTACGGAAACGTGGGATGGTCGGTCTACGTGCTGACGCACGGGTCAGTGCCAGCGTACGGGCCAGGAGTAGGCAACGGCATAGGATAAACTGTACGGCTGGTGCTGGATTTGGGTTCCGGGCAACGGTTAGGGTTAGGGAACGGCAAGGCTTAGGGCACAGGTGTGGGAACGGAAACGTGGGAGGGTCAGGCTACGTGCTGACGCACGGTTCAGTGCCAGCGTATTGGCCAGGAATAGGTTACGGCGTAAGGTAAGGTGTAGGGCTGGTGGTGGGTTTCCGTTCGGGGCTAGGGTTAGGGTTAGGGAACGGCAAGGTTTAGGGCACAGGTGAGGGTACGGAAACGTGGGAGGGTCAGGCTACGTGCTGACGCATGGGTAAGTGCCAGCGTACGGGTCAGTAGTAGGGTACGGCGTAAGGTATGGTGTAGGGCTGGTGGTGGGTTCCTATTCCGGGCTAGGGTTAGGTTTAGGGAATGGCAAGGCTAAGGGCACAGGTGAGGGTACGGAAACGTGGGAGGGTCGGACTACGTGCTGACGTACGGGTCAGTGCCAGCGTACGGGCCAGGAGTAGGCAACGGCGTAGCATAAAGTGTAGGGCTGGTGATGGATTTGCGTTCTGGGCTAGGGTTAGGTTTAGGGAACGGCAAGGCTTAGGGCACTGGTCAGGGTACGGAATCGCGGGAGGGTAAGGCTGCGTGATGATGCACGGGTCAGTGCCAGAGTACAGGCCAGGAGTAGGCAAAGGCGTAGGGTAAGGTGTAGGGCTGGTGTTGTGTTTCCGTTCCGGGCTATGGTTAGGGTTAGGGAACGGCAAGGCTTACGGCACAGGTGAGGGTACGGAAACGTGGGAGGGTCAGGCTACGTGCTGACCACGGGTCAGTGCCAGCGTACGGGCCAGGAGTAGGCAACGGCGTAAGGTAATGTTTAGGGCTGGTGGTGGGTTTCCGTTCAGGACTAGGGTTAGGGTTAGGGAACGGCAAGGCTTAGGGCACAGGTCAGGGAACGGAAACGCGGGTGGGTAAGGCTACGTGCTGATGCAAGTGTCAGTGCCGGAGTACAGGCCAGAAGTAGGCAACGGCGTAAGGTAAGGTGTAGGGCTGGTGGTTGGTTTCCGTTCCAGGCTAGGGTTAGGGTTAGGGAACGGCAAGGCTTAGGGCACAGGTGAGGGAACGGAAACGTGGGAGTGTCGGGCTACGTGCTGACGCACTGGTCAGTGCCAGCGTACGGGCCAGGAGTAGGCAACAGCGTAGGATAAAGTGTAGGGCTGGTGGTGGATTTGCGTTCCTGGCTAGGGTTAGGGTTAGGGAACGGCAAGGCTTAGGGCCCAGGTGAGGGAACGGAAACGTGGGAGGGTCAGGCTACGTGCTGACACACAGTTCAGTGCCAGCGTACGGGCCAGGAATAGGGAACGCCGTAAGTTAAGGTGTAGGGCTGGTGGTGGGTTTCCGTTCCGGGCTAGGGTTAGGGTTAAGGAACGTCAAGGCTTAGGGCACAGGTGAGGGTACGGAAACGTTGGAGGCTCAGACTACGTGCTGACGCATGGTTCAGTGCCAGCGTACGGGTCAGGAGTAGGATACGGCGTAAGGTAAGGTGTAGGGCTGGTGGTGGGTTTCTATTCTGGGCTAGGGTTAGGGTAAGGGAAAGGCAAGGCTTAGGGCACAGGTGATGGTATGGAAACGTGGGAGGGTCAGGCTACGTGCTGACGCACGGGTCAGTGCCAGCGTACGGGTCAGGAGTAAGGTACGGCGTAATGTAAGGTGTAGGGCTGGTGGTGGGTTTCTATTCCGGGCTAGGGTTAGGGTTAGGGAACGGCAAGGCTTAGGGCACAGGTGAGGGTACGGAAACTTGGGAGGGTCAGGCTACATGCTGACGCACTGTTCAGTGCCAGCGTACGGGCCAGGAATAGGGTACGGCGTAAGGTAAGGTGTAGGGCTGGTGGTGGGTTTCTAATACGGGCTAGGGTTAGGGTTATGGAACGGCAAGTCTTAGGGCAAAGGAGAGGGTACGGAAACGTGGGAGGGTCAGGCTACGTGCTGACGCACGGTCCAGTGCCAGCGTACGGACCAGGAATAAGGTACGGCGTAAGGTAAGGTGTACGGCTGGTGGTGGGTTTCCATTCCGGGCTAGGGTTAGGGTTAGGGAACGGCAAGGCTTAGGGCACAGGTGAGGTTACAGAAACGTGGGACGGTCAGGCTACGTGCTGACGCACGTGTCAGTGCCAGCGTACGGGCCAGGGGTAGGCAACGGCGTAAGGTAAGATGTAGGGCTGGTGGTTGATTTCCGTTCCAGGCTAGGGTTAGGGTAAGGGAACGGCAAGGCTTAGGGCACAGGTGAGGGTACCGAAACGTGGGAGGGTCAGGCTACATGCTGACGCACGGTTCAGTGCCAGGGTACGGGCCAGGAATAAGTTACGGCGTAAGGTAAGGTGTAGGGCTGGTGGTGGGTTTCCGTTCGGGGCTAGGGTTAGGGTTAGGGAACGGGAAGGCTTAGGGCACAGGTGAGTGTACGGAAACGTGGGAGGGTCAGGCTACGTGCTGACGCACGGGTCAGTGCCAGCGTACGGGTCAGTAGCAGCGTACGGCGTAAGGTATGGTGTAGGGCTGGTGGTGGGTTACTATTCCGGGCTAGGATTAGGGTTAGGGTATGGCAAGGCTTAGGGCACAGGTGAGGGTACGGAAACGTGGGAGGGTCAGGCTACGTGCTGACGCACGGGTCAGTGCCAGCGTTCGGGCCAGGAGTAGGCAACGGCGTAAGGTAATCTGTAGGGCTGGTGGTGGGTTTCCGTTCCGGACTAGGGTTAGGGTTAGGGAACGGCAAGGCTTAGGGCACAGGTCAGGGTACGGAAACGCGGGAGGGTAAGGCTACGTGCTGATGCATGGTTCAGTGCCAGAGTACAGGCCAGGAGTAGGCAACGGCGTAGGGTAAGGTGTAGGGCTGGTGGTGGGTTTCCGTTCCGGGCTAGGGTTAGGGTTAGGGAACGGCAAGGCTTAGGGCACAGGTGAGGGTACGTGAACGTGGGAGGGTCAGGCTACGTGCTGACGCACGGGTCTATGCCAGCGTACGGGCGAGGAGTAGGCAACGACGTAAGGTAAGGTGTACGGCTGGTGGTTGGTTTCCGTTCCAGGCTGGGGTTAGGGTTAGGGAACGGCAAGGCTTAGGGCACAGGTGAGGGTACGGAAACGTGGGAAGGTCAGGCTATGTGCTGACGCACTGTTCAGTGCCACCGTACGAGCCAGGAATAGGGTACGGCGTAAGGTAAGGTGTAGGGCTGGTGGTGGGTTTCTAATCCTGGCTAGGGTTAGGGTTAGGGAACGGCAAGTCTTAGGGCAAAGGAGAGGGTACGGAAACGTGGGAGGGTCAGGCTACGTGCTGACGCACGGTTCAGTGCCAGCGTACGGGCCATGAGTAGGGTACGGCGTAAGGTAAGGTGTACGGCTGGTGGTGGGTTTCCGTTCCGGGCTAGGGTTATGGTTAGGGAACGGCATGGTTTAGGGCACAGGTGAGGTTACAGAAACGTGGGACGGTCAGGCTACGTGCTGACGCACGTGTCAGTGCCAGCGTACGGGCCAGGGGTAGGCAACGGCGTAAGGTAAGATGTAGGGCTGGTGGTTGGTGTCCGTTCCAGGCTAGGGTTAGGGTAAGGGAACGGCAAGGCTTAGGGCACAGGTGAGGGTACCGAAAAGTGGGAGGGTCAGGCTACATGCTGACGCACGGTTCAGTGCCAGCGTATGGGCCAGGAATAAGTTACGGCGTAAGGTAAGGTGTAGGGCTGGTGGTGGGATTCCGTTCGGGGCTAGGGTTAGGGTTAGGGAACGGCAAGACTTAGGGCACAGGTCTGGGTACGGAAACGTGGGAGGGTAAGGCTACGTGCTGATGCACGGTTCAGTGCCAGAGTACAGGCCAGGAGTAGGCAACGGCGTAGGGTAAGGTGTAGGGCTGGTGGTGGGTTTCCGTTCCGGGCTAGGGTTAGGGTTAGGGAATGGCAAGGCTTAGGGCACAGGTGAGGGTACGGAAACGTTGGAGGGTCAGGCTACGTGCTGACGCACGGGTCAATGCCAGCGTATGGGCGAGGAGTAGGCAACGGCGTAAGGTAAGGTGTACGGCTGGTGGTTGGTTTCCGTTCCAGGCTAGGGTTAGGGTTAGGGAACGGCAAGGCTTAGGGCACAGGTGAGGGTACGGAAACGTGGGAGGGTCAGGCTACGTGCTGACGCACGGTTCAGTGTCAGCATACGGGCCAGGAATAGGGAAAGGCGTAAGGTAAGGTGTAGGGCTGGTGGTGGGTTTCCGTACAGGCTAGGGTTAGGGTTAGGGAACGGCAAGGCTTAGGGCACAGGTCAGGGTATGGAAACGCGTGAGGGTAAGGCCACGTGCTGATTCACGGTTCAGTGCCGGAGTACAGGCCAGTAGTAGGCAACGGCGTAAGGTAAGGTGTAGGACTGGTGGTTTTTTTCCGTTCCAGGCTAGGGTTAGGGTTAGGGAACGGCAAGGCTTAGGGTACAGGTGAGGGAACGGAAACGTGGGAGGGTCAGGCTACGTGCAGACACACGGTTCAGTGCCAGCATACGGGCCAGGAGTAGGCAACGGCGTAAGGTAAGGTGTAGGGCTGATGGTGGATTTCTATTCCGGGCTAGGGTTAGGGTCAGGGAACGGCAAGGCTTAGGGCACAGGTGAGGGTACGGAAATGTGGGAGGGTCGGGCTACGTGATGACGCACGGGTCAGTGCCAGCGTACGGGCCAGGAGTAGGCAACGGTGTAGGATTAAGTGTAGGGCTTGTGGTGGATTTGCGTTCTGCGCTAGGGTTAGGGTTAGGGAACGGCAAGGCTTAGGACACATGTCAGGGTACGGAAACACGGGAAGGTAAGGCTACGTGCTGATGCATGGTTCAGTGCCAGAGTACAGGCCAGGAGTAGGCAACGGCGTAGGGTAAGGTGTAGGGCTGGTGGTTGGTTTCCGTTCCAGGCTAGGGTTAGGGTTAGGGAACGGCAAGGCTTAGGGCACAGGTGAGGGTACGGAAACGTGGGAGGGTCGGGCTACGTGCTGATGCACGGGTCAGTGCCAGCGTACGGGCCAGGAGTAGGCAACGGCGTAGGATAAAGTGTAGGGCGGGTGGTGGATTTGCGTTCCAGGCTAGGGTTAGGGTTAGGGAACGGCAAGGCTTAGGGCACAAGTGAGGGTACGGAAAGGTGGGAGGGTCAGGCTACGTGCTGACGCACGGCTCAGTGCCAGCGTACGGGCCAGGAATAGGGAACGGCGTAATGTAAGGTGTAGGGCTGGTGGTGGGTTTCCGTTCCGGGCTAGGGTTAAGGTTAGGGAACGGCAAGGCTTAGGGCACAGGTCAGGGTACGGGAACGCGGGAGGGTAAGTTTACGTGCTGATGCATGGGTCATTGCCAGAGTACAGGCCAGTAGTAGGCAACGGCATAGGTTAAGGTTTTGGGCTGGTGGTGGGTTTCCGTTCCCGGCTAAGGTTAGGGTTAGGGAACCGCAAGGCTTAGGGCACAGGTGAGGGTACGGAGACGTGGGAGGGTCAGGTTACGTGCTGACGCACGGGTCAATGCCAGCGTACGGGAGAGGAGTAGGCAACGGCGTAAGGTAAGGTGTAGGGCTGGTGGTTGGTTTCAGTTCCAGGCTAGGTTTAGGGTTAGGGAACGGCAAGGCTTAGGGCACAGGTGATGGTACGGAAACGTGGGATGGTCGGGCTACGTGCTGATGCACAGGTCAGTGCCAGCGTACGGGCCAGGAATAGGCAACGGCATAGGATATACTGTAGGGCTGGTGCTGGATTTGGGTTCCGGGCAACGGTTAGGGTTAGGGAACGGCAAGGCTTAGGGCACAGGTGAGGGAACGGAAACGTGGGAGGGTCAGGCTACGTGCTGACGCACGGTTCAGTGCCAGCGTATTGGCCAGGAATAGGTTACGGTGTAAGGTAAGGTGTAGGGCTGGTGGTGGGTTTCCGTTCGGGGCTAGGGTTAGGGTTCGGGAACGGCAAGGCTTAGGGCACAGGTTAGGGTACGGAAACGTGGGAGGGTCAGGCTACGTGCTGACGCATGGGTCAGTGCCAGCGTACGGGTCAGTAGTAGGGTACGGCGTATGGTATGGTGTAGGGCTGGTGGTTGGTTTCTATTCCGGACTAGGGTTAGGTTTAGGGAATGGCAAGGCTTAGGGCACAGGTGAGGGTACGGAAACGTGGGAGGGTCGGGCTACGTGCTGACGCACGGGTCAGTGCCAGCGTACGGGCCAGGAGTAGGCAACGGCGTAGGATAAAGAGTAGGGCTGGTGATGGATTTGCGTTCTGGGCTAGGGTTAGGTTTAGGGAACGGCAAGGCTTAGGGCACTGGTCAGGGTACGGAATCACGGGAGGGTAAGGCTACGTGCTGATGCACGGTTCAGTGCCAGAGTACAGGCCAGGAGTAGGCAACGGCGTAGGGTAAGGTGTAGGGCTGGTGGTGGGTTTCCGTTCCGGGCTATGGTTAGGGTTAGGGAACGGCAAGTCTTATGCACAGCTGAGGGTACGGAAACGTTGGAGGGTCAGGCTACGTGCTGACGCACGGGTCAGTGCCAGCGTACGGGCCAGGAGTAGGCAACGGCGTAAGGTAAGGTTTAGGGCTGGTGGTGGGTTTCCGTTCCGGACTAGGGTTAGGGTTAGGGAACGGCAAGGCTTAGGGCACAGGTCAGGGTACGGAAACGCGGGAGGGTAAGGATACGTGCTGAGGCACGGTTCAGTGCCTGAGTACAGGCCAGGAGTAGGCAACGGCGTAGGGTAAGGTGTAGGGCTGGTGTTGGGTTTCCGTTCCGGGCTAGGGTTAGGGTTAAGGAACGTGAAGGCTTAGGGCACAGGTGAGGGTTCGGAAACGTTGGAGGCTCAGACTACGTGCTGACGCATGGTTCAGTGCCAGCGTACGGGTCAGGAGTAGGATACGGCGTAAGGTAAGGTGTAGGGCTGGTGGTGGGTTTCTATTCTGGGCTAGGGTTAGGGTAAGGGAAAGGCAAGGCTTAGGGCACAGGTGAGGTTACGGAAACGTGGGAGGGTCAGGCTACATGCTGACGCTCGGTTCAGTGCCAGCGTACGGGCCCGGAATAGGTTACGGCGTAAGGTAAGGTGTAGGGCTGGTGGTGGGTTTCCGTTCCGGTCTAGGGTTATGGTTAGGGAACGGCAAGGCTTAGGGCACAGGTGAGTGTACTGAAACGTGGGAGGCTCAGGCTACGTGCTGACGCATGGGTCAGTGCCAGCATACGGGCCAGGAGTAGGGTACGGCGTAAGGTAAAGTGTAGGGCTTGTAGTTGATTTCCTTTCCAGGCTAGGTTTAGGGTTATGGAACGGCAAGGCTTAGGGCACAGGTGAGGGTACGGAAACGTGAGAGGGACGGGCTACGTGCTGACGCACGGGTCAGTGCCAGCGTACGGGCCAGGAATAGGCAACGGCATAGGATACAGTGTAGGGCTGGTGGTGGATTTGCGTTCCGGTCTAGGGTAAGGGTTAGGGAACGGCAAGGCTTAGGGCACAGGTGATGGTATGGAAATGTGGGAGGGTCAGGCTACGTGCTGACGCACGGGTCAGTGCCAGCGTACGGGCCAGGAATAGGGTATGGCGTAATGTAAGGTGTAGGGCTGGTGGTGGGTTTCTATTCCGGGCTAGGGTTAGGGTTAGGGAACGGCAAGGCTTAGGGCACAGGTGAGGGTACGGAAACTTGGGAGGGTCAGGCTACATGCTGACGCACTGTTCAGTGCCAGCGTACGGGCCAGGAATAGGGTATGGCGTAATGTAAGGTGTAGGGCTGGTGGTGGGTTTCCGTTCCGGGCTAGGGTTAGGGTTAGGGAACGTCAAGGCTTAGGGCACAGGTGAGGGTACGGAAAAGTTGGAGGCTCAGACTACGTGCTGACGCATGGTTCAGTGCCAGCGTAAGGGTCAGGAGTAGGATACGGCGTAAGGTAAGGTGTAGGGCTGGTTGTGGGTTTCTATTCCGGGCTAGGGCTAGGGTTAGGGAAATGCAAGGCTTAGGGCACAGGTGAGGTTACGGAAACGTGGAAGGGTCAGGCTACATGCTGACGCACGGTTCAGTGCCAGCGTACGGGCCAGGAATAGGTTACGGCGTAAGGTAAGGTCTAGGGCTGGTTGTGGGTTTCCGTTCCGGGCTAGGGTTATGGTTAGGGAACGGCAAGGTTTAGGGCACAGGTGAGGGTACTGAAACGTGGGAGGGTCAGGCTACATGCTCACGCATGGGTCAGTGCCAGCGTACGGGCCAGGAGTAGGGTACGGCGTAAGGTAAAGTGTAGGTCTTGTGGTTGATTTCCTTTCCAGGCTAGGTTTAGGGTTAGGGAACGGCAAGGCTTAGGGCACAGGTGAGGGTACGGAAACGTGGGAGGGACGGGCTACGTGCTGACGCACGGGTCAGGGCCAGCGTACGGGCCAGGAGTAGGCAACGGCGTAGGATAAAGTGTAGGGCTGGTGGTGGATTTGCGTTTTGGGCTAGGGTTAGGGTTAGGGAACGGCAAGGCTTAGGGCGCAGGTCAGGGTACGGAAACGCGGGAGGGTAAGGCTACGTGCTGATGCACAGGTCAGTGCCAGAGTACACGCCAGTAGTAGGCAACGGCGTAGGGTAAGGTTTTGGGCTGGTGGTGGATTTCCATTCCGGGCTAGTGTTAGGGTTAGGGAACCACAAGGCTTAGGGCACAGGTGAGGGTACGGAAACGTGGGAGGGTCAGGCTACGTGCTAACGCACGGGTCAGTGCCAGCGTACGGGCCAGGGGTAGGCAACGGCGTAAGTTAAGATGTAGGGCTGGTGGTTGGTTTCCGTTCCAGGCTAGGGTTAGGGTAAGGGAACGGCAAGGCTTAGGGCACAGGTGAGGGTACCGAAACGTGGGAGGGTCAGGCTACATGCTGACGCACGGTTCAGTGCCAGCGTACGGGCCAAGAATAAGTTACGGCGTAAGGTAAGGTGTAGGGCTGGTGGTGGGTTTCCGTTCGGGGCTAGGGTTAGGGTTAGGGAACGGCAAGGCTTACGGCACAGCTGAGGGTACGGAAACGTGGGAGGGTCAGGCTACGTGCTGTCGCACGGGTCAGTGCCAGCGTACGGTTCAGGAGTAGGGTACGGCGTAATGTAAGGTGTAGGGCTGGTGTTGGGTTTCTATTCCGGGCTAGGGTTAGGGTTAGGGAACGGCAAGGCTTAGGGCACAGGTGAGGGTACGGAAACGTGGGAGGGTCTGGCTACGTGCTGACGCAATGTTCAGTGCCAGCGTACGGGCCAGGAATAGGGTACGGCGTAAGGTAAGGTGTAGGGCTGGTGGTGGGTTTCTAATCCGGGCTAGGTTTAGGGTTAGGTTTCGGCAAGTCTTAGGGCAAAGGTGGGGTACGGAAACGTGGGAGGCTCAGGCTACGTGCTGACGCACGGTTCAGTGCCAGCGTACGGGCCAGGAATAGTATACGGCGTAAGGTAAGGTGTACAGATGGTGGTGGGTTTCCGTTCCTGGCTAGGGTTAGGGTTAGGGAATGGCAAGACTTAGGGCACAGGTGAGGGTACGTAAACGTGGGAGGGTCAGGCTACGTGCTGACGCACCAGTCAGTGCCAGCGTACGGGCCAGGATTAGGGTACGGCGTAAGGTAAGGTGTAGGGTTTCTGGTTGATTTCCTTTCCAGGCTAGGGTTAGGGTTAGGGAACGGCAAGGCTTAGGGCACAGGTGAGGGTACGGAAACGTGGGAGGGTCGGGCTACGTGCTGATGCACGGGTCAGTGCCAGCGTACGGTCCAGGAGTAGGCAACGGCGTAGGATAAAGTGTAGGGCTGGTGGTGGATTTGCGTTCTAGGCTAGGGTTAGGGTTAGGGAACGGCAAGGCTTAGGGCACTGGTCAGGGAACGGAAACGCGGGAGGGTAAGGCTACGTGCTGATGCACGGGTCAGTGCCAGAGTACAGGCCAGGAGTAGGCAACGGCGTAGGGTAAGGTGTAGGGCTGGTGGTACGTTTCCGTTCCGGGCTAGTGTTTGGGTTAGGGAATGGCAAGGCTTAGGGCACAGGTGAGGTTACAGAAACGTGGGACGGTCAGGCTACGTGCTGACGCACGGGTCAGTGCCAGCGTACGGGCCAGGAGTAGGCAACGGCGTAAGGTAAGGTTTAGGGCTGGTGGTGGATTTCCGTTCCGGACTAGGGTTAGGGTTAGGGAACGGCAAGGCTTAGGGCACAGGTCAGGGTACGGAAACGCGGGAGGTTAAGGCTACGTGCTGATGCACGGTTCAGTGCCAGAGTTCAGGCCAGGAGTAGGCAACGGCGTAGGGTAAGGTGTAGGGCTGGTGGTGGGTTTCCGTTCCGGGCTAGGGTTAGGGTTAGGGAACGGCAAGGCTTAGGGCACAGGTGAGGGTACGGAAACGTGGGAGGGTCAGGCTACGTGCAGACACACGGTTCAGTGCCAGCGTACGGGCCAGGAATAGGGAACGGCGTAAGGTAAGGTGTAGGGCTGGTGGTGGGTTTCCGTTCCGGGCTAGGGTTAGGGTTAGGGAACGTCAAGGCTTAGGGCACAAGTGAGGGTACGGAAACGTTGGAGGCTCAGACTACGTGCTGACGCATGGTTCAGTGCCAGCGTAAGGGTCAGGAGTAGGATACGGCGTAAGGTAAGGTGTAGGGCTGGTGGTGGGTTTCTATTCCGGGCTAGGGCTAAGGTTAGGGAAATGCAAGGCTTAGGGCACAGGTGAGGTTACGGAAACATGGGAGGGTCAGGCTACATGCTGACGCACGGTTCAGTGCCAGCGTACGGGCCAGGAATAGGTTACGGCGTAAGGTAAGGTGTAGGGCTGGTTGTGGGTTTCCGTTCCAGGCTAGGGTTATGGTTAGGGAACGGCAAGGCTTAGGGCACAGGTGAGGGTACTGAAACGTGGGAGGGTCAGGCTACGTGCTCACGCATGGGTCAGTGCCAGCGTACGGGCCAGGAGTAGGGTACGGCGTAAGGTAAAGTGTAGGGCTTGTGGTTGATTTCCTTTCCAGGCTAGGTTTAGGGTTAGGGAACGGCAAGGCTTAGGGCACAGGTGAGGGTACGGAAACGTGGGAGGGACGGGCTACGTGCTGACGCACGGGTCAGTGCCAGCGTACGGGCCAGGAGTAGGCAACGGCGTAGGATAAAGTGTAGGGCTGGTGGTGGATTTGCGTTTTGGGCTAGGGTTAGGGTTAGGGAACGGCAAGGCTTAGGGCGCAGGTCAGGGTACGGAAACGCGGGAGTGTAAGGCTACGTGCTGATGCGCAGGTCAGTGCCAGAGTACACGCCAGTAGTAGGCAACGGCATAGGGTAAGGTTTTGGGCTGGTGCTGGATTTCCATTCCGGGCTAGTGTTAGGGTTAGGGAACCACAAGGCTTAGGGTACAGGTGAGGGTACGGAAACGTGGGAGGGTCAGGCTACGTGCTAACGCACGGGTCAGTGCCAGCGTACGGGCCAGGGGTAGGCAACGGCGTAAGTTAAGATGTAGGGCTGGTGGTTGGTTTCCGTTCCAGGCTAGGGTTAGGGTAAGAGAACGGCAAGGCTTAGGGCACAGGTGAGGGTACCGAAACGTGGGAGGGTCAGGCTACATGCTGACACACGGTTCAGTGCCAGCGTATGGGCCAAGAATAAGTTACGGCGTAAGGTAAGGTGTAGGGCTGGTGGTGGATTTCCGTTTCAGACTAGGGTTACGGTTAGAGAACGGCAAGGCTTAGGGCACAGGTCAGGGTACGGAAACGTGGGTGGGTAAGGCTACGTGCTGATGCACGGGTCAGTGCCAGAGTACAGGCCAGGAGTAGGCAACGGCGTAGGGTAAGGTGTAGGGCTGGTGTTGGGTTTCTATTCCGGGCTAGGGTTAGGGTTAGGGAACGGCAAGGCTTAGGGCACAAGTGAGGGTACGGAAACGTGGGAGGGTCAGGCTACGTGCTGACGCAATGTTCAGTGCCAGCGTACGGGCCAGGAATAGGGTACGGCGTAAGGTAAGGTGTAGGGCTGGTGGTGGGTTTCTAATCCGGGCTAGGTTTAGGGTTAGGTTTCGGCAAGTCTTAGGGCAAAGGTGGGGTACGGAAACGTGGGAGGCTCAGGCTACGTGCTGACGCACGGTTCAGTGCCACCGTACGGGCCAGGAATAGTATACGGCGTAAGGTAAGGTGTACAGCTGGTGGTGGGTTTCCGTTCCGGGCTAGGGTTAGGGTGAGGGAACGGCAATGCTTAGGGCACAGGTGAGGGTACGTAAACGTGGGAGGGTCAGGCTACGTGCTGACGCACGGGTCAGTGCCAGCGTACGGGCCAGGATTAGGGTACGGCGTAAGGTAAGGTGTAGGGCTTCTGGTTGATTTCCGTTCCAGGCTAGGGTTAGGGTTAGGGAACGGCAAGGCTTAGGGCACAGGTGAGGGTACGGAAACGTGGGAGGGTCGGGCTACGTGCTGATGCACGGTTTAGTGCCAGCGTACGGTCCAGGAGTAGGCAACGGCGTAGGATAAAGTGTAGGGCTGGTGGTGGATTTGCGTTCTGGGCTATGGTTAGGGTTAGGGAACGGCAAGGCTTAGGGCACTGGTCAGGGAACGGAAACGCGGGAGGGTAAGGCTACGTGCTGATGCACGGGTCAGTGCCAGAGTACAGGCCAGGAGTAGGCAACGGCATAGGGTAAGGTGTAGCGCTGGTGGTACGTTTCCGTTCCGGGCTAGGGTTTGGGTAAGGGAATGGCAAGGCTTAGGGCACAGGTGAGGTTACAGAAACGTGGGACGGTCAGGCCACGTGCTGACGCACGGGTCAGTGCCAGCGTACGGGCCAGGAGTAGGCAACAGCGTAAGGTAAGGTTTAGGGCTGGTGGTGGGTTTCCGTTCCGGACTAGGGTTAGGGTTAGGGAACGGCAAGGCTTAGGGCACAGGTCAGGGTACGGAAACGCGGGAGGTTAAGGCTACGTGCTGATGCACGGTTCAGTGCCAGAGTACAGGCCAGGAGTAGGCAACGGCGTAGGGTAAGGTGTAGGGCTGGTGGTGGGTTTCCGTTCCGGGCTAGGGTTAGGGTTAGGGAACGGCAAGGCTTAGGGCACAGGTGAGGGTACTGAAACGTGGGACGGTCAGGCTACGTGCTGACGCACGGGCCAGTGCCAGCGTACGGGCCAGGTGTAGGCAACTGCGTAAGGTAAGATGTAGGGCTGGTGGTGGGTTTCCGTTCCAGGCTAGGATTAGGGTAAGGGAACGGCACGGCTTAGGGCACAGGTGAGGGTACGGAAACGTGGGAGGGTCAGGCTACATGCTGACACACGGTTCTGTGCAAGCGTACGGGTCAGGAATAGGTTACGGCGTAAGGTAAGGTGTAGGGCTGGTGGTGGGTTTCTGTTCGGGGCTAGGGTTAGGGTTAGGGAACGGCAAGGCTTAGGGCATAGGTGAGGTTACGGAAACGTGGGAGGGTCAGGCTACGTGCTGACGCACGTGTCAGTGCCAGCGTACGGGTCAGTAGTAGGGTACGGCGTAAGGTATGGTTTAGGGCTGGTGGTGGGTTTCTATTCAGGGCTAGGGTTAGGGATAAGGAACGGCAAGGCTTACGGCACAGGTGAGGGAACGGAAACGTGGGAGGGTCAGGCTACGTGCTGACGCACGGGTCAGTGCCAGCGTACGGGCCAGGAGTAGGCAACGGCGTAAGGTAAGGTGTAGGGCTGGTGGTTGGTTTCCGTTCCAGGCTAGGGTTAGGTTTAGGGAACGGCAAGGCTTAGGGCACAGGTGAGGGTACGGAAACGTGGGAGGGTCGGGCTACTTGCTGACGCACGGGTCAGTGCCAGCGTACGGGCCAGGAGTAGGCAACGGCGTAGGATAAAGTGTAGGGCTGGTGATGGATTTGCGTTCTGGGCTAGGGTTAGGTTTAGGGAACGGCAAGGCTTAGGGCACTGGTCAGGGTACGGAATCACGGGAGGGTCAGGCTACGTGCTGATGCACGGGTCAGTGCCAGAGTACAGGCCAGGAGTAGGCAACGGCGTAGGGTAAGGTGTAGGGCTGGTGGTGGGTTTCCGTTCCGGGCTAGGGTTAGGGTTAGGGAATGGCCAGGCTTAGGGCACAGGTGAGGGTACGGAAACGTGGGAGGGTCAGGCTACGTGCTGACGCACGGGTCAATGCCAGCGTATGGGCGAGGAGTAGGCAACGGCGTAAGGTAAGGTGTACGGCTGGTGGGTGGTTTCCGTTCCAGGCTAGGGTTAGTGTTAGGGAACGGCAAGGCTTAGGGCACAGGTGAGGGTACGGAAACGTGGGAGGGTCAGGCGACGTGCTGACGCACGGTTCAGTGTCAGCATACGGGCCAGGAATAGGGAAAGGCGTAAGGTAAGGTGTAGGGCTGGTGGTGGTTTTCCGTACGGGCTAGGGTTAGGGTTAGGGAACGGCAAGGCTTAGGGCACAGGTGAGGGTACGGAAACGTGGGAGGGTCGGGCTACGTGCTGATGCACGGGTCAGTGCCAGCGTACGGGCCAGGAGTAGGCAACGGCGTAGGATAAAGTGTATGGCGGGTGGTGGATTTGCGTTCCAGGCTAGTGTTAGGGTTAGGGAACGGCAAGGCTTAGGGCACAGGTTAGGGTACGGAAAGGTGGGAGGGTCAGGCTACGTGCTGACGCACGGCTCAGTGCCAGCGTACGGGCCAGGAATAGGGAACGGCGTAAGGTAAGGTGTAGGGCTGGTGGTGGGTTTCCGTTCCGGGCTAGGGTTAAGGTTAGGGAACGGCAAGGCTTAGGGCACAGGACAGGGTACGGAAACGCGGGAGGGTAAGTCTACGTGCTGATGCACGGGTCATTGCCAGAGTACAGGCCAGTAGTAGGCAACGGCGTAGGTTAAGGTTTAGGGCTGGTGGTGGGTTTCCGTTCCCGGCTAGGGTTAGGGTTAGGGAACCGCAAGTCTTAGGGCACAGGTGAGGGTACGGAGACGTGGGAGGGTCAGGTTACGTGCTGACGCACGGGTCAATGCCAGCGTACGGGAGAGGAGTAGGCAACGGCGTAAGGTAAGGTGTAGGGCTGGTGGTTGGTTTCCGTTCCAGGCTAGGATTAGGGTTAGGGAACGGCAAGGCTTAGGGCACAGGTGATGGTACGGAAACGTGGGATGGTCGGGCTACGTGCTGACGCACGGGTCAGTGCCAGCGTACGGGCCAGGAGTAGGCAACGGCATAGGATAAACTGTCTTGCTGGTGCTGGATTTGGGTTCCGGGCAACGGTTAGTGTTAGGGAACGGCAAGGCTTAGGGCACAGGTGAGGGAACGGAAACGTGGGAGGGTCAGGCTACGTGCTGACGCACGGTTCAGTGCCAGCGTATTGGCCAGGAATAGGTTACGGCGTAAGGTAAGGTGTAGGGCTGGTGGTGGGTTTCCGTTCGGGGCTAGGGTTAGGGTTCGGGAACGGCAAGGCTTAGGGCACAGGTTAGGGTACGGAAACGTGGGAGGGTCAGGCTACGTGCTGACGCATGGGTCAGTGCCAGCGTACGGGTCAGTAGTAGGGTACGGCGTAAGGTATGGTGTAGGGCTGGTGGTGGGTTTCTAGTCCGGGCTAGGGTTAGGTTTAGGGAATGGCAAGGCTTAGGGCACAGGTGAGTGTACGGAAACGTGGGAGGGTCGAGCTACGTGCTGACGCACGGGTCAGTGCCAGCGTACGGGCCAGGAGTAGGCAACGGCGTAGGATAAAGTGTAGTCTGGTGATGGATTTGCGTTCTGGGCTAGGGTTAGGTTTAGGGAACGGCAAGGCTTAGGGCACTGGTCAGGGTACGGAATCACGGGAGGGTCAGGCTACGTGCTGATGCACGGGTCAGTGCCAGAGTACAGGCCAGGAGTAGGCAACGGCGTAGGGTAAGGTGTAGGGCTGGTCGTGGGTTTCCGTTCCGGGCTAGGGTTAGGGTTAGGGAATGGCAAGGCTTAGGGCACAGGTGAGGGTACGGAAACGTTGGAGGGACGGGCTACGTGCTGACGCATGGGTCAGTGCCAGCGTACTGGCCAGGAGTACGCAACGGCGTAGTATACAGTGTAGGGCTGTTGGTGGATTTGCGTTCCGGGCTAGGGTTAGTGTTAGGGAACGGCAAGGCTTAGGGCACAGGTGAGGGTATGGAAACGTGGGAGGGTCAGGCTACGTGCTGACGCACGGGTCAGTGCCAGCGTACGGGTCAGGAGTAGGGTACGGCGTAATGTAAGGTGTAGGGCTGATGGTGGATTTCTATTACGGGCTAGGGTTAGGGTCAGGGAACGGCAAGGCTTAGGGCACAGTTGAGGGTACGGAAATGTGGGAGGGTCGGGCTACGTGATGACGCACGGGTCAGTGCCAGCGTACGGGCCAGGAGTAGGCAACGGTGCAGGATAAAGTGTAGGGCTTGTGGTAGATTTGCGTTCTGCGCTAGGGTTAGGGTTAGGGAACGGCAAGGCTTAGGACACATGTCAGGGTACGGAAACGCGGGAAGGTAAGGCTACGTGCTGATGCATGGTTCAGTGCCAGACTACAGGCCAGGAGTAGGCAACGGCGTAGGGTAAGGTGTAGGGCGGGTGGTTGGTTTCCTTTCAAGGCTAGGGTTAGGGTTAGGGAACGGCAAGGCTTAGGGCACAGGTCAGGGTACGGAAACGTGGGAGGGTCGGGCTACGTGCTGATGCACGGGTCAGTGCCAGCGTACGGGCCAGGAGTAGGCAACGGCGTACGATAATGTGTAGGGCGGGTGGTGGATTTGCGTTCCAGGCTAGGGTTAGGGTTAGGGAACGGCAAGGCTTAGGGCACAGGTGAGGGTACGGAAAGGTGGGAGGGTCAGGCTACGTGCTGACGCACGGCTCAGTGCCAGCGTACGGGCCAGGAATAGGGAACGGCGTAAGGTAAGGTGTAGGGCTGGTGGTGGGTTTCCGTTCCGGGCTAGGGTTAAGGTTAGGGAACGGCAAGGCTTAGGGCACAGGTCAGGGTACGGAAACGCGGGAGGGTAAGTCTACGTGCTGATGCACGGGTCATTGCCAGAGTACAGGCCAGTAGTAGGCAACAGCGTAGGTTAAGGTTTTGGGCTGGTGGTGGGTTTCCGTTCCCGGCTAGGGTTAGGGTTATGGAACCGCAAGGCTTAGGGCACAGGTGAGGGTACGGAGACGTGGGAGGGTCAGGTTACGTGCTGACGCACGGGTCAATGCCAGCGTACGGGAGAGGAGTAGGCAACGGCATAAGGTAAGGTGTAGGGCTGGTGGTTGGTTTCCGTTCCAGGCTAGGATTAGGGTTAGGGAACGGCAAGGCTTAGGGCACAGGTGATGGTACGGAAACGTGGGATGGTCGGGCTACGTGCTGAGGCACGGGTCAGTGCCAGCGTACGGGCCAGGAGTAGGCAACAGCATAGGATAAACTGTAGGGCTGGTGCTGGATTTGGGTTCCGAGCAACGGTTAGGGTTAGGGAACGGCAAGGCTTAGGGCACAGGTGAGGGAACGGAAACGTGGGAGGGTCAGGCTACGTGCTGACGCACGGTTCAGTGCCAGCGTATTGGCCAGGAATAGGTTACGGTGTAAGGTAAGGTGTAGGGCTGGTGGTGGGTTTCCGTACGGGGCTAGGGTTAGGGTTCGGGAACGGCAAGGCTTAGGGCACAGGTTAGGGTACGGAAACGTGGGAGGGTCAGGCTACGTGCTGACGCATGGGTCAGTGCCAGCGTACGGGTCAGTAGTAGGGTACGGCGTAAGGTATGGTGTAGGGCTGGGGGTGGGTTTCTATTCCGGGCTAGGGTTAGGTTTAGGGAATGGCAAGGCTTAGGGCACAGGTGAGGGTACGGAAACGTGGGAGGGTCGGGCTACGCGCTGACGCACGGGTCAGTGCCAGCGTACGGGCCAGGAGTAGGCAACGGCGTAGGATAAAGTGTAGGGCTGGTGATGGATTTGCGTTCTGGGCTAGGGTTAGGTTTAGGGAACGGCAAGGCTTAGGGCACTGGTCAGGGTACGTAATTTCGGGAGGGTAAGGCTACGTGCTGATGCACGGGTCAGTGCCAGACTACAGGCCAGGAGTAGGCAAAGGCGTAGGGTAAGGTGTAGGGCTGGTGGTGGGTTTCCGTTCCGGGCTATGGTTAGGGTTAGGGAACGGCAAGTCTTAGGGCACAGGTGAGGGTACGGAAACGTTGGAGGGTCAGGCTACGTGCTGACGCACGGGTCAGTGCCAGCGTATGGGCCAGGAGTAGGCAACGGCGTAAGGTAAGGTTTAGGGCTGCTGGTGGGTTTCCGTTCCGGACTAGGGTTAGGGTTAGGGAACGGCAAGGCTTAGGGTACAGGTCAGGGTACGGAAACGCGGGAGGGTAAGGCTACGTGCTGATGCATGGTTCAGTGCCAGAGTACAGGCCAGGAGTAGGCAACGGCGTAGGGTAAGGTGTACGGCTGGTGGTGGGTTTCCGTTCCGGGCTAGGGTTAGGGTTAGGGAACGGCAAGGCTTAGGGCACAGGTCAGGGTACGGAAACGCGGGTGGGTAAGGCTACGTGCTGACACACAGTTCAGTTCCAGCGTACGGGCCAGGAATAGGGAACGGCGTAAGGTAAGGTGTAGGGCTGGTGTTGGGTTTCCGTTCCGGGCTAGGGTTAGGGTTAAGGAACGTGAAGGCTTAGGGCACAGGTGAGGGTTCGGAAACGTTGGAGGCTCAGACTACTTGCTGACGCATGGTTCAGTGCCAGCGTACGGGTCAGGAGTAGGATACGGCGTAAGGTAAGGTGTAGGGCTGGTGGTGGGTTTCTATTCTGGGCTAGGGTTAGGGTAAGGGAAAGGCAAGGCTTAGGGCACAGGTGAGGTTACGGAAACGTGGGAGGGTCAGGCTACATGCTGACGCACGGTTCATTGCCAGCGTACGGGCCCGGAATAGGTTACGGCGTAAGGTAAGGTGTAGGGCTGGTGGTGGGTTTCCGTTCCGGTCTAGGGTTATGGTTAGGGAACGGCAAGGCTTAGGGCACAGGTGAGTGTACTGAAACGTGGGAGGCTCAGGCTACGTGCTGACGCATGGGTCAGTGCCAGCATACGGGCCAGGAGTAGGGTACGGCGTAAGGTAAAGTGTAGGGCTTGTGGTAGATTTCCTTTCCAGGCTCGGTTTAGGGTTATGGAACGGCAAGGCTTAGGGCACAGGTGAGGGTACGGAAACGTGAGAGGGACGGGCTACGTGCTGACGCACGGGTCAGTGCCAGCGTACGGGCCAGGAGTAGGCAACGGCATAGGATACAGTGTAGGGCTGGTGGTGGATTTGCGTTCCGGGCTAGGGTAAGGGTTAGGGAACGGCAAGGCTTAGGGCACAGGTGATGGTATGGAAACGTGGGAGGGTCAGGCTACGTGCTGACGCACGGGTCAGTGCCAGCGTACGGGTCAGGATAAGGTACGGCGTAATGTAAGGTGTAGGGCTGGTGGTGGGTTTCTATTCCGGGCTAGGGTTAGGGTTAGGGAACGGCAAGGCTTAGGGCACAGGTGAGGGTACGGAAACTTGGGAGGGTCAGGCTACATGCTGACACACTGTTCAGTGCCAGCGTACGGGCCAGGAATAGGGTATGGCGTAATGTAAGGTGTAGGGCTGGTGGTGGGTTTCTATTCCGGGCTAGGGTTAGGGTTAGGGAACGGCAAAGCTTAGGGCACAGGTGAGGGTACGGAAACTTGGGAGGCTCAGGCTACATGCTGACGCACTGTTCAGTGCCAGCGTACGGGCCAGGAATAGGGTACGGCGTAAGGTAAGTTGTAGGGCTGTTGGTGGGTGTCTAATACGGGCTAGGGTTAGGGTTAGGGAACGGCAAGTCTTAGGGCAAAGGAGAGGGTACGGAAACGTGGGAGGGTCGGGCTACGTGCTGACGCACGTGTCAGTGCCAGTGTACGGGCCAGGAGTAGGCAACGGCGTAGGATAAAGTGTAGGGCTGGTGGTGGATTTGCGTTCTGTGCTAGGGTTAGGGTTAGGGAACGGCAAGGCTTAGGGCACAGGTCAGGGTACGGAAACGCGGGAGGGTAAGGCTACGTGCTGATGCACGGTTCAGTGCCAGAGTACAGGCCAGGAGTAGGCAACGGCGTAGGGTAAGGTGTAGGGCTGGTGGTGGGTTTCCGTTCCGGGCGAGGGTTAGGGTTAGGGAACGGCAAGGCTTAGGGCACAGGTGAGGGTACGTAAACGTGGGAGGGTCAGGCTACGTGCTGACGCACGGGTCAATGCCAGCGTACGGGCGAGGAGTAGGGTACGGCGTAAGGTAAAGTGTAGGGCTTGTGGTTGATTTCCTTTCCAGGCTAGGTTTAGGGTTAGGGAACGGCAAGGCTTAGGGCACAGCTGAGGGTACGAAAACGTGGGAGGGACGGGCTACGTGCTGACGCACGGGTCAGTGCCAGCGTACGGGCCAGGAGTAGGCAACGGCGTAGGATAAAGTTTAGGGCTGGTGGTGGATTTGCGTTTTGGGCTAGGGTTAGGGTTAGGGAACGGCAAGGCTTAGGGCGCAGGTCAGGGTACGGAAACGCGGGAGGGTAAGGCTACGTGCTGATGCACAGGTCAGTGCCAGAGTACAAGCCAGTAGTAGGCAACGGCGTAGGGTAAGGTTTTGGGCTGGTGGTGGATTTCCATTCCGGGCTAGTGTTAGGGTTAGGGAACCACAAGGCTTAGGGCACAGGTGAGGGTACGGAAACGTGGGAGGGTCGGGCTACGTGCTGATGCACGGGTCAGTGCCAGCGTACGGTCCAGGAGTACGCAACGGCGTAGGATAAAGTGTAGGGCTGGTGGTGGATTTGCGTTCTGGGCTAGGGTTAGGGTTAGGGAACGGCAAGGCTTAGGGCACTGGTCAGGGAATGGAAACGCGGGAGGGTAAGGCTACGTGCTGATGCACGGGTCAGTGCCAGAGTACAGGCCAGGGGTAGGCAACGGCGTAGGGTAAGGTGTAGGGCTGGTGGTACGTTTCAGTTCCGGGCTAGGGTTTGGGTTAGGGAATGGCAAGGCTTAGGGCACAGGTCAGGGTACGGAAACGCGGGAGGTTAAGGCTACGTGCTGATGCACGGTTCAGTGCCAGAGTACAGGCCAGGAGTAGGCAACGGCGTAGGGTAAGGTGTAGGGCTGGTGGTGGGTTTCTGTTCGGGGCTAGGGTTAGGGTTAGGGAACGGCAAGGCTTAGGGCATAGGTGAGGTTACGGAAACGTGGGAGGGTCAGGCTACGTGCTGACGCACGTGTCAGTGCCAGCGTACGGGTCAGTAGTAGGGTACGGCGTAAGGTATGGTTTAGGGCTGGTGGTGGGTTTCTATTCAGGGCTAGGGTTAGGGATAAGGAACGGCAAGGCTTACGGCACAGGTGAGGGAACGGAAACGTGGGAGGGTCAGGCTACGTGCTGACGCACGGGTCAGTGCCAGCGTACGGGCCAGGAGTAGGCAACGGCGTAAGGTAAGGTGTAGGGCTGGTGGTTGGTTTCCGTTCCAGGCTAGGGTTAGGTTTAGGGAACGGCAAGGCTTAGGGCACAGGTGAGGGTACGGAAACGTGGGAGGGTCGGGCTACTTGCTGACGCACGGGTCAGTGCCAGCGTACGGGCCAGGAGTAGGCAACGGCGTAGGATAAAGTGTAGGGCTGGTGATGGATTTGCGTTCTGGGCTAGGGTTAGGTTTAGGGAACGGCAAGGCTTAGGGCACTGGTCAGGGTACGGAATCACGGGAGGGTCAGGCTACGTGCTGATGCACGGGTCAGTGCCAGAGTACAGGCCAGGAGTAGGCAACGGCGTAGGGTAAGGTGTAGGGCTGGTGGTGGGTTTCCGTTCCGGGCTAGGGTTAGGGTTAGGGAATGGCCAGGCTTAGGGCACAGGTGAGGGTACGGAAACGTGGGAGGGTCAGGCTACGTGCTGACGCACGGGTCAATGCCAGCGTATGGGCGAGGAGTAGGCAACGGCGTAAGGTAAGGTGTACGGCTGGTGGGTGGTTTCCGTTCCAGGCTAGGGTTAGTGTTAGGGAACGGCAAGGCTTAGGGCACAGGTGAGGGTACGGAAACGTGGGAGGGTCAGGCGACGTGCTGACGCACGGTTCAGTGTCAGCATACGGGCCAGGAATAGGGAAAGGCGTAAGGTAAGGTGTAGGGCTGGTGGTGGTTTTCCGTACGGGCTAGGGTTAGGGTTAGGGAACGGCAAGGCTTAGGGCACAGGTGAGGGTACGGAAACGTGGGAGGGTCGGGCTACGTGCTGATGCACGGGTCAGTGCCAGCGTACGGGCCAGGAGTAGGCAACGGCGTAGGATAAAGTGTAGGGCGGGTGGTGGATTTGCGTTCCAGGCTAGTGTTAGGGTTAGGGAACGGCAAGGCTTAGGGCACAGGTTAGGGTACGGAAAGGTGGGAGGGTCAGGCTACGTGCTGACGCACGGCTCAGTGCCAGCGTACGGGCCAGGAATAGGGAACGGCGTAAGGTAAGGTGTAGGGCTGGTGGTGGGTTTCCGTTCCGGGCTAGGGTTAAGGTTAGGGAACGGCAAGGCTTAGGGCACAGGACAGGGTACGGAAACGCGGGAGGGTAAGTCTACGTGCTGATGCACGGGTCATTGCCAGAGTACAGGCCAGTAGTAGGCAACGGCGTAGGTTAAGGTTTAGGGCTGGTGGTGGGTTTCCGTTCCCGGCTAGGGTTAGGGTTAGGGAACCGCAAGTCTTAGGGCACAGGTGAGGGTACGGAGACGTGGGAGGGTCAGGTTACGTGCTGACGCACGGGTCAATGCCAGCGTACGGGAGAGGAGTAGGCAACGGCGTAAGGTAAGGTGTAGGGCTGGTGGTTGGTTTCCGTTCCAGGCTAGGATTAGGGTTAGGGAACGGCAAGGCTTAGGGCACAGGTGATGGTACGGAAACGTGGGATGGTCGGGCTACGTGCTGACGCACGGGTCAGTGCCAGCGTACGGGCCAGGAGTAGGCAACGGCATAGGATAAACTGTCTTGCTGGTGCTGGATTTGGGTTCCGGGCAACGGTTAGTGTTAGGGAACGGCAAGGCTTAGGGCACAGGTGAGGGAACGGAAACGTGGGAGGGTCAGGCTACGTGCTGACGCACGGTTCAGTGCCAGCGTATTGGCCAGGAATAGGTTACGGCGTAAGGTAAGGTGTAGGGCTGGTGGTGGGTTTCCGTTCGGGGCTAGGGTTAGGGTTCGGGAACGGCAAGGCTTAGGGCACAGGTTAGGGTACGGAAACGTGGGAGGGTCAGGCTACGTGCTGACGCATGGGTCAGTGCCAGCGTACGGGTCAGTAGTAGGGTACGGCGTAAGGTATGGTGTAGGGCTGGTGGTGGGTTTCTAGTCCGGGCTAGGGTTAGGTTTAGGGAATGGCAAGGCTTAGGGCACAGGTGAGTGTACGGAAACGTGGGAGGGTCGAGCTACGTGCTGACGCACGGGTCAGTGCCAGCGTACGGGCCAGGAGTAGGCAACGGCGTAGGATAAAGTGTAGTCTGGTGATGGATTTGCGTTCTGGGCTAGGGTTAGGTTTAGGGAACGGCAAGGCTTAGGGCACTGGTCAGGGTACGGAATCACGGGAGGGTCAGGCTACGTGCTGATGCACGGGTCAGTGCCAGAGTACAGGCCAGGAGTAGGCAACGGCGTAGGGTAAGGTGTAGGGCTGGTCGTGGGTTTCCGTTCCGGGCTAGGGTTAGGGTTAGGGAATGGCAAGGCTTAGGGCACAGGTGAGGGTACGGAAACGTTGGAGGGACGGGCTACGTGCTGACGCATGGGTCAGTGCCAGCGTACTGGCCAGGAGTACGCAACGGCGTAGTATACAGTGTAGGGCTGTTGGTGGATTTGCGTTCCGGGCTAGGGTTAGTGTTAGGGAACGGCAAGGCTTAGGGCACAGGTGAGGGTATGGAAACGTGGGAGGGTCAGGCTACGTGCTGACGCACGGGTCAGTGCCAGCGTACGGGTCAGGAGTAGGGTACGGCGTAATGTAAGGTGTAGGGCTGATGGTGGATTTCTATTACGGGCTAGGGTTAGGGTCAGGGAACGGCAAGGCTTAGGGCACAGTTGAGGGTACGGAAATGTGGGAGGGTCGGGCTACGTGATGACGCACGGGTCAGTGCCAGCGTACGGGCCAGGAGTAGGCAACGGTGCAGGATAAAGTGTAGGGCTTGTGGTAGATTTGCGTTCTGCGCTAGGGTTAGGGTTAGGGAACGGCAAGGCTTAGGACACATGTCAGGGTACGGAAACGCGGGAAGGTAAGGCTACGTGCTGATGCATGGTTCAGTGCCAGACTACAGGCCAGGAGTAGGCAACGGCGTAGGGTAAGGTGTAGGGCGGGTGGTTGGTTTCCTTTCAAGGCTAGGGTTAGGGTTAGGGAACGGCAAGGCTTAGGGCACAGGTCAGGGTACGGAAACGTGGGAGGGTCGGGCTACGTGCTGATGCACGGGTCAGTGCCAGCGTACGGGCCAGGAGTAGGCAACGGCGTACGATAATGTGTAGGGCGGGTGGTGGATTTGCGTTCCAGGCTAGGGTTAGGGTTAGGGAACGGCAAGGCTTAGGGCACAGGTGAGGGTACGGAAAGGTGGGAGGGTCAGGCTACGTGCTGACGCACGGCTCAGTGCCAGCGTACGGGCCAGGAATAGGGAACGGCGTAAGGTAAGGTGTAGGGCTGGTGGTGGGTTTCCGTTCCGGGCTAGGGTTAAGGTTAGGGAACGGCAAGCCTTAGGGCACAGGTCAGGGTACGGAAACGCGGGAGGGTAAGTCTACGTGCTGATGCACGGGTCATTGCCAGAGTACAGGCCAGTAGTAGGCAACAGCGTAGGTTAAGGTTTTGGGCTGGTGGTGGGTTTCCGTTCCCGGCTAGGGTTAGGGTTATGGAACCGCAAGGCTTAGGGCACAGGTGAGGGTACGGAGACGTGGGAGGGTCAGGTTACGTGCTGACGCACGGGTCAATGCCAGCGTACGGGAGAGGAGTAGGCAACGGCATAAGGTAAGGTGTAGGGCTGGTGGTTGGTTTCAGTTCCAGGCTAGGATTAGGGTTAGGGAACGGCAAGGCTTAGGGCACAGGTGATGGTACGGAAACGTGGGATGGTCGGGCTACGTGCTGAGGCACGGGTCAGTGCCAGCGTACGGGCCAGGAGTAGGCAACAGCATAGGATAAACTGTAGGGCTGGTGCTGGATTTGGGTTCCGAGCAACGGTTAGGGTTAGGGAACGGCAAGGCTTAGGGCACAGGTGAGGGAACGGAAACGTGGGAGGGTCAGGCTACGTGCTGACGCACGGTTCAGTGCCAGCGTATTGGCCAGGAATAGGTTACGGTGTAAGGTAAGGTGTAGGGCTGGTGGTGG
Source organism: Mesoplodon bidens (assembly GCF_964165515.1). Taxonomy (NCBI): domain Eukaryota; kingdom Metazoa; phylum Chordata; class Mammalia; order Artiodactyla; family Ziphiidae; genus Mesoplodon; species Mesoplodon bidens. Next base: position 826,334 of record NW_027671733.1, on the reverse strand, counting down.
GTTTCCGTACGGGGCTAGGGTTAGGGTTCGGGAACGGCAAGGCTTAGGGCACAGGTTAGGGTACGGAAACGTGGGAGGGTCAGGCTACGTGCTGACGCATGGGTCAGTGCCAGCGTACGGGTCAGTAGTAGGGTACGGCGTAAGGTATGGTGTAGGGCTGGGGGTGGGTTTCTATTCCGGGCTAGGGTTAGGTTTAGGGAATGGCAAGGCTTAGGGCACAGGTGAGGGTACGGAAACGTGGGAGGGTCGGGCTACGCGCTGACGCACGGGTCAGTGCCAGCGTACGGGCCAGGAGTAGGCAACGGCGTAGGATAAAGTGTAGGGCTGGTGATGGATTTGCGTTCTGGGCTAGGGTTAGGTTTAGGGAACGGCAAGGCTTAGGGCACTGGTCAGGGTACGTAATTTCGGGAGGGTAAGGCTACGTGCTGATGCACGGGTCAGTGCCAGACTACAGGCCAGGAGTAGGCAAAGGCGTAGGGTAAGGTGTAGGGCTGGTGGTGGGTTTCCGTTCCGGGCTATGGTTAGGGTTAGGGAACGGCAAGTCTTAGGGCACAGGTGAGGGTACGGAAACGTTGGAGGGTCAGGCTACGTGCTGACGCACGGGTCAGTGCCAGCGTATGGGCCAGGAGTAGGCAACGGCGTAAGGTAAGGTTTAGGGCTGGTGGTGGGTTTCCGTTCCGGACTAGGGTTAGGGTTAGGGAACGGCAAGGCTTAGGGTACAGGTCAGGGTACGGAAACGCGGGAGGGTAAGGCTACGTGCTGATGCATGGTTCAGTGCCAGAGTACAGGCCAGGAGTAGGCAACGGCGTAGGGTAAGGTGTACGGCTGGTGGTGGGTTTCCGTTCCGGGCTAGGGTTAGGGTTAGGGAACGGCAAGGCTTAGGGCACAGGTCAGGGTACGGAAACGCGGGTGGGTAAGGCTACGTGCTGACACACAGTTCAGTTCCAGCGTACGGGCCAGGAATAGGGAACGGCGTAAGGTAAGGTGTAGGGCTGGTGTTGGGTTTCCGTTCCGGGCTAGGGTTAGGGTTAAGGAACGTGAAGGCTTAGGGCACAGGTGAGGGTTCGGAAACGTTGGAGGCTCAGACTACTTGCTGACGCATGGTTCAGTGCCAGCGTACGGGTCAGGAGTAGGATACGGCGTAAGGTAAGGTGTAGGGCTGGTGGTGGGTTTCTATTCTGGGCTAGGGTTAGGGTAAGGGAAAGGCAAGGCTTAGGGCACAGGTGAGGTTACGGAAACGTGGGAGGGTCAGGCTACATGCTGACGCACGGTTCATTGCCAGCGTACGGGCCCGGAATAGGTTACGGCGTAAGGTAAGGTGTAGGGCTGGTGGTGGGTTTCCGTTCCGGTCTAGGGTTATGGTTAGGGAACGGCAAGGCTTAGGGCACAGGTGAGTGTACTGAAACGTGGGAGGCTCAGGCTACGTGCTGACGCATGGGTCAGTGCCAGCATACGGGCCAGGAGTAGGGTACGGCGTAAGGTAAAGTGTAGGGCTTGTGGTTGATTTCCTTTCCAGGCTCGGTTTAGGGTTATGGAACGGCAAGGCTTAGGGCACAGGTGAGGGTACGGAAACGTGAGAGGGACGGGCTACGTGCTGACGCACGGGTCAGTGCCAGCGTACGGGCCAGGAGTAGGCAACGGCATAGGATACAGTGTAGGGCTGGTGGTGGATTTGCGTTCCGGGCTAGGGTAAGGGTTAGGGAACGGCAAGGCTTAGGGCACAGGTGATGGTATGGAAACGTGGGAGGGTCAGGCTACGTGCTGACGCACGGGTCAGTGCCAGCGTACGGGTCAGGATAAGGTACGGCGTAATGTAAGGTGTAGGGCTGGTGGTGGGTTTCTATTCCGGGCTAGGGTTAGGGTTAGGGAACGGCAAGGCTTAGGGCACAGGTGAGGGTACGGAAACTTGGGAGGGTCAGGCTACATGCTGACACACTGTTCAGTGCCAGCGTACGGGCCAGGAATAGGGTATGGCGTAATGTAAGGTGTAGGGCTGGTGGTGGGTTTCTATTCCGGGCTAGGGTTAGGGTCAGGGAACGGCAAAGCTTAGGGCACAGGTGAGGGTACGGAAACTTGGGAGGCTCAGGCTACATGCTGACGCACTGTTCAGTGCCAGCGTACGGGCCAGGAATAGGGTACGGCGTAAGGTAAGTTGTAGGGCTGTTGGTGGGTGTCTAATACGGGCTAGGGTTAGGGTTAGGGAACGGCAAGTCTTAGGGCAAAGGAGAGGGTACGGAAACGTGGGAGGGTCGGGCTACGTGCTGACGCACGTGTCAGTGCCAGTGTACGGGCCAGGAGTAGGCAACGGCGTAGGATAAAGTGTAGGGCTGGTGGTGGATTTGCGTTCTGTGCTAGGGTTAGGGTTAGGGAACGGCAAGGCTTAGGGCACAGGTCAGGGTACGGAAACGCGGGAGGGTAAGGCTACGTGCTGATGCACGGTTCAGTGCCAGAGTACAGGCCAGGAGTAGGCAACGGCGTAGGGTAAGGTGTAGGGCTGGTGGTGGGTTTCCGTTCCGGGCGAGGGTTAGGGTTAGGGAACGGCAAGGCTTAGGGCACAGGTGAGGGTACGTAAACGTGGGAGGGTCAGGCTACGTGCTGACGCACGGGTCAATGCCAGCGTACGGGCGAGGAGTAGGGTACGGCGTAAGGTAAAGTGTAGGGCTTGTGGTTGATTTCCTTTCCAGGCTAGGTTTAGGGTTAGGGAACGGCAAGGCTTAGGGCACAGCTGAGGGTACGAAAACGTGGGAGGGACGGGCTACGTGCTGACGCACGGGTCAGTGCCAGCGTACGGGCCAGGAGTAGGCAACGGCGTAGGATAAAGTTTAGGGCTGGTGGTGGATTTGCGTTTTGGGCTAGGGTTAGGGTTAGGGAACGGCAAGGCTTAGGGCGCAGGTCAGGGTACGGAAACGCGGGAGGGTAAGGCTACGTGCTGATGCACAGGTCAGTGCCAGAGTACACGCCAGTAGTAGGCAACGGCGTAGGGTAAGGTTTTGGGCTGGTGGTGGATTTCCATTCCGGGCTAGTGTTAGGGTTAGGGAACCACAAGGCTTAGGGCACAGGTGAGGGTACGGAAACGTGGGAGGGTCGGGCTACGTGCTGATGCACGGGTCAGTGCCAGCGTACGGTCCAGGAGTACGCAACGGCGTAGGATAAAGTGTAGGGCTGGTGGTGGATTTGCGTTCTGGGCTAGGGTTAGGGTTAGGGAACGGCAAGGCTTAGGGCACTGGTCAGGGAATGGAAACGCGGGAGGGTAAGGCTACGTGCTGATGCACGGGTCAGTGCCAGAGTACAGGCCAGGGGTAGGCAACGGCGTAGGGTAAGGTGTAGGGCTGGTGGTACGTTTCAGTTCCGGGCTAGGGTTTGGGTTAGGGAATGGCAAGGCTTAGGGCACAGGTGAGGTTACAGAAACGTGGGAAGGTCAGGCTACGTGCTGACGCACGGGTCAGTGCCAGCGTACGGGCCAGGAGTAGGCAACGGCGTAAGGTAAGGTTTAGGGCTGGTGGTGGGTTTCCGTTCCGGACTAGGGTTAGGGTTAGGGAACGGCAAGGCTTAGGGCACAGGTCAGGGTACGGAAACGCGGGAGGTTAAGGCTACGTGCTGATGCACGGTTCAGTGCCAGAGTACAGGCCAGGAGTAGGCAACGGCGTAGGGTAAGGTGTAGGGCTGGTGGTGGGTTTCTATTCCGGGCTAGGGCTAGGGTTAGGGAAATGCAAGGCTTAGGGCACAGGTGAGGTTACGGAAACATGGGAGGGTCAGGCTACATGCTGACGCACGGTTCAATGCCAGCGTACGGGCCAGGAATAGGTTACGGCGTAAGGTAAGGTGTAGGGCTGGTTGTGGGTTTCCGTTCCGGGCTAGGGTTATGGTTAGGGAACGGCAAGGCTTAGGGCACTGGTGAGGGTACTGAAACGTGGGAGGGTCAGGCTACGTGCTCACGCATGGGTCAGTGCCAGCGTACGGGCCAGGAGTAGGGTAAGGCGTAAGGTAAAGTGTAGGGCTTGTGGTTGATTTCCTTTCCAGGCTAGGTTTAGGGTTAGGGAACGGCAAGGCTTAGGGCACAGGTGAGGGTACGGAAACGTGGGAGGGACGGGCTACGTGCTGACGCACGGGTCAGTGCCAGCGTACGGGCCAGGAGTAGGCAACGGCGTAGGACAAACTGTAGGGCTGGTGGTGGATTTGCGTTTTGGGCTAGGGTTAGGGTTAGGGAACGGGAAGGCTTAGGGCGCAGGTCAGGGTACGGAAACGCGGGAGGGTAAGGCTACGTGCTGATGCGCAGGTCAGTGCCAGAGTACACGCCAGTAGTAGGCAACGGCATAGGGTAAGGTTTTGGGCTGGTGGTGGATTTCCATTCCGGGCTTGTGTTAGGGTTAGGGAACCACAAGGCTTAGGGCACAGGTGAGGGTACGGAAACGTGGGAGGGTCAGGCTACGTGCTAACGCACGGGTCAGTGCCAGCGTACGGGCCAGGGGTAGGCAACGGCGTAAGTTAAGATGTAGGGCTGGTGGTTGGTTTCCGTTCCAGGCTAGGGTTAGGGTAAGGGAACGGCAAGGCTTAGGGCACACGTGAGGGTACCGAAACGTGGGAGGGTCAGGCTACATGCTGACGCACGGTGCAGTGCCAGCGTATGGGCCAAGAATAAGTTACGGCGTAAGGTAAGGTTTAGGGCTGGTGGTGGATTTCCGTTTCAGACTAGGGTTACGGTTAGGGAACGGCAAGGCTTAGGGCACAGATCAGGGTACGGAAACGTGGGTGGGTAAGGCTACGTGCTGATGCACGGGTCAGTGCCAGAGTACAGGCCAGGAGTAGGCAACGGCGTAGGGTAAGGTGTAGGGCTGGTGGTACGTTTCCGTTCCGGGCTAGGGTTTGGGTTAGGGAATGGCAAGGCTTAGGGCACAGGTGAGGTTACAGAAACGTGGGACGGTCAGGCTACGTGCTGACGCACGGGTCAGTGCCAGCGTACGGGCCAGGAATAGGTTACGGCGTAAGGTAAGGTGTAGGGCTGGTGGTTGGTTTCCGTTGCAGGCTAGGCTTAGGGTAAGGGAACGGCAAGGTTTAGGGCACAGGTGAGGGTACGGAAACGTGGGAGGGTCAGGCTACATGCTGACGCACGGTTCAGTGCCAGCGTACGGGCCAGGAATAGGTTACGGCGTAAGGTAAGGTGTAGGGCTGGTGGTGGGTTTCCGTTCGGGGCTAGGGTTAGGGTTAGGGAACGTCAAGGCTTAGGGTACAGGTGAGGGTACGGAAACGTGGGAGGGTCAGGCTACGTGCTGACGCACGGGTCAGTGCCAGCGTACGGGTCAGTAGTAGGGTACAGCGTAAGGTATGGTTTAGGGCTGGTGTTGGGTTTCTATTCCGGTCTAGGGTTAGGTTTATGGAATGGCAAGGCTTAGGGCACAGGTGAGGGTACGGAAACGTGGGAGGGTCGGGCTACGTGCTGACGCACGTGTCAGTGCCAGCATACGGGCCAGGAGTAGGAAACGGCGTAGGATAAAGTGTAGGGCTGGTGATGGATTTGCGTCTGGGCTAGGGTTAGGGTTAGGGAACGGCAAATCTTAGGGCACTGGTCAGGGAACGGAAACGCGGGAGGGTAAGGCTACGTGCTGATGCACGGGTCAGTGCCAGAGTACAGGCCAGGAGTAGGCAACGGCGTAGGGTAAGGTGTAGGGCTGGTGGTGGGTTTCCGTTCCGGGCTAGGGTTAGGGTTAGGGAACGGCAAGGCTTAGGGCACAAGTCAGGGTACGGAAACGCGGGAGGGTAAGGCTACGTGCTGGTGCACGGTTCAGTGCCAGAGTACAGGCCAGGAGTAGGCAACGGCGTAGGGTAAGGTATAGGGCTGGTGGTGGGTTTCCGTTCCGGGCTAGGGTTAGGGTTAGGGAACGGCAAGGCTTAGGGCACAGGTGAGGGTACGTAAACGTGGGAGGGTCAGGCTACGTGCTGACGCATGTGTCAATGCCAGCGTACGGGCGAGGAGTAGACAAAGGCGTAAGGTAAGGTGTACGGCTGGTGGTTGGTTTCCGTTCCAGGCTAGGGTTAGGGTTAGGGAACGGCAAGGCTTAGGGCACAGGTGAGGGTACGGAAACGTGGGAGGGTCAGGCTACGTGATGACGCACGGTTCAGTGCCAGCGTACGGGCCAGGAATAGGGAACGGCGTAAGGTAAGGTGTAGGGCTGGTGGTGGATTTCCGTTTCAGGCTAGGGTTACGGTTAGGGAACGGCAAGGCTTAGGGCACAGGTCAGGGTACGGAAACGTGGGTGGGTAAGGCTACGTGCTGATGCACGGGTCAGTACCAGAGTACAGGCCAGAAGTAGGCAACGGCGTAGGGTAAGGTGTTGGGCTGGTGGTGGGTTTCCATTCCGGGCTAGGATTAGGGTTAGGGAACCGCAGGGCTTAGGGCACAGGTGAGGGTACGGAGACGAGGGAGGGTAAGGCTACGTGCTGACGCACGGGTCAATGCCAGCGTACGGGCCAGGAGTAGGCAACGGCGTAAGGTAAGGTGTAGGGCTGGTGGTGGGTTTCCGTTCCGGGCTAGGGTTAGGGTTAGGGAACGTCAAGGCTTAGGGCACAGATGAGGGTACGGAAACGTTGGAGGCACAGACTACGTGCTGACGCATGGTTCAGTGCCAGCGTATGGGTCAGGAGTAGGATACGGCGTAAGGTAAGGTTTAGGGCTGGTGGTGGGTTTCTATTCCGGGCTAGGGTTAGGGTTAGGGAAAGGCAAGGCTTAGGGCACAGGTGAGGTTACGGAAACGTGGGAGGGTCAGGCTACATGCTGACGCACGTTTCAGTGCCAGCGTACGGGCCAGGAATAGGTTACGGCGTAAGGTAAGGTGTAGGGCTGGTGGTGGGTTTCCGTTCCGGGCTAGGGTTATGGTTAGGGAACGGCAAGGCTTAGGGCACAGGTGAGGGTACGGAAACGTGGGAGTGTCAGGCTACGTGCTGAGGCAATGGTCAGTGCCAGCGTACGGGCCAGGAGTAGGGTACGGCGTAAGGTAAGGTGTAGGTCTTGTGGTTGATTTCCGTTCCAGGCTAGGGTTAGTGTTAGGGAACGGCAAGGCTTAGGGCACAGGTGATGGTACGGAAACGTGGGAGGGTCGGGCTCCGTGCTGACACACTGGTCAGTGCCAGCGTACGGGCCAGGAGTAGGCAACGGTGTAGGATAAAGTGTAGGGCAGGTGGTTGATATGCGTTCTGGGCAAGGGTTAGGGTTAGGGAATGGCAAGGCTTAGGGCAGAGGTCAGGGTACGGAAAAGCGGGAGGGTAAGACTACCTGCTGATGCACGGGTCAGTGCCAGAGTACAGGCCAGGAGTAGGCAACGGCGTAGGGTATGGTGTAGGGCTGGTGGTAGGTTTCCGTTCCGGGCTAGGGTTTGGGTTAGGGAACGGCTAGGCTTAGGGCACAGGTGAGGTTACCGAAACGTGGGACGGTCAGGCTACGTGCTGACGCACGGGTCAGTGCCAGCGTACGGGCCAGGTGTAGGCAACGGCGTAAGGTAAGATGTAGGGCTGGAGGTGGGTTTCCGTTCCAGGCTAGGATTAGGGTAAGGGAACGGCACGGCTTAGGGCACAGGTGAGGGTACGGAAACGTGGGAGGGTCAGGCTACATGCTGACACACGGTTCTGTGCCAGCGTACGGGTCAGGAATAGGTTACGGCGTAAGGTAAGGTGTAGGGCTGGTGGTGGGTTTCTGTTCGGGGCTAGGGTTAGGGTTAGGGAACGGCAAGGCTTAGGGCATAGGTGAGGTTACGGAAACGTGGGAGGGTCAGGCTACGTGCTGACGCACGTGTCAGTGCCAGCGTACGGGTCAGTAGTAGGGTACGGCGTAAGGTATGGTTTAGGGCTGGTGGTGGGTTTCTATTCAGGGCTAGGGTTAGGGATAGGGAACGGCAAGGCTTAGGGCACAGGTGAGGGAACGGTAACGGGGGAGGGTCGGGCTACGTGCTGACGCACGGGTCCGTGCCAGCGTACGGGCCAGGAGTAGGCAACGGCGTAGGATAAAGTGTAGGGCTGGTGATGGATTTGCGTTCAGGGCTAGGGTTAGGGTTAGGGAACGGCAAGGCTTAGGGCACTGGTCAGGGTACCGAAACGTGGGAGGCTAAGGCTACATCCTGATGCACGGGTCCGTGCCAGAGTACAGGCCAGGAGTAGGCAATGGCATAGGGTAAGGTGTAGGGCAGGTGGTGGGTTTCCTTTCCGGGCTAGGGTTAGGGTTAGTGAACGGCAAGTCTTAGGGCACAGGTGAGGTTACGGAAACGTGGGAGGGTCACGCTACGTGCTGACGCACGTGTCAGTGCCAGCGTACGGGCCAGGAGTAGGCAACGGCGTAAGGTAAGGTGTAGGGCTGGTGGTTAGTTTCCGTTCCAGTCTAGGGTTAGGGTTAGGGAACGGCAAGACTTAGGGCACAGGTAAGGGTACGGAAACGTGGGAGGCTCGGGCTACGTGCCGACGCACGGGTCAGTGCCAGCGTACAGGCCAGGAGTAGGCAACGGCGTAGGATAAAGTGTAGGGCTGGTGGTGGATTTGCGTTCTGGGCTAGGGTTATGGTTAGGGAACGGCAAGTCTTAGGGCACAGGTCAGGGTACGGAAACGCGGGAGGGTAAGGCTACGTGCTGATGCATGGTTCAGTGCCAGAGTACAGGCCAGGAGTAGGCAACGGCGTAGGGTAAGGTGTAGGGCTGGTGGTGGGTTTCCGTTCCGGGCTAGGGTTAGGGTTAGGGAACGGCAAGGCTTAGGGCACAGGTGAGGGTACGGAAACGTGGGAGGTTCGGGCTGCGTGCTGACGCACGGGTCAGTGCCAGCGTACGGGCGAGGAGTAGGCAACGGCGTAAGGTAAGGTGTACGGCTGGTGGTTGGTTTCCGTTCCAGGCTAGGGTTAGGGTTAGGGAACGGCAAGGTTTAGGGCACAGGTGAGGGTACGGAAACTTGGGAGGTTCGGGCTACGTGCTGACGCACGGGTCTGTGCCAGCATACGGTCCAGGAGTAGGCAACGGCGTAGGATAAAGTGTAGGGCTGGTGGTGGATTTGCGTTCCGGGCTAGTGTTAGGGTTAGGGAACGGCAAGGCTTAGGGCACAGTTGAGGGTACGGAAACGTGGGAGAGTCAGGCTACGTGCTGACCCACGGGTCATTGCCAGCGTCCTGGTCAGGAGTAGCGTACGGCGTAAGGTAAGGTGTAAGGCTGGTGGTGGGTTTCTATTCCAGGCTAGGGTTAGGATTAGGGAACGGCAAGGCTTAGGGCACAGGTGAGGGTACGGAAACTTGGGAGGCTCAGGCTACATGCTGACGCACTGTTCAGTGCCAGCGTACGGGCCAGGAATAGGGTACGGCGTAAGGTAAGTTGTAGGGCTGTTGGTGGGTGTCTAATACGGGCTAGGGTTAGGGTTAGGGAACGGCAAGTCTTAGGGCAAAGGAGAGGGTACGGAAACGTGGGAGGGTCGGGCTACGTGCTGACGCACGGGTCAGTGCCAGCGTACGGGCCAGGAGTAGGCAACGGCGTAGGATAAAGTGTAGGGCTGGTGGTGGATTTGCGTTCTGTGCTAGGGTTAGGGTTAGGGAACGGCAAGGCTTAGGGCACAGGTCAGGGTACGGAAACGCGGGAGGGTAAGGCTACGTGCTGATGCACTGTTCAGTGCCAGAGTACAGGCCAGGAGTAGGCAACGGCGTAGGGTAAGGTGTAGGGCTGGTGGTGGGTTTCCGTTCCGGGCGAGGGTTAGGGTTAGGGAACGGCAAGGCTTAGGGCACAGGTGAGGGTACGTAAACGTGGGAGGGTCACGCTACGTGCTGACGCACGGGTCAATGCCAGCGTACGGGCGAGGAGTAGGCAACAGCGTAAGGTAAGGTTTAGGGCTGGTGGTGGGTTTCCGTTCCGGACTAGGGTTAGGGTTAGGGAACGGCAAGGCTTAGGGCACAGGTCAGGGTACGGAAACGCGGGAGGTTAAGACTACGTGCTGATGCACGGGTCATAGCCAGAGTACAGGCCAGTAGTAGGCAACGGCGTAGGTTATGGTGTTGGGCTGGTTGTGGGTTTCCGTTCCGGGCTAGGGTTAGGGTTAGGGAACCGCAAGGCTTAGGGCACAGGTGTGGGTACGGAGACGTGGGAGGGTCAGGTTACGTGCTGACGCACGGGTCAATGCCAGCGTATGGGAGAGGAGTAGGCAACGGCGTAAGGTACGATGTAGGGCTGGTGGTTGGTTTCCGTTCCAGGCTAGGATTAGGGTTAGGGAACGGCAAGGCTTAGGGCACAGGTGAGGGTACGGAAACGTGGGATGGTCGGGCTACGTGCTGACGCACGGGTCAGTGCCAGCGTACGGGCCAGGATTAGGCAACGGCATAGGATAAAGTGTAGGGCTGGTGGTGGATTTGGGTTCCGGGCAAGGGTTAGGGTTAGGGAACGGCAAGGCTTAGGGCACAGGTGTGGGAACGGAAACGTGGGAGGTTCAGGGTATGTGCTGACGCACGGTTCAGTGCCAGCGTACGGGCCAGGACTAGGAAACGGCGTAAGTTAAGGTGTAGGGCTGGTGGTGGGTTTCCGCTCCGGGCTAGTGTTAGGGTTAGGGAACGGCAAGGCTTAGGGCACAGGTGAGGGTACGGAAACTTTGGAGGGTCAGACTACGTGCTGACGCATGGTTCAGTGCCAGCGTACGGTCCAGGACTACGGAACGGCGTAAGATAAGGTGTAGGGCTTGTGGTGGGTTTCTGCTCCGGGCTAGGGTTAGGGTTATGGAAAGGCAAGGCTTAGGGCACAGGTGAGGGTACAGAAACGTGAAAGGTCCAGGCTACGTGCTGACGCACGGGTCAATGCCAGCGTACGGGCCAGGAGTAGGCAACGGCGTAAGGTAAGGTGTAGGGCTGGTGGTTGGTTTCCGTTCCAGGCTAGGGTTAGGGTTAGGGAATGGCAAATCTTAGGACACATGTGAGGGTACGGAAACGTGGGAGGGTCGTTCTACGTGCTGACGCACGGGTCAGTGCCAGCGTACGGGCCAGGAGTAGGCAACGGCGTAGGATAAAGTGTAGGGCTGGTGGTGGATTTGCGTTTTGGGCTAGGGTTAGGGTTAGGGAATGGCAAGGCTTAGTGCGCAGGTCAGGGTACGGAAACGCGGGTGGCTAAGGCTACCTGCTGACGCATGGGTCAGTGCCAGCGTACGGGTCAGGAGGAGGGTACGGTGTAATGTATGGGGTAGGGCTAGTGTTGGGTTTCTATTCCGGGCTAGGGTTAGGGTTAGGGAACGGCAAGGCTTAGGGCACAGGTGAGGGTACGCAAACTTGGGAGGGTCAGGCTACATGCTGACGCACGGTTAAGTGCCAGCGTACGGGCCAGGAATAGGGTACGGTGTAAGGTAAGGTGTAGGGCTGGTGGTGGGTTTCTAATCCGGGCTAGGGTTAGGGTTAGGGAACAGCAAGGCTTAGGGCAAAGGTGAGGGTACGGAAACGTGGGAGGGTCAGGCTACGTGCTGACGCACGTTTCATTGCCAGCGTACGGGCCAGGATTAGGATACGGCGTAAGGTATGGTGTAGGGCTGGTGGTGGGTTTCTATTCAGGGCTAGGGTTAGGGTAAGGGAAAGGCAAGTCTTAGGGCACAGGTGAGGGTACGGAAACGTGGGAGGGTCAGGCTACATGCTGACGCACGGTTCAGTGCCAGCGTACGGGCCAGGAATAGGTTACGGCATAAGGTACGGTGTAGGGCTGGTAGTGGGTTTCCGTTCCGGCCTAGGTTTATGGTTAGGGAAAGGCAAGGCTTAGGGCACAGGTGAGGGTACAGAAACGTGGGAGGGTCAGGCTACGTGCTGACGCACGGGTCAGTGCCAGCGTACGGGACAGGAGTAGGCAACGGCGTAAGGTAAGGTGTAGGGCTGGTGGTTGGTTTCCATTCCAGGCTAGGGTTAGGGTTAGGGAATGGCAAATCTTAGGACACAGGTGAGGGTACAGAAACGTGGGAGGGTCAGGCTACGTGCTGACGCACGGTTCAGTGCCAGCGTACGGGCCAGGACTAGTGAACGGCGTAAGTTAAGGTGTAGGGCTGGTGGTGGGTTTCCGTTCCGGGCTAGGGTTAGGGTTAGGGAACGGCATGGCTTAGGGCACAGGTGAGGGTACGGAAACGTTGGAGGGTCAGACTACGTGCTGACGCATGGTTCAGTGCCAGCGTACGGGTCAGGAATAGGATACGGCGTAAGGTATGGTGTAGGGCTGGTGGTGGGTTTCTATTCAGGGCTAGGGTTAGGGTAAGGGAAAGGCAAGTCTTAGGGCACAGGTGAGGGTACGGAAACGTGGGACGGTCAGGCTACATGCTGACGCACGGTTCAGTGCCAGCGTACGGGCCAGGAATAGGTTACGGCATAAGGTAAGGTGTAGGGCTGGTGGTGGGTTTCCGTTCCGGCCTAGGTTTATGGTTAGGGAAAGGCAAGGCTTAGGGCACAGGTGAGGGTACAGAAACGTGGGAGGGTCAGGCTACGTGCTGACGCACGGGTCAGTGCCAGCGTACGGGACAGGAGTAGGCAACGGCGTAAGGTAAGGTGTAGGGCTGGTGGTTGGTTTCCATTCCAGGCTAGGGTTAGGGTTAGGGAATGGCAAATCTTAGGACACAGGTGAGGGTACAGAAACGTGGGATGGTCGGGCTACGTGCTGACGCACGGGTCAGTGCCAGCATATGGGCCAGGTGTAGACAACGGCATAGGATAAAGTGTAGGGCTGGTGTTGGATATGCGTTCCGGGCTAGGGTTAGTGTTAGGGAACGGCAAGGCTTAGGGCACAGGTGAGGGTACGGAAACGTGGGAGGGTCAGGCTACGTGCTGACACACTGGTCAGTGCCAGCGTATGGGTCAGGAGTAGGGTACAGTGTAAGTTATGGTGTAGGGCTGGTGGTGGGTTTCTATTCCCGGCTAGGGTTAGGGTTAGGGAACGGCAAGGCTTAGGGCACAGGTGAGGGTACGGAAACTTGGGAGGGTCTGGCTACGTACGGACGCACGGATCAGTGCCAGCGTACGGGCCAGGAATAGGGTACGGCGTAAGGTAAGGTGTAGGGCTGGTGGTGGGTTTCTATTACGGGCTAGGGTTAGGGTTAAGGAACAGCAAGGCTTAGGGCACAGGTGAGGGTACGGAAACGTGGGAGGGTCAGGCAACGTGCTGACGCACGGTTCAATGCCAGCGTACGGGCCAGTAATAGGGTACGGCGTAAAGTAAGGTGTAGGGCTGGAGGTGGGTTTCCGTTCCGGGCTAGGGTTAGGGTTAGGGAATTGCAAGTCTTAGGGCACAGGTGAGGGTACGGAAACGTGAGAGGGTCAGGCTACGTGCTGACGCACGGGTCAGTGCCAGCGTACGGGCCAGGATTAGGGTACGGCGTAAGGTACGCTGTAGGGCTGCTGCTGGGTTTCCGTTCCGGGCTAGGGTTAGGGTTAGGGAATGGCAAGTCTTAGGGCACAGGTGAGGGTACGGAAACTTGGGATGGTCGGGCTACCTGCTGACGCATGGGTCAGTGTCAGCGTACGGGCCAGGAGTAGGCAACGGCGTAGGATAAAGTGTAGGGCCGGTGGTGGATTTGCGTTCCGGGCTAGGGTTAGGGTTAGGGAACGGCAAGGCTTAGGGTTCAGGTGACGGTACGGAAACGTGGGAGGCTGAGGGTTTGTGCTGACGCACGGGTCAGTGCCAGCGTACGGGTCAGGAGTAGAGTACGGCGTAAGTTATGGTGTAGGGCTTGTGGTGGGTTTCTATTCCGGGCTAAGGTTAGGGTTAGGGAACGGCAAGGCTTAGGGAACAGGTGAGGGTACGGAAACTTGGGAGGGTCAGGCTACGTGCTGACGCACGGTTCAGTGCCAGCGTACGGGTCAGGAGTAGGGTACGGCGTAAGGTAAGGTGTAGGGCTTGTGGTGGGTTTCCTTTCCGGGCTAGGGTTAGGGTTAGGGAACGGCAAGGCTTAGGGCACAGGTCAGGGTACGGAAACGTGAGAGGGTCAGGGTACGTGCTGACGCACGGGTCAGTGCCAGTGTACGGGTCAGGAGTAGGGTACGGCGTAATGTAAGGTGTAGGGCTGGTGGTGGGTTTCTATTTGGGGCTAGGTTTATGGTTAGGGAACGGCAAGGCTTAGGGCACAGGTGAGGGTACGGAAACGTGGGAGTGTCAGGCTACGTGCTGACGCATGGGTCAGTGCCAGCGTACGGGCCAGGAGTAGGCAACGGCGTAGGAATAAGTGTAGGGCTAGTGGTGAATTTCCGTTCTGGGCGAGGGTTAGGGTTAGGGAAAGGCAAGGCTTAGGGCACAGGTCAGGGTACGGAAACGCGGGAGGGTAAGGCTACGTGCTGATGCACGGGTCAGTGCCAGAGTACAGGCCGGGAGAAGGCAACGGCGTAGGGTAAGGTGTAGGACTGTTGGTGGTTTTACGTTCAGGGCTAGGGTTAGGGTTACGGTTAGGGAACGGCAAGGCTTAGGGCACAGGTGAGGGTACGGAAACGTGGGAGGGTCAGGCTACGTGCTGACGCACGAGTCTGTGCCAGCGTATGGGTCAGGAGTATGCAACGGCGTAAGGTAAGGTGTAGGGCTGGTGGTTGTTTTCCGTTCCAGGCTAGGATTAGGGTTAGGGAACGGCAAGGCTTAGGGTACAGGTGAGGGTACGGAAACGTGGGAGGTTCAGGCTACGTGCTGACGAACGGTTCAGTGTCAGCATACGGGCCAGGAATAGGGAAAGGCGTAAGGTAAGGTGTAGGGCTGGTGGTGGGTTTCCGTACGGGCTAGGGTTAGGGTTAGGGAACTGCAAGGCTTAGGGCACAGGTCAGGGTACGGAAACGCGTGAGGGTAAGGCCACGTGCTGATGCCCGGGTCAGTGCCGGAGTACAGGCCAGTAGTAGGCAACGGCGTAAGGTAAGGTGTAGGACTGGTGTTTTTTTTCCGTTCCAGGCTAGGGTTAGTGTTAGGGAACGGCAAGGCTTAGGGCACAGGTGAGAGTACGGAAACGTGGGAGGGTCGGGCTACGTGCTGATGCAATGGTCAGTGCCAGCGTACGGGCCAGGAGTAGGCAACGGCGTAGGATAAAGTGTAGGGCTGGTGGTGGATTTGCGTTCCTGGCTAGGGTTAGGGTTAGGGAACGGCAAGGCTTAGGGCACAGGTGAGGGAACGGAAACGTGGGAGGGTCAGGCTACGTGCAGACACACGGTTCAGTGCCAGCATACGGGCCAGGAGTAGGCAACGGCGTAAGGTAAGGTGTAGGGCTGGTGCTTGGTTTCCGTTCCAGGCTAGGGTTAGGGTTAGGGAACGGCAAGGCTTAGGGCACAGGTGAAGGTACGGAAACGTGGGAGGGATGGGCTACGTGCTGACGCACGGGTCAGTGCCAGCGTACGGGCCAGGAGTACGCAACGGCGTAGTATACAGTGTAGGGCTGTTGGTGGATTTGCGTTCCGGGCTAGGGTTAGTGTTAGGGAACGGCAAGGCTTAGGGCACAGGTGAGGGTATGGAAACGTGGGAGGGTCAGGCTACGTGCTGACGCACGGGTCAGTGCCAGCGTATGGGTCAGGAGTAGGGTACGGCGTAATGTAAGGTGTAGGGCTGATGGTGGATTTCTATTCCGGGCTAGGGTTAGGGTCAGGGAACGGCAAGGCTTAGGGCACAGGTGAGGGTACGGAAATGTGGGAGGGTCGGGCTACGTGATGACGCACGGGTCAGTGCCAGCGTACGGGCCAGGAGTAGGCAACGGTGTAGGATAAAGTGTAGGGCTTGTGGTGGATTTGCGTTCTGCGCTAGGGTTAGGGTTAGGGAACGGCAAGGCTTAGGACACATGTCAGGGTACGGAAACGCGGGAAGGTAAGGCTACGTGCTGATGCATGGTTCAGTGCCAGAGTACAGGCCAGCAGTAGGCAACGGCGTAGGGTAAGGTGTAGGGCTGGTGGTTGGTTTCCGTTCCAGGCTTGGGTTAGGGTTAGGGAACGGAAAGGCTTAGGGCACAGGTGAGGGTACGGAAACGTGGGAGGGTCGGGCTACGTGCTGATGCACGGGTCAGTGCCAGCGTACGGGCCAGGAGTAGGCAACGGCGTAGGATAAAGTGTATGGCGGGTGGTGGATTTGCGTTCCACGCTAGGGTTAGGGTTAGGGAACGGCAAGGCTTAGGGCACAGGTGAGGGTACGGAAACGTGGGAGGTTCAGGCTACGTGCTGACGCACGGCTCAGTGCCAGCGTACGGGCCAGGAATAGGGAACGGCGTAAGGTAAGGTGTAGGGCTGGTGGTGGGTTTCCGTTCCGGGCTAGGGTTAAGGTTAGGGAACGGCAAGGCTTAGGGCACAGGTAAGGGTACGGAAACGCGGGAGGGTAAGGCTACGTGCTGATGCGCGGGTCATTGCCAGAGTACAGGCCAGTAGTAGGCAACGGCGTAGGTTAAGGTGTAGGGCTGGTGTTGTGTTTCCGTTCCCGGCTAGGGTTAGGGTTAGGGAACCGCAAGGCTTAGGGCACAGGTGAGGGTACGGAGACGTGGGAGGGTCAGGTTACGTGCTGACGCACGGGTCAATGCCAGCGTACGGGAGAAGAGTAGGCAACGGTGTAAGGTAAGGTGTAGGGCTGGTGGTTGGTTTCCGTTCCAGGCTAGGATTAGGGTTAAGGAACGGCAAGGCTTAGGGCACAGGTGCGGGTACGGAAACGTGGGATGGTCGGGCTACGTGCTGACGCACGGGTCAGTGCCAGCGTACGGGCCAGGAGTAGGCAACGGCATAGGATAAACTGTACGGCTGGTGCTGGATTTGGGTTCCGGGCAACGGTTAGGGTTAGGGAACGGCAAGGCTTAGGGCACAGGTGTGGGAACGGAAACGTGGGAGGGGCAGGCTACGTGCTGACGCACGGTTCAGTGCCAGCGTATTGACCAGGAATAGGTTACGGCGTAAGGTAAGGTGTAGGGCTGGATTTGGGTTTCCGTTCGGGGCTAGGGTTAGGGTTAGGGAACGGCAAGCCTTAGGGCACAGGTGAGGGTACGGAAACGTGGGAGGGTCAGGCTACGTGCTGTGCATGGGTAAGTGCCAGCGTACGGGTCAGTAGTAGGGTACGGCGTAAGGTATGGTGTAGGGCTGGTGGTGGGTTCATATTCCGGGCTAGGGTTAGGTTTAGGGAATGGCAAGGCTAAGGGCACAGGTGAGGGTACGGAAACGTGGGAGGGTCGGGCTACGTGCTGACGTACGGGTCAGTGCCAGCGTACGGGCCAGGAGTAGGCAACGGCGTAGCATAAAGTGTACGGCTGGTGATGGATTTGCGTTCTGGGCTAGGGTTAGGTTTAGGGAACGGCAAGGCTTAGGGCACTGGTCAGGGTACGGAATCGCGGGAGGGTAAGGCTACGTGCTGATGCACGGGTCAGTGCCAGAGTACAGGCCAGGAGTAGGCAAAGGCGTAGGGTAAGGTGTAGGGCTGGTGTTGTGTTTCCGTTCCGGGCTATGGTTAGGGTTAGGGAACGGCAAGGCTTACGGCACAGGTGAGGGTACGGAAACGTGGGAGGGTCAGGCTACGTGCTGACCACGGGTCAGTGCCAGCGTACGGGCCAGGAGTAGGCAACGGCGTAAGGTAAGGTTTAGGGCTGGTGGTGGGTTTCCGTTCAGGACTAGGGTTAGGGTTAGGGAACGGCAAGGCTTAGGGCACAGGTCAGGGTACGGAAACGCGGCAGGGTAAGGCTACGTGCTGATGCACGGTTCAGTGCCAGAGTACAGGCCAGGAGTAGGCAACGGCGTAGGGTAAGGTGTACGGCTGGTGGTGGGTTTCATTTCCGGGCTAGGGTTAGGGTTAGGGAACGGCAAGGCTTAGGGCACAGGTCAGGGTACGGAAACGCGGGTGGGTAAGGCTACGTGCTGATGCAAGTGTCAGTGCCGGAGTACAGGCCAGAAGTAGGCAACGGGGTAAGGTAAGGTGTAGGGCTGGTGGTTGGTTTCCGTTCCAGGCTAGGGTTAGGGTTAGGGAACGGCAAGGCTTAGGGCACAGGTGAGGGAACGGAAACGTGGGAGTGTCGGGCTACGTGCTGACGCACTGGTCAGTGCCAGCGTACGGGCCAGGAGTAGGCAACAGCGTAGGATAAAGTGTAGGGCTGGTGGTGGATTTGCGTTCCTGGCTAGGGTTAGGGTTAGGGAACGGCAAGGCTTAGGGCCCAGGTGAGGGAACGGAAACGTGGGAGGGTCAGGCTACGTGCTGACACACAGTTCAGTGCCAGCGTACGGGCCAGGAATAGGGAACGCCGTAAGTTAAGGTGTAGGGCTGGTGGTGGGTTTCCGTTCCGGGCTAGGGTTAGGGTTAAGGAACGTCAAGGCTTAGGGCACAGGTGAGGGTACGGAAACGTTGGAGGCTCAGACTACGTGCTGACGCATGGTTCAGTGCCAGCATACGGGTCAGGAGTAGGATACGGCGTAAGGTAAGGTGTAGGGCTGGTGGTGGGTTTCTATTCTGGGCTAGGGTTAGGGTAAGGGAAAGGCAAGGCTTAGGGCACAGGTGATGGTATGGAAACGTGGGAGGGTCAGGCTACGTGCTGACGCACGGGTCAGTGCCAGCGTACGGGTCAGGAGTAAGGTACGGCGTAATGTAAGGTGTAGGGCTGGTGGTGGGTTTCTATTCCGGGCTAGGGTTAGGGTTATGGAACGGCAAGGCTTAGGGCACAGGTGAGGGTACGGAAACTTGGGAGGGTCAGGCTACATGCTGACGCACTGTTCAGTGCCAGCGTACGGGCCAGGAATAGGGTACGGCGTAAGGTAAGGTGTAGGGCTGGTGGTGGGTTTCTAATACGGGCTAGGGTTAGGGTTATGGAACGGCAAGTCTTAGGGCAAAGGAGAGGGTACGGAAACGTGGGAGGGTCAGGCTACGTGCTGACGCACGGTCCAGTGCCAGCGTACGGACCAGGAATAGGGTACGGCGTAAGGTAAGGTGTACGGCTGGTGGTGGGTTTCCATTCAGGGCTAGGGTTAGGGTTAGGGAACGGCAAGGCTTAGGGCACAGGTGAGGTTACAGAAACGTGGGACGGTCAGGCTACGTGCTGACGCACGTGTCAGTGCCAGCGTACGGGCCAGGGGTAGGCAACGGCGTAAGGTACGATGTAGGGCTGGTGGTGGGTTTCCGTTCCAGGCTAGGGTTAGGGTAAGGGAACGGCAAGGCTTAGGGCACAGGTGAGGGTACCGAAACGTGGGAGGGTCAGGCTACATGCTGACGCACGGTTCAGTGCCATGGTACGGGCCAGGAATAAGTTACGGCGTAAGGTAAGGTGTAGGGCTGGTGGTGGGTTTCCGTTCGGGGCTAGGGTTAGGGTTAGGGAACGGCAAGGCTTAGGGCACAGGTGAGGGTACGGAAACGTGGGAGGGTCAGGCTACGTGCTGACGCACGGGTCAGTGCCAGCGTACGGGTCAGTAGCAGCGTACGGCGTAAGGTATGGTGTAGGGCTGGTGGTGGGTTACTATTCCGGGCTAGGATTAGGGTTAGGGTATGGCAAGGCTTAGGGCACAGGTGAGGGTACGGAAACGTGGGAGGGTCAGGCTACGTGCTGACGCACGGGTCAGTGCCAACGTTCGGGCCAGGAGTAGGCAACGGCGTAAGGTAAGCTGTAGGGCTGGTGGTGGGTTTCCGTTCCGGACTAGGGTTAGGGTTAGGGAACGGCAAGGCTTAGGGCACAGGTCAGGGTACGGAAACGCGGGAGGGTAAGGCTACGTGCTGATGCACGGTTCAGTGCCAGAGTACAGGCCAGGAGTAGGCAACGGCGTAGGGTAAGGTGTAGGGCTGGTGGTGGGTTTCCGTTCCTGGCTAGGGTTAGGGTTAGGGAAGGGCAAGGCTTAGGGCACAGGTCAGGTTACGGAAACGCGGGAGGGTAAGGCTACGTGCTGATGCACGGTTCAGTGCCAGAGTAGAGGCCAGGAGTAGGCAACGGCGTAGGGTAAGGTGTAGGGCTGGTGGTGGGTTTCCTTTCAGGGCTATGGTTAGGGTTAGGGAACGGCAAGGCTTAGGGCACAGGTGAGGGTACGTGAACGTGGGAGGGTCAGGCTACGTGCTGACGCACGGGTCAATGCCAGCGTACGGGCGAGGAGTAGGCAACGATGTAAGGTAAGGTGTACGGCTTGTGGTTGGTTTCCGTTCCAGGCTAGGGTTAGGGTTAGGGAACGGCAAGGCTTAGGGCACAGGTGAGGGTACGGAAACGTGGGAAGATCAGGCTATGTGCTGACGCACTGTTCAGTGCCACCGTATGAGCCAGGAATAGGGTACGGCGTAACGTAAGGTGTAGGGCTGGTGGTGGGTTTCTAATCCTGTCTAGGGTTAGGGATAGGGAACGGCAAGTCTTAGGGCAAAGGAGAGGGTACGGAAACGTGGGAGGGTCAGGCTACGTGCTGACGCACGGTTCAGTGCCAGCGTACGGGCCAGGAGTAGGGTACGGCGTAAGGTAAGGTGTACGGCTGGTGGTGGGTTTCCGTTCCGGGCTAGGGTTAGGGTTAGGGAACGGCAAGGCTTAGGGCACAGGTGAGGTTACAGAAACGTGGGACGGTCAGGCTACGTGCTGACGCACGTGTCAGTGCCAGCGTACGGGCCAGGGGTAGGCAACGGCGTAAGGTAAGATGTAGGGCTGGTGGTTGGTGTCCTTTCCAGGCTAGGGTTAGGGTAAGGGAACGGCAAGGCTTAGGGCACAGGTGAGGGTACCGAAACGTGGGAGGGTCAGGCTACATGCTGACGCACGGTTCAGTGCCAGCGTATGGGCCAGGAATAAGTTACGGCGTAAGGTAAGGTGTAGGGCTGGTGGTGGGATTCCGTTCGGGGCTAGGGTTAGGTTTAGGGAATGGCAAGGCTTAGGGCACAGGTGAGGGTACGGAAACGTGGGCGGGTCAGGCTACGTGGTGACGCACGGGTCAGTGCCAGCGTACGGGTCAGTAGCAGCGTACGGCGTAAGGTATGGTGTAGGGCTGCTGGTGGGTTACTATTCCGAGCTAGGGTTAGTGTTAGGGAATGGCAAGGCTTAGGGCACAGGTGAGGGTACAGAAACGTGGGAGGGTCAGGCTACGTGCTGACGCACGGGTCAGTGCCAGCGTACGGGCCAGGAGTAGGCAACGGCGTAAGGTAAGGTGTAGGGCTGGTGGTTGGTTTACGTTCCAGGCTAGGGTTAGGGTTAGGGAACGGCAAGGCTTAGGGCACAGGTGAGGGTACGGAAACGTGGGAGGGTCGGGCTACTTGCTGACGCACGGGTCAGTGCCAGCGTACGGGCCAGGAGTAGGCAACGGCGTAGGATAAAGTGTAGGGCTGGTGGTGGATTTGCGTTCTGGGCTAGGGTTAGGGTTAGGGAACGGCAAGGCTTAGGGCACAGGTTAGGGTACGGAAACGTGGGAGGGTCAGGCTACGTGCTGACGCATGGGTCAGTGCCAGCGTACGGGTCAGTAGTAGGGTACGGCGTATGGTATGGTGTAGGGCTGGTGGTGGGTTTCTATTCCGGGCTAGGGTTAGGTTTAGGGAATGGCAAGGCTTAGGGCACAGGTGAGGGTACGGAAACGTGGGAGGGTCGGGCTACGTGCTGACGCACGGGTCAGTGCCAGCGTACGGGCCAGGAGTAGGCAACGGCGTAGGATAAAGTGTAGGGCTGGTGATGGATTTGCGTTCTGGGCTAGGGTTAGGTTTAGGGAAAGGCAAGGCTTAGGGCATTGGTCAGGGTACGGAATCACGGGAGGGTCAGGCTACGTGCTGATGCACGGGTCAGTGTCAGAGTACAGGCCAGGAGTAGGCAACGGCGTAGGGTAAGGTGTAGGGCTGTTGGTGGGTTTCCGTTCCGGGCTAGGGTTAGGGTTAGGGAATGGCAAGGCTTAGGGCACAGGTGAGGGTACGGAAACGTGGGAGGGTCAGGCTACGTGCTGACGCACGTGTCAATGCCAGCGTATGGGCGAGGAGTAGGCAACGGCGTAAGGTAAGGTGTACGGCTGGTGGGTGGTTTCCGTTCCAGGCTAGGGTTAGGGTTAGGGAACGGCAAGGCTTAGGGCACAGGTGAGGGTACGGAAACGTGGGAGGGTCAGGCTACGTGCTGACGCACGTTTCAGTGTCAGCATACGGGCCAGGAATAGGGAAAGGCGTAAGGTAAGGTGTAGGGCTGGTGGTGGGTTTCCGTACGGGCTAGGGTTAGCGTTAGGGAACGGCAAGGCTTAGGGCACAGGTCAGGGTACGGAAACGCGTGAGGGTAAGGCCACGTGCTGATGCACGGGTCAGTGCCGGAGTACAGGCCAGTAGTAGGCAACGGCGTAAGGTAAGGTGTAGGACTGGTGGTTTTTTTCCGTTCCAGGCTAGGGTTAGGGTTAGGGAACGGCAAGGCTTAGGGCACAGGTGAGGGAACGGAAACGTGGGAGGGTCAGGCTACGTGCAGACACACGGTTCAGTGCCAGCATACGGGCCAGGAGTAGGCAACGGCGTAAGGTAAGGTTTAGGGCTGGTGGTTGGTTTCCGTTCCAGGCTAGGCTTAGGGTTAGGGAACGGCAAGGCTTAGGGCACAGGTGAAGGTACGGAAACGTGGGAGGGACGGGCTACGTGCTGACGCATGGGTCAGTGCCAGCGTACGGGCCAGGAGAACGCAACGGCGTAGTATACAGTGTAGGGCTGTTGGTGGATTTGCGTTCCGGGCTAGGGTTAGTGTTAGGGAACGGCAAGGCTTAGGGCACAGGTGAGGGTATGGAAACGTGGGAGGGTCAGGCTACGTGCTGACGCACGGGTCAGTGCCAGCGTACGGGTCAGGAGTAGGGTACGGCGTAATGTAAGGTGTAGGGCTGATGGTGGATTTCTATTCCGGGCTAGGGTTAGGGTCATGGAACGGCAAGGCTTAGGGCACAGGTGAAGGTACGGAAATGTGGGAGGGTCGGGCTACGTGATGACGCACGGGTCAGTGCCAGCGTACGGGCCAGGAGTAGGCAACGGTGTAGGATAAAGTGTAGGGCTTGTGGTGGATTTGCGTTCTGCGCTAGGCTTAGGGTTAGGGAAAGGCAAGGCTTAGGACACATGTCAGGGTACGGAAACGCGGGAAGGTAAGGCTACGTGCTGATGCATGGTTCAGTGCCAGAGTACAGGCCAGGAGTAGGCAACGGCGTAGGGTAAGGTGTAGGGCTGGTGGTTGGTTTCCGTTCCAGGCTAGGGTTAGGGTTAGGGAACGGCAAGGCTTAGGGCACAGGTGAGGGTACGGAAACGTGGGAGGGTCGGGCTGCGTGCTGATGCACGTGTCAGTGCCAGCGTACGGGCCAGGAGTAGGCAACGGCGTAGGATAAAGTGTAGGGCGGGTGGTGGATTTGCGTTCCAGGCTAGGGTTAGGGTTAGGGAACGGCAAGGCTTAGGGCACAGGTGAGGGTACGGAAAGGTGGGATGGTCAGGCTACGTGCTGACGCACGGCTCAGTGCCAGCGTACGGGCCAGGAATAGGGAACGGCGTAAGGTAAGGTGTAGGGCTGGTGGTGGGTTTCCGTTCCGGGCTAGGGTTAAGGTTAGGGAACGGCAAGGCTTAGGGCACAGGTCAGGGTACGGGAACGCGGGAGGGTAAGTCTACGTGCTGATGCACGGTTCATTGCCAGAGTACAGGCCAGTAGTAGGCAACGGCGTAGGTTAAGGTTTTGGCCTGGTGGTGGGTTTCCGTTCCCGGCTAGGGTTAGGGTTAGGGAACCGCAAGGCTTAGGGCACAGGTGAGGGTACGGAGACGTGGGAGGGTCAGGTTACGTTCTGACGCACGTGTCAATGCCAGCGTACGGGAGAGGAGTAGGCAACGGCGTAATGTAAGGTGTAGGGCTGGTGGTTGGTTTCAGTTCCAGGCTAGGATTAGGGTTAGGGAACGGCAAGGCTTAGGGCACAGGTGATGGTACGGAAACGTGGGATGGTCGGGCTACGTGCTGACGCACGGGTCAGTGCCAGCGTACGGGCCAGGAGTAGGCAACGGCATAGGATAAACTGTAGGGCTGGTGCTGGATTTGGGTTCCGAGCAACGGTTAGGGTTAGGGAACGGCAAGGCTTAGGGCACAGGTGAGGGAACGGAAACGTGGGAGGGTCAGGCTACGTGCTGACGCACGGTTCAGTGCCAGCGTATTGGCCAGGAATAGGTTACGGTGTAAGGTAAGGTGTAGTGCTGGTGGTGGGTTTCCGTTCGGGGCTAGGGTTAGGGTTCGGGAACGGCAAGGCTTAGGGCACAGGTTAGGGTACGGAAACGTGGGAGGGTCAGGCTACGTGCTGACGCATGGGTCAGTGCCTGCGTACGGGTCAGTAGTAGGGTACGGCGTAAGGTATGGTGTAGGGCTGGTGGTGGGTTTCTATTCCGGGCTAGGGTTAGGTTTAGGGAATGGCAAGGCTTAGGGCACAGGTGAGGGTACGGAAACGTGGGAGGGACGGGCTACGTGGTGACGCACGGGTCAGTGCCAGCGTACGGGCCAGGAGTAGGCAACGGCGTAGGATAAAGTGTAGGGCTGGTGGTGGATTTGCGTTTTGGGCTAGGGTTAGGGTTAGGGAACGGCAAGGCTTAGGGCGCAGGTCAGGTTACGGAAACGCGGGAGGGTAAGGCTACGTGCTGATGCGCAGGTCAGTGCCAGAGTACACGCCAGTAGTAGGCAATGGCATAGGGTAAGGTGTAGTGCTGGTGGTGGGTTTCCGTTCCGGGCTATGGTTAGGGTTAGGGAACGGCAAGTCTTATGGCACAGCTGAGGGTACGGAAACGTTGGAGGGTCAGGCTACGTGCTGACGCACGGGTCAGTGCCAGCGTACGGGCCAGGAGTAGGCAACGGCGTAAGGTAAGGTTTAGGGCTGGTGGTGGGTTTCCGTTCCGGACTAGGGTTAGGGTTAGGGAATGGCAAGGCTTAGGGCACAGGTCAGGGTACGGAAACGCGGGAGGGTAAGGATACGTGCTGATGCACGGTTCAGTGCCAGAGTACAGGCCAGGAGTAGGCAACGGCGTAGGGTAAGGTGTACGGCTGGTGGTGGGTTTCCGTTCCGGGCTAGGGTTAGGGTTAGGGAATGGCAAGGCTTAGGGCACAGGTCAGGGTACGGAAACGCGGGTGGGTAAGGCTACGTGCTGACACACAGTTCAGTGCCAGCGTACGGGCCAGGAATAGGGAACGGCGTAAGTTAAGGTGTAGGGCTGGTGGTGGGTTTCCGTTCCGGGCTAGGGTTAGGGTTAAGGAACGTGAAGGCTTAGGGCACAGGTGAGGGTTCGGAAACGTTGGAGGCTCAGACTACGTGCTGACGCATGGTTCAGTGCCAGCGTACGGGTCAGGAGTAGGATACGGCGTAAGGTAAGGTGTAGGGCTGGTGGTGGGTTTCTATTCTGGGCTAGGGTTAGGGTAAGGGAAAGGCAAGGCTTAGGGCACAGGTGAGGTTACGGAAACGTGGGAGGGTCAGGCTACATGCTGACGCTCGGTTCAGTGCCAGCGTACGGGCCCGGAATAGGTTACGGCGTAAGGTAAGGTGTAGGGCTGGTGGTGGGTTTCCGTTCCGGTCTAGGGTTATGGTTAGGGAACGGCAAGGCTTAGGGCACATGTGAGTGTACTGAAACGTGGGAGGCTCAGGCTACGTGCTGACGCATGGGTCAGTGCCAGCATACGGGCCAGGAGTAGGGTACGGCGTAAGGTAAAGTGTAGGGCTTGTAGTTGATTTCCTTTCCAGGCTAGGTTTAGGGTTATGGAACGGCAAGGCTTAGGGCACAGGTGAGGGTACGGAAACGTGAGAGGGACGGGCTACGTGCTGACGCACGGGTCAGTGCCAGCGTACGGGCCAGGAGTAGGCAACGGCATAGGATACAGTGTAGGGCTGGTGGTGGATTTGCGTTCCGGGCCAGGGTAAGGGTTAGGGAACGGCAAGGCTTAGGGCACAGGTGATGGTATGGAAACGTGGGAGGGTCAGGCTACGTGCTGACGCACGGGTCAGTGCCAGCGTACGGGCCAGGAATAGGGATGGCGTAATGTAAGGTGTAGGGCTGGTGGTGGGTTTCTATTCCGGGCTAGGGTTAGGTTTAGGGAACGGCAAGGCTTAGGGCACAGGTGAGGGTACGGAAACTTGGGAGGGTCAGGCTACATGCAGACGCACTGTTCAGTGCCAGCGTACGGGCCAGGAATAGGGTATGGCGTAATGTAAGGTGTAGGGCTGGTGGTGGGTTTAGGTTCCGGGCTAGGGTTAGGGTTAGGGAACCTCAAGGCTTAGGGCACAGGTGAGGGTACGGAAACGTTGGAGGCTCAGACTACGTGCTGACGCATGGTTCAGTGCCAGCGTAAGGGTCAGGAGTAGGATACGGCGTAAGGTAAGGTGTAGGGCTGGTGGTGGGTTTCTATTCCGGGCTAGGGCTAGGGTTAGGGAAATGCAAGGCTTAGGGCACAGGTGAGGTTACGGAAACGTGGGAGGGTCAGGCTACATGCTGACGCACGTTTCAGTGCCAGCGTACGGGCCAGGAATAGGTTACGGTGTAAGGTAAGGTGTAGGGCTGGTTGTGGGTTTCCGTTCCGGGCTAGGGTTATGGTTAGGGAACGGCAAGGCTTAGTGCACAGGTGAGGGTACTGAAACGTGGGAGGGTCAGGCTACGTGCTCACGCATGGGTCAGTGCCAGCGTACGGGCCAGGAGTAGGGTACGGCGTAAGGTAAAGTGTAGGTCTTGTGGTTGATTTCCTTTCCAGGCTAGGTTTAGGGTTAGGGAACGGCAAGGCTTAGGGCACAGATGAGGGTACGGAAACGTGGGAGGGACGGGCTACGTGCTGACGCACGGGTCAGTGCCAGCGTACGGGCCAGGAGTAGGCAACGGCGTAGGATAAAGTGTAGGGCTGGTGGTGGATTTGCGTTTTGGGCTAGGGTTAGGGTTAGGGAACGGCAAGGCTTAGGGCGCAGGTCAGGGTACGGAAACGCGGGAGGGTAAGGCTACGTGCTGATGCACAGGTCAGTGCCAGAGTACACGCCAGAAGTAGGCAACGGCGTAGGGTAAGGTTTTGGGCTGGTGGTGGATTTCCATTCCGGGCTAGTGTTAGGGTTAGGGAACCACAAGGCTTAGGGCACAGGTGAGGGTACGGAAACGTGGGAGGGTCAGGCTACGTGCTAACGCATGGGTCAGTGCCAGCGTACGGGCCAGGGGTAGGCAACGGCGTAAGTTAAGATGTAGGGCTGGTGGTTGGTTTCCGTTCCAGACTAGGGTTAGGGTAAGGGAACGGCAAGGCTTAGGGCACAGGTGAGGGTACCGAAACGTGGGAGGGTCAGGCTACATGCTGACGCACGGTTCAGTGCCAGCGTACGGGCCAAGAATAAGTTACGGCGTAAGGTAAGGCGTAGGGCTGGTGGTGGGTTTCCGTTCAGGGCTAGGGTTAGGGTTAGGGAACGGCAAGGCTTACGGCACAGCTGAGGGTACGGAAACGTGGGAGGGTCAGGCTACGTGCTGTCGCACGGGTCAGTGCCAGCGTACGGTTCAGGAGTAGGGTACGGCGTAATGTAAGGTGTAGGGCTGGTGGTGGATTTCCGTTTTAGACTAGGGTTACGGTTAGGGAACGGCAAGGCGTAGGGCACAGGTCAGGGTACGGAAACGTGGGTGGGTAAGGCTACGTGCTGATGCACGGGTCAGTGCCAGAGTACAGGCCAGGAGTAGGCAACGGCGTAGGGTAAGGTGTAGGGCTGGTGTTGGGTTTCTATTCCGGGCTATGGTTAGGGTTAGGGAACGGCAAGGCTTAGGGCATAGGTGAGGGTACGGAAACGTGGGAGGGTCAGGCTACGTGCTGACGCAATGTTCAGTGCCAGCGTACGGGCCAGGTATAGGGTACGGCGTAAGGTAACGTGTAGGGCTGGTGGTGGGTTTCTAATCCGGGCTAGGGTTAGGGTTAGGTTTCGGCAAGTCTTAGGGCAAAGGTGGGGTACGGAAACGTGGGAGGGTCAGGCTACGTGCTGACGCACGGTTCAGTGCCAGCGTACGGGCCAGGAATAGTATACGGCGTAAGGTAAGGTGTACAGCTGGTGGTGGGTTTCCGTTCCGGGCTAGGGTTAGGGTTAGGGAACGGCAAGGCTTAGGGCACAGGTGAGGGTACGTAAACGTGGGAGGGTCAGGCTACGTGCTGACGCACGGGTCAGTGCCAGCGTACGGGCCAGGATTAGGGTACGGCGTAAGGTAAGGTGTAGGGCTTCTGGTTGATTTCCGTTCCAGGCTAGGGTTAGGGTTAGGGAACGGCAAGGCTTAGGGCACAGGTGAGGGTACGGAAACGTGGGAGGGTCGGGCTACATGCTGATGCACGGGTTAGTGCCAGCGTACGGTCCAGGAGTAGGCAACGGCGTAGGATAAAGTGTAGGGCTGGTGGTGGATTTGCGTTCTGGGCTATGGTTAGGGTTAGGGAACGGCAAGGCTTAGGGCACTGGTCAGGGAACGGAAACGCGGGAGGGTAAGGCTACGTGCTGATGCACGGGTCAGTGCCAGAGTACAGGCCAGGAGTAGGCAACGGCATAGGGTAAGGTGTAGGGCTGGTGGTACGTTTCCGTTCCGGGCTAGGGTTTGGGTTAGGGAATGGCAAGGCTTAGGGCACAGGTGAGGTTACAGAAACGTGGGACGGTCAGGCCACGTGCTGACGCACGGGTCAGTGCCAGCGTACGGGCCAGGAGTAGGCAACGGCGTAAGGTAAGGTTTAGGGCTGGTGGTGGGTTTCCGTTCCGGACTAGGGTTAGGGTTAGGGAATGGCAAGGCTTAGGGCACAGGTCAGGGTACGGAAACACGGGAGGTTAAGGCTACGTGCTGATGCACGGTTCAGTGCCAGAGTACAGGCCAGGAGTAGGCAACGGCGTAGGGTAAGGTGTAGGGCTGGTGGTGGGTTTCCGTTCCGGGCTAGGGTTAGGGTTAGGGAACGGCAAGGCTTAGGGCACAGGTGAGGGAACGGAAACGTGGGAGGGTCAGGCTACGTGCAGACACACGGTTCAGTGCCAGCGTACGGGCCAGGAATAGGGAACGGCGTAAGGTAAGGTGTAGGGCTGGTGGTGGGTTTCCGTTCCGGGCTAGGGTTAGGGTTAGGGAACGTCAAGGCTTAGGGCACAGGTGAGGGTACGGAAACGTTGGAGGCTCAGACTACGTGCTGACGCATGGTTCAGTGCCAGCGTAAGGGTCAGGAGTAGGATACGGCGTAAGGTAAGGTGTAGGGCTGGTGGTGGGTTTCTATTCCGGGCTAGGGCTAGGGTTAGGGAAATGCAAGGCTTAGGGCACAGGTGAGGTTACGGAAACATGGGAGGGTCAGGCTACATGCTGACGCACGTTTCAGTGCCAGCGTACGGGCCAGGAATAGGTTACGGCGTAAGGTAAGGTGTAGGGCTGGTTGTGGGTTTCCGTTCCGGGCTAGGGTTATGGTTAGGGAACGGCAAGGCTTAGGGCACAGGTGAGGGTACTGAAACGTGGGAGGGTCAGGCTACGTGCTCACGCATGGGTCAGTGCCAGCGTACGGGCCAGGAGTAGGGTACGGCGTAAGGTAAAGTGTAGGGCTTGTGGTTGATTTCCTTTCCAGGCTAGGTTTAGGGTTAGGGAACGGCAAGGCTTAGGGCACAGGTGAGGGTACGGAAACGTGGGAGGGACGGGCTACGTGGTGACGCACGGGTCAGTGCCAGCGTACGGGCCAGGAGTAGGCAACGGCGTAGGATAAAGTGTAGGGCTGGTGGTGGATTTGCGTTTTGGGCTAGGGTTAGGGTTAGGGAACGGCAAGGCTTAGGGCGCAGGTCAGGTTACGGAAACGCGGGAGGGTAAGGCTACGTGCTGATGCGCAGGTCAGTGCCAGAGTACACGCCAGTAGTAGGCAACGGCATAGGGTAAGGTTTAGGGCTGGTGGTGGATTTCCATTCCGGGCTAGTATTAGGGTTAGGGAACCACAAGGCTTAGGGCACAGGTGAGGGTACGGAAACGTGGGAGGGTCAGGCTACGTGCTAACGCACGGGTCAGTGCCAGCGTACGGGCCAGGGGTAGGCAACGGCGTAAGTTAAGATGTAGGGCTGGTGGTTGGTTTCCGTTCCAGGCTAGGGTTAGGGTAAGGGAACGGCAAGGCTTAGGGCACAGGTGAGGGTACCGAAACGTGGGAGGGTCAGGCTACATGCTGACGCGCGGTTCAGTGCCAGCGTATGGGCCAAGAATAAGTTACGGCGTAAGGTAAGGTGTAGGGCTGGTGGTGGATTTCCGTTTCAGACTAGGGTTACGGTTAGGGAACGGCAAGGCTTAGGGCACAGGTCAGGGTACGGAAACGTGGGTGGGTAAGGCTACATGCTGATGCACGGGTCAGTGCCAGAGTACAGGCCAGGAGTAGGCAACGGCGTAGGGTAAGGTGTAGGGCTGGTGGTACGTTTCCGTTCCGGGCTAGGGTTTGGGTTAGGGAATGGCAAGGCTTAGGGCACAGGTGAGGTTACAGAAACGTGGGACGGTCAGGCTACGTGCTGACGCATGGGTCAGTGCCAGCGTACGGGCCAGGAATAGGTTACGGCGTAAGGTAAGGTGTAGGGCTTGGGGTTGGTTTCCGTTGCAGGCTAGGCTTAGGGTAAGGGAACGGCAAGGTTTAGGGCACAGGTGAGGGTACGGAAACGTGGGAGGGTCAGGCTACATGCTGACGCACGGTTCAGTGCCAGCGTACGGGCCAGGAATAGGTTACGGCGTAAGGTAAGGTGTAGGGCTGGTGGTGGGTTTCCGTTCGGGGCTAGGGTTAGGGTTAGGGAACGTCAAGGCTTAGGGTACAGGTTAGGGTACGGAAACGTGGGAGGGTCAGGCTACGTGCTGACGCACGGGTCGTTGCCAGCGTACGGGTCAGTAGTAGGGTACGGCGTAAGGAATGGTGTAGGGCTGGTGTTGGGTTTCTATTCCGGTCTAGGGTTAGGTTTATGGAATGGCAAGGCTTAGGGCACAGGTGAGGGTACGGAAACGTGGGAGGGTCGGGCTACGGGCTGACGCACGTGTCAGTGCCAGCATACGGGCCAGGAGTAAGAAACGGCGTAGGATAAAGTGTAGGGCTGGTGATGGATTTGCGTCTGGGCTAGGGTTAGGGTTAGGGAACGGCAAATCTTAGGGCACTGGTCAGGGAACGGAAACGCGGGAGGGTAAGGCTACGTGCTGATGCACGGGTCAGTGCCAGAGTACAGGCCAGGAGTAGGCAACGGCGTAGGGTAAGGTGTAGGGCTGGTGGTGGGTTTCCGTTCCGGGCTAGGGTTAGGGTTAGGGAACGGCAAGGCTTAGGGCACAAGTCAGGGTACGGAAACGCGGGAGGGTAAGGCTACGTGCTGGTGCACGGTTCAGTGCCAGAGTACAGGCCAGGAGTAGGCAACGGCGTAGGGTAAGGTATTGGGCTGGTGGTGGGTTTCCGTTCCGGGCTAGGGTTAGGGTTAGGGAACGGCAAGGCTTAGGGCACAGGTGAGGGTACGTAAACGTGGGAGGGTCAGGCTACGTGCTGACGCATGTGTCAATGCCAGCGTACGGGCGAGGAATAGACAACGGCGTAAGGTAAGGTGTACGGCTGGTGGTTGGTTTCCGTTCAAGGCTAGGGTTCGGGTTAGGGAACGGCAAGGCTTAGGACACAGGTGAGGGTACGGAAACGTGGGAGGGTCAGGCTACGTGATGACGCACGGTTCAGTGCCAGCGTACGGGCCAGGAATAGGGAACGGCGTAAGGTAAGGTGTAGGGCTGGTGGTGGATTTCCGTTTCAGGCTAGGGTTACGGTTAGGGTACGGCAAGGCTTAGGGCACAGGTCAGGGTACGGAAACGTGGGTGGGTAAGGCTACGTGCTGATGCACGGGTCAGTACCAGAGTACAGGCCAGAAGTAGGCAACGGCGTAGGGTAAGGTGTTGGGCTGGTGGTGGGTTTCCATTCCGGGCTAGGATTAGGGTTAGGGAACCGCAGGGCTTAGGGCACAGGTGAGGGTACGGAGACGAGGGAGGGTCAGGCTACGTGCTGACGCACGGGTCAATGCCAGCCTACGGGCCAGGAGTAGGCAACGGCGTAAGGTAAGGTGTAGGGCTGGTGGTGGGTTTCCGTTCCGGGCTAGGGTTAGGGTTAGGGAACGTCAAGGCTTAGGGCACAGATGAGGGTACGGAAACGTTGGAGGCACAGACTACGTGCTGACGCATGTTTCAGTGCCAGCGTATGGGTCAGGAGTAGGATACGGCGTAAGGTAAGGTTTAGGGCTGGTGGTGGGTTTCTATTCCGGGCTAGGGTTAGGGTTAGGGAAAGGCAAGGCTTAGGGCACAGGTGAGGTTACGGAAACGTGGGAGGGTCAGGCTACATGCTGACGCACGTTTCAGTGCCAGCGTACGGGCCAGGAATAGGTTACGGCGTAAGGTAAGGTGTAGGGCTGGTGGTGGGTTTCCGTTCCGGGCTAGGGTTATGGTTAGGGAACGGCAAGGCTTAGGGCACAGGTGAGGGTATGGAAACGTGGGAGTGTCAGGCTACGTGCTGAGGCAATGGTCAGTGCCAGCGTACGGGCCAGGAGTAGGGTACGGCGTAAGGTAAGGTGTAGGTCTTGTGGTTGATTTCCGTTCCAGGCTAGGGTTAGGGTTAGGGAACGGCAAGGCTTAGGGCACAGGTGATGGTACGGAAACGTGGGAGGGTCGGGCTCCGTGCTGACACACTGGTCAGTGCCAGCGTACGGGCCAGGAGTAGGCAACGGTGTAGGATAAAGTGTAGGGCAGGTGGTTGATATGCGTTCTGGGCAAGGGTTAGGGTTAGGGAATGGCAAGGCTTAGGGCAGAGGTCAGGGTACGGAAAAGCGGGAGGGTAAGACTACCTGCTGATGCACGGGTCAGTGCCAGAGTACAGGCCAGGAGTAGGCAACGGCGTAGGGTATGGTGTAGGGCTGGTGGTAGGTTTCCGTTCCGGGCTAGGGTTTGGGTTAGGGAACGGCTAGGCTTAGGGCACAGGTGAGGTTACAGAAACGTGGGACGGTCAGGCTACGTGCTGACGCACGGGTCAGTGCCAGCGTACGGGCCAGGTGTAGGCAACGGCGTAAGGTAAGATGTAGGGCTGGTGGTGGGTTTCCGTTCCAGGCTAGGATTAGGGTAAGGGAACGGCACGGCTTAGGGCACCGGTGAGGGTACGGAAACGTGGGAGGGTCAGGCTACATGCTGACACACGGTTCTGTGCCAGCGTACGGGTCAGGAATAGGTTACGGCGTAAGGTAACGTGTAGGGCTGGTGGTGGGTTTCTGTTCGGGGCTAGGGTTAGGGTTAGGGAACGGCAAGGCTTAGGGCATAGGTGAGGTTACGGAAACGTGGGAGGGTCAGGCTACGTGCTGACGCACGTGTCAGTGCCAGCGTACGGGTCAGTAGTAGGGTACGGCGTAAGGTATGGTTTAGGGCTGGTGGTGGGTTTCTATTCAGGGCTAGGGTTAGGGATAGGGAACGGCAAGGCTTAGGGCACAGGTGAGGGAACGGAAACGTGGGAGGGTCAGGCTACGTGCTGACGCACGGGTCAGTGCCAGCGTACGGGCCAGGAGTGGGCAACGGCGTAAGGTAAGGTGTAGGGCTGGTGGTTGGTTTCCGTTCCAGGCTAGGGTTAGGGTTAGGGAACGGCAAGGCTTAGGGCACAGGTGAGGGTACGGAAACGTGGGAGGGTCGGGCTACTTGCTGACGCACGGGTCAGTGCCAGCGTACGGGCCAGGAGTAGGCAACGGCGTAGGATAAAGTGTAGGGCTGGTGGTGGATTTGCGTTCTGGGCTAGGGTTAGGGTTAGGGAGCGGCAAGGCTTAGGGCACAGGTCAGGGTACGGAAACGCGGGAGGGTAAGGCTACGTGCTGATGCACGGTTCAGTGCCAGAGTAGAGGCCAGGAGTAGGCAACGGCGTAGGGTAAGGTGTAGGGCTGGTGGTGGGTTTCCTTTCAGGGCTAGGGTTAGGGTTAGGGAACGGCAAGGCTTAGGGCACAGGTGAGGGTACGGAAACGTGGGAGTGTCAGGCTACGTGCTGACGCACGGGTCAATGCCAGCGTACGGGCGAGGAGTAGGCAACGGCGTAAAGTAAGGTTTAGGGCTGGTGGTGGGTTTCCGTTCCGGACTAGGGTTAGGGTTAGGGAACGGCAAGACATAGGGCACAGGTCAGGGTACGGAAACGTGGGAGGGTAAGGCTACGTGCTGATGCACGGTTCAGTGCCAGAGTACAGGCCAGGAGTAGGCAACGGCGTAGGGTAAGGTTTAGGGCTGGTGGTGGGTTTCCGTTCCGGGTTAGGGTTAGGGTTAGGGAATGGCAAGGCTTAGGGCACAGGTGAGGGTACGGAAACGTGGGAGGGTCAGGCTACGTGCTGACGCACGGGTCAATGCCAGCGTATGGGTGAGGTGTAGGCAACGGCGTAAGGTAAGGTGTACGGCTGGTGGTTGGTTTCCGTTCCAGGCTAGGGTTAGGGTTAGGGAACGGCAAGGCTTAGGGCACAGGTGAGGGTACGGAAACGTGGGAGGGTCAGGCTACGTGCTGACGCACGGTTCAGTGTCAGCATACTGGCCAGGAATAGGGAAAGGCGTAAGGTAAGGTGTAGGGCTGGTGGTGGGTTTCCGTACAGGCTAGGGTTAGGGTTAGGGAACGGCAAGGCTTAGGGCACAGGTCAGGGTACGGAAACGCGTGAGGGTAAGGCCACGTGCTGATGCACGGGTCAGTGCCGGAGTACAGGCCAGTAGTAGGCAACGGCGTAAGGTAAGGTGTAGGACTGGTGGTTTTTTTCCGTTCCAGGCTAGGGTTAGGGTTAGGGAACGGCAAGGCTTAGGGTACAGGTGAGGGAACGGAAACGTGGGAGGGTCAGGCTACGTGCAGACACACGGTTCAGTGCCAGCATACGGGCCAGGAGTAGGCAACGGCGTAAGGTAAGGTGTAGGGCTGGTGGTTGGTTTCCGTTCCAGGCTAGGGTTAGGGTTAGGGAACGGCAAGTCTTAGGGCACAGGTGAAGGTACGGAAACGTGGGAGGGACGGGCTACGTGCCGACGCACGGGTCAGTGCCAGCGTACGGGCCAGGAGTACGCAACGGCGTAGTATACAGTGTAGGGCTGTTGGTGGATTTGCGTTCCGGGCTAGGGTTAGTGTTAGGGAACGGCAAGGCTTAGGGCACAGGTGAGGGTATGGAAACGTGGGAGGGTCAGGCTACGTGCTGACGCACGGGTCAGTGCCAGCGTACGGGTCAGGAGTACGGTACGGCGTAATGTAAGGTGTAGGGCTGATGGTGGATTTCTATTCCGGGCTAGGGTTTGGGTCAGGGAACGGCAAGGCTTAGGGCACAGGTGAGGGTACGGAAATGTGGGAGGGTCGGGCTACGTGATGACGCACGGGTCAGTGCCAGCGTACGGGCCAGGAATAGGCAACGGTGTAGGAAAAAGTGTAGGGCTTGTGGTGGATTTGCGTTCTGCGCTAGGGTTAGGGTTAGGGAACGGCAAGGCTTAGGACACATGTCAGGGTACGGAAACGCGGGAAGGTAAGTCTACGTGTTGATGCATGGTTCAGTGCCAGAGTACAGGCCAGGAGTAGGCAACGGCGTAGGGTAAGGTGTAGGGCTGGTGGTTGGTTTCCGTTCCAGGCTAGGGTTAGGGTTAGGGAACGGCAAGGCTTAGGGCACAGGTGAGGGTACGGAAACGTGGGAGGGTCGGGCTACGTGCTGATGCACGGGTCAGTGCCAGAGTACGGGCCAGGAGTAGGCAACGGCGAAGGATAAAGTGTAGGGCGGGTGGTGGATTTGCGTTCCAGGCTAGGGTTAGGGTTAGGGAACGGCAAGGCTTAGGGCACAGGTGAGGGTACGGAAAGGTGGGAGGGTCAGGCTACGTGCTGACGCACGGCTCAGTGCCAGCGTACGGGCCAGGAATAGGGAACGGCGTAAGGTAAGGTGTAGGGCTGGTGGTGGGTTTCCGTTCCGGGCTAGGGTTAAGGTTAGGGAACGGCAAGGCTTAGGGCACAGGTCAGGGTACGGAAATGCGGGAGGGTAAGTCTACGTGCTGATGCACGGGTCATTGCCAGAGTACAGGCCAGTAGTAGGCAACGGCGTAGGTTAAGGTTTAGGGCTGGTGGTGGGTTTCCGTTCCCGGCTAGGGTTAGGGTTAGGGAACCGCAAGGCTTAGGGCACAGGTGAGGGTACGGAGACGTGGGAGGGTCAGGTTACGTGCTGACGCACGGGTCAATGCCAGCGTACGGGTGAGGAGTAGGCAACGGCGTAAGGTAAGGTGTAGGGCTGGTGGTGGGTTTCCGTTCGGGGCTAGGGTTAGGGTTCGGGAACGGCAAGGCTTAGGGCACAGGTTAGGGTACGGAAACGTGGGAGGGTCAGGCTACGTGCTGACGCATGGGTCAGTGCCAGCGTACTGGTCAGTAGTAGGGTACGGCGTAAGGTATGGTGTAGGGCTGGTGGTGGGTTACTAGTCCGGGCTAGGGTTAGGTTTAGGGAATGGCAAGGCTTAGGGCACAGGTGAGGGTACGGAAACTTGGGAGGGTCGAGCTACGTGCTGACGCACGGGTCAGTGCCAGCGTACGGGCCAGGAGTAGGCAACGGCGTAGGATAAAGTGTAGGGCTGGTGATGGATTTGCGTTCTTGGCTAGGGTTAGGTTTAGGGAACGGCAAGGCTTAGGGCACTGGTCAGGGTACGGAATCACGGGAGGGTCAGGCTACGTGCTGATGCACGTGTCAGTGCCAGAGTACAGGCCAGGAGTAGGCAACGGCGTAGGGTAAGGTGTAGGGCTGGTGGTGGGTTTCCGTACGGGCTAGGGTTAGGATTAGGGAACGGCAAGGCTTAGGGCACAGGTTAGGGTACGGAAACGCGTGAGGGTAAGGCCACGTGCTGATGCACGGGTCAGTGCCGGAGTACAGGGCAGTAGTAGGCAACGGCGTAAGGTAAGGTGTAGGACTGGTGGTTTTTTTCCATTCCAGGCTAGGGTTAGGGTTAGGGAACGGCAAGGCTTAGGGCACAGGTGAGGGAACGGAAACGTGGGAGGGTCAGGCTACGTGCAGACACACGGTTCAGTGCCAGCATACGGGCCAGGAGTAGGCAACGGCGTAAGGTAAGGTGTAGGGCTGGTGGTTGGTTTCCGTTCCAGGCTAGGGTTAGGGTTAGGGAACGGCAAGGCTTAGGGCACAGGTGAAGGTACGGAAACGTGGGAGGGACGGGCTACGTGCTGACGCATGGGTCAGTGCCAGCGTACGGGCCAGGAGTACGCAACGGCGTAGTATACAGTGTAGGGCTGTTGGTGGATTTGCGTTCCGGGCTAGGGTTCGTGTTAGGGAACGGCAAGCCTTAGGGCACAGGTGAGGGTATGGAAACGTGGGAGGGTCAGGCTACGTGCTGACGCACGGGTCAGTGCCAGCGTACGGGTCAGGAGTAGGGTACGGCATAATGTAAGGTGTAGGGCTGATGGTGGATTTCTATTCCGGGCTAGGGTTAGGGTCAGGGAACGGCAAGGCTTAGGGCACAGTTGAGGGTACGGAAATGTGGGAGGGTCGGGCTACGTGATGACGCACGGGTCAGTGCCAGCGTACGGGCCAGGAGTAGGCAACGGTGTAGGATAAAGTGTAGGGCTTGTGGTGGATTTGCGTTCTGCGCTAGGGTTAGGGTTAGGGAACGGCAAGGCTTAGGACACATGTCAGGGTACGGAAACGCGGGAAGGTAAGGCTACGTGCTGATGCATGGTTCAGTGCCAGAGTACAGGCCAGGAGTAGGCAACGGCGTAGGGTAAGGTGTAGGGCGGGTGGTTGGTTTCCTTTCAAGGCTAGGGTTAGGGTTAGGGAACGGCAAGGCTTAGGGCACAGGTGAGGGTTCGGAAACGTGGGAGGGTCGGGCTACGTGCTGATGCACGGGTCAGTGCCAGCGTACGGGCCAGGAGTAGGCAACGGCGTAGGATAAAGTGTAGGGCGGGTGGTGGATTTGCGTTCCAGGCTAGGGTTAGGGTTAGGGAACGGCAAGGCTTAGGGCACAGGTGAGGGTACGGAAAGTTGGGAGGGTCAGGCTACGTGCTGACGCACGGCTCAGTGCCAGCGTACGGGCCAGGAATAGGGAACGGCGTAAGGTAAGGTGTAGGGCTGGTGGTGGGTTTCCGTTCCGGGCTAGGGTTAAGGTTAGGGAACGGCAAGGCTTAGGGCACAGGTCAGTGTACGGAAACGCGGGAGGGTAAGTCTACGTGCTGATGCACGGGTCATTGCCAGAGTACAGGCCAGTAGTAGGAAACGGCATAGGTTAAGGTTTTGGGCTGGTGGTGGGTTTCCGTTCCCGGCTAGGGTTAGGGTTAGGGAACCGCAAGGCTTAGGGCACAGGTGAGGGTACGGAGACGTGGGAGGGTCAGGTTACGTGCTGACGCATGGGTCAATGCCAGCGTACGGGAGAGGAGTAGGCAACGGCATAAGGTAAGGTGTAGGGCTGGTGGTTGGTTTCAGTTCCAGGCTAGGATTAGGGTTAGGGAACGGCAAGGTTTAGGGCACAGGTGATGGTACAGAAACGTGGGATGTTCGGGCTACGTGCTGACGCACGGGTCAGTGCCAGCGTACGGGCCACGAGTAGGCAACGGCATAGGATAAACTGTAGGGCTGGTGCTGGATTTGGGTTCCGGGCGACGGTTAGGGTTAGGGAACGGCAAGGCTTAGGGCACAGGTGAGGGAACGGAAACGTGGGAGGGTCAGGCTACGTGCTGACGCACGGTTCAGTGCCAGCGTATTGGCCAGGAATAGGTTACGGTGTAAGGTAAGGTGTAGGGCTGGTGGTGGGTTTCCGTTCGGGGCTAGGGTTAGGGTTCGGGAACGGCAAGGCTTAGGGCACAGGTTAGGGTACGGAAACGTGGGAGGGTCAGGCTACGTGCTGACGCATGGGTCAGTGCCAGCGTACGGGTCAGTAGTAGGGTACGGCGTAAGGTATGGTGTAGGGCTGGGGGTGGGTTTCTATTCCAGGCTAGGGTTAGGTTTAGGGAATGGCAAGGCTTAGGGCACAGGTGAGGGTACGGAAACGTGGGAGGGTCGGGATACGCGCTGACGCACGGGTCAGTGCCAGCGTACGGGCCAGGAGTAGGCAACTGCGTAGGATAAAGTGTACGGCTGGTGATGGATTTGCGTTCTGGGCTAGGGTTAGGTTTAGGGAACGGCAAGGCTTAGGGCACTGGTCAGGGTACGGAATTTCGGGAGGGTAAGGCTACGTGCTGATGCACGGGTCAGTGCCAGACTACAGGCCAGGAGTAAGCAAAGGCGTAGGGTAAGGTGTAGGGCTGGTGGTGGGTTTCCGTTACGGGCTATGGTTAGGGTTAGGGAACGGCAAGTCTTATGGCACAGGTGAGGGTACGGAAACGTTGGAGGGTCAGGCTACGTGCTGACGCACGGGTCAGTGCCAGCGTACGGGCCAGGAGTAGGCATCGGCGTAAGGTAAGGTTTAGGGCTGGTGGTGGGTTTCCGTTCCGGACTAGGGTTAGGTTTAGGGAACGGCAAGGCTTAGGGCACAGGTCAGGGTACGGAAACGCGGGAGGGTAAGGCTACGTGCTGATGCACGGTTCAGTGCCAGAGTACAGGCCAGGAGTAGGCAACGGCGTAGTGTAAGGTGTACGGCTGGTGGTGGGTTTCCGTTCCGGGCTAGGGTTAGGTTTAGGGAACGGCAAGGCTTAGGGCACAGGTCAGGGTACGGAAACGCGGGTGGGTAAGGCTACGTGCTGACACACAGTTCAGTGCCAGCGTACGGGCCAGGAATAGGGAACGGCATAAGTTAAGGTGTAGGGCTGGTGGTGGGTTTCCGTTCCGGGCTAGGGTTAGGGTTAAGGAACGTGAAGGCTTAGGGCACAGGTGAGGGTTCGGAAACGTTGGAGGCTCAGACTACGTGCTGACGCATGGTTCAGTGCCAGCGTACGGGTCAGGAGTAGGATACGGCGTAAGGTAAGGTGTAGGGCTGGTGGTGGGTTTCTATTCTGGGCTAGAGTTAGGGTAAGGGAAAGGCAAGGCTTAGGGCACAGGTGAGGTTACGGAAACGTGGGAGGGTCAGGCTACATGCTGACGCACGGTTCAGTGCCAGCGTACGGGCCCGGAATAGGTTACGGCGTAAGGTAAGGTGTAGGGCTGGTGGTGGGTTTCCGTTCCGGTCTAGGGTTATGGTTAGGGAACGGCAAGGCTTAGGGCACAGGTGAGTGTACTGAAACGTGGGAGGCTCACGCTACGTGCTGACGCATGGGTCAGTGCCAGCATACGGGCCAGGAGTAGGGTACGGCGTAAGGTAAAGTGTAGGGCTTGTGGTTGATTTCCTTTCCAGGCTAGGTTTAGGGTTATGGAACAGCAAGGCTTAGGGCACAGGTGAGGGTACGGAAACGTGAGAGGGACGGGCTACGTGCTGACGCACGGGTCAGTGCCAGCGTACGGGCCAGGAGTAGGCAACGGCATAGGATACAGTGTAGGGCTGGTGGTGGATTTGCGTTCCGGGCTAGGGTAAGGGTTAGGGAACGGCAAGGCTTAGGGCACAGGTGATGGTATGGAAACGTGGGAGGGTCAGGCTACGTGCTGACGCACGCGTCAGTGCCAGCGTACGGGTCAGGATAAGGTACGGCGTAATGTAAGGTGTAGGGCTG
The DNA here is from genome assembly GCF_964165515.1 of Mesoplodon bidens. NCBI lineage: Eukaryota > Metazoa > Chordata > Mammalia > Artiodactyla > Ziphiidae > Mesoplodon > Mesoplodon bidens. Next base: position 785,933 of record NW_027671733.1, on the reverse strand, counting down.
GTGGTGGGTTTCTATTCCGGGCTAGGGTTAGGGTTAGGAAACGGCAAGGCTTAGGGCACAGGTGAGGGTACGGAAACTTGGGAGGGTCAGGCTACATGCTGACGCACTGTTCAGTGCCAGCGTACGGGCCAGGAATAGGGTATGGCGTAATGTAAGGTGTAGGGCTGGTGGTGGGTTTCTATTCCGGGCTAGGGTTAGGGTTAGGGAACGGCAAGGCTTAGGGCACAGGTGAGGGTACGGAAACTTGGGAGGCTCAGGCTACATGCTGACGCACTGTTCAGTGCCAGCGTACGGGCAAGGAATAGGGTACGGCGTAAGGTAAGTTGTAGGGCTGTTGGTGGGTGTCTAATACGGGCTAGGGTTAGGGTTAGGGAACGGCAAGTCTTAGGGCAAAGGAGAGGGTACGGAAACGTGGGAGGGTCGGGCTACGTGCTGACGCACGGGTCAGTGCCAGCGTACGTGCCAGGAGTAGGCAACGGCGTAGGATAAAGTGTAGGGCTGGTGGTGGATTTGCGTTCTGTGCTAGGGTTAGGGTTAGGGAACGGCAAGGCTTAGGGCACAGGTCAGGGTACGGAAACGCGGGAGGGTAAGGCTACGTGCTGATGCACGGTTCAGTGCCAGAGTACAGGCCAGGAGTAGGCAACGGCGTAGGGTAAGGTGTAGGGCTGGTGGTGGGTTTCCGTTCCAGGCGAGGGTTAGGGTTAGGGAACGGCAAGGCTTAGGGCACAGGTGAGGGTACGTAAACGTGGGAGGGTCAGGCTACGTGCTGACGCACGGGTCAATGCCAGCGTACGGGCGAGGAGTAGGCAACGGCGTAAGGTAAGGTTTGGGCTGGTGGTGGGTTTCCGTTCCGGACTAGGGTTAGGGTTAGGGAACGGCAAGGCTTAGGGCACAAGTCAGGGTACGGAAACGCGGGAGGTTAAGGCTACGTGCTGATGCACGGTTCAGTGCCAGAGTACAGGCCAGGAGTAGGCAACGGCGTAGGGTAAGGTGTAGGGCTGGTGGTGGGTTTCCGTTCCAGGCGAGGGTTAGGGTTAGGGAACGGCAAGGCTTAGGGCACAGGTGAGGGTACGTAAACGTGGGAGGGTCAGGCTACGTGCTGACGCACGGGTCAATGCCAGCGTACGGGCGAGGAGTAGGCAACGGCGTAAGGTAAGGTTTGGGCTGGTGGTGGGTTTCCGTTCCGGACTAGGGTTAGGGTTAGGGAACGGCAAGGCTTAGGGCACAAGTCAGGGTACGGAAACGCGGGAGGTTAAGGCTACGTGCTGATGCACGGTTCAGTGCCAGAGTACAGGCCAGGAGTAGGCAACGGCGTAGGGTAAGGTGTAGGGCTGGTGGTGGGTTTCCGTTCCGGGCGAGGGTTAGGGTTAGGGAACGGCAAGGCTTAGGGCACAGGTGAGGGTACGTAAACGTGGGAGGGTCAGGCTACGTGCTGACGCACGGGTCAATGCCAGCGTACGGGCGAGGAGTAGGCAACGGCGTAAGGTAAGGTTTGGGCTGGTTGTGGGTTTCCGTTCCGGGCTAGGCTTAGGGTTAGGGAACGTCAAGGCTTAGGGCACAGGTGAGGGTACGGAAACGTTGGAGGCTCAGACTACGTGCTGACGCATGGTTCAGTGCCAGCGTAAGGGTCAGGAGTAGGATACGGCGTAAGGTAAGGTGTAGGGCTGGTGGTGGGGTTCTATTCCGGGCTAGGGCTAGGGTTAGGGAAATGCAAGGCTTAGGGCACAGGTGAGGTTACGGAAACGTGGGAGGGTCAGGCTACATGCTGACGCACGGTTCAGTGCCAGCGTACGGGCCAGGAATAAGTTACGGCGTAAGGTAAGGTGTAGGGCTGGTTGTGGGTTTCCGTTCCGGGCTAGGGTTATGGTTAGGGAACGGCAAGGCTTAGGGCACAGGTGAGGGTACTGAAACGTGGGAGGGTCAGGCTACGTGCTCACGCATGGGTCAGTGCCAGCGTACGGGCCAGGAGTAGGGTACGGCGTAAGGTAAAGTGTAGGGCTTGTGGTTGATTTCCTTTCCCGGCTAGGTTTAGGGTTAGGGAACGGCAAGGCTTAGGGCACAGGTGAGGGTACGGAAACGTGGGAGGGACGGGCTACGTGGTGACGCACGGGTCAGTGCCAGCGTACGGGCCAGGAGTAGGCAACGGCGTAGGATAAAGTGTAGGGCTGGTGGTGGATTTGCGTTTTGGGCTAGGGTTAGGGTTAGGGAACGGCAAGGCTTAGGGCGCAGGTCCGGTTACGGAAACGCGGGAGGGTAAGGCTACGTGCTGATGCGCAGGTCAGTGCCAGAGTACACGCCAGTAGTAGGCAATGGCATAGGGTAAGGTTTAGGGCTGGTGGTGGATTTCCATTCCGGGCTAGTATTAGGGTTAGGGAACCACAAGGCTTAGGGCACAGGTGAGGGTACGGAAACGTGGGAGGGTCAGGCTACGTGCTAACGCACGGGTCAGTGCCAGCGTACGGGCCAGGGGTAGGCAACGGCGTAAGTTAAGATGTAGGGCTGGTGGTTGGTTTCCGTTCCAGGCTAGGGTTAGGGTAAGGGAACGCAAGGCTTAGGGCACAGGTGAGGGTACCGAAACGTGGGAGGGTCAGGCTACATGCTGACGCACGGTTCAGTGCCAGCGTATGGGCCAAGAATAAGTTACGGCGTAAGGTAAGGTGTAGGGCTGGTGGTGGATTTCCGTTTCAGACTAGGGTTACGGTTAGGGAACGGCAAGGCTTAGGGCACAGGTCAGGGTACGGAAACGTGGGTGGGTAAGGCTACGTGCTGATGCACGGGTCAGTGCCAGAGTACAGGCCTGGAGTAGGCAACGGCGTAGGGTAAGGTGTAGGGCTGGTGGTTCGTTTCCGTTCCGGGCTAGGGTTTGGGTTAGGGAATGGCAAGGCTTAGGGCACAGGTGAGGTTACAGAAACGTGGGACGGTCAGGCTACGTGCTGACGCACGGGTCAGTGCCAGCGTACGGGCCAGGAATAGGTTACGGCGTAAGGTAAGGTGTAGAGCTGGGGGTTGGTTTCCGTTGCAGGCTAGGCTTAGGGTAAGGGAACGGCAAGGTTTAGGGCACAGGTGAGGGTACGGAAACGTGGGAGGGTCAGGCTACATGCTGACGCACGGTTCAGTGCCAGCGTACGGGCCAGGAATAGGATACGGCGTAAGGTAAGGTGTAGGGCTGGTGGTGGGTTTCCGTTCGGGGCTAGGGTTAGGGTTAGGGAACGTCAAGGCTTAGGGTACAGGTGAGGGTACGGAAACGTGGGAGGGTCGGGCTACGTGCTGACGCACGGGTCAGTGCCAGCGTACGGGCCAGGAGTAGGCAACGGCGTAGGATAAAGTGTAGGGCTGGTGGTGGATTTGCGTTCTGTGCTAGGGTTAGGGTTAGGGAACGGCAAGGCTTATGGCACAGGTCAGGGTACGGAAACGCGGGAGGGTAAGGCTACGTGCTGATGCACGGTTCAGTGCCAGAGTACAGGCCAGGAGTAGGCAACGGCGTAGGGTAAGGTGTAGGGCTGGTGTTGTGTTTCCGTTCCGGGCTATGGTTAGGGTTAGGGAACGGCAAGGCTTACGGCACAGGTGAGGGTACGGAAACGTGGGAGGGTCAGGCTACGTGCTGACCACGGGTCAGTGCCAGCGTACGGGCCAGGAGTAGGCAACGGCGTAAGGTAAGGTTTAGGGCTGGTGGTGGGTTTCCGTTCAGGACTAGGGTTAGGGTTAGGGAACGGCAAGGCTTAGGGCACAGGTCAGGGTACGGAAACGCGGGAGGGTAAGGCTACGTGCTGATGCACGGTTCAGTGCCAGAGTACAGGCCAGGAGTAGGCAACGGCGTAGGGTAAGGTGTACGGCTGGTGGTGGGTTTCATTTACGGGCTAGGGTTAGGGTTAGGGAACGGCAAGGCTTAGGGCACAGGTCAGGGTACGGAAACGCGGGTGGGTAAGGCTACGTGCTGATGCAAGTGTCAGTGCCGGAGTACAGGCCAGAAGTAGGCAACGGGGTAAGGTAAGGTGTAGGGCTGGTGGTTGGTTTCCGTTCCAGGCTAGGGTTAGGGTTAGGGAACGGCAAGGCTTAGGGCACAGGTGAGGGAACGGAAACGTGGGAGTGTCGGGCTACGTGCTGACGCACTGGTCAGTGCCAGCGTACGGGCCAGGAGTAGGCAACAGCGTAGGATAAAGTGTAGGGCTGGTGGTGGATTTGCGTTCCTGGCTAGGGTTAGGGTTAGGGAACGGCAAGGCTTAGGGCCCAGGTGAGGGAACGGAAACGTGGGAGGGTCAGGCTACGTGCTGACACACAGTTCAGTGCCAGCGTACGGGCCAGGAATAGGGAACGCCGTAAGTTAAGGTGTAGGGCTGGTGGTGGGTTTCCGTTCCGGGCTAGGGTTAGGGTTAAGGAACGTCAAGGCTTAGGGCACAGGTGAGGGTACGGAAACGTTGGAGGCTCAGACTACGTGCTGACGCATGGTTCAGTGCCAGCATACGGGTCAGGAGTAGGATACGGCGTAAGGTAAGGTATAGGGCTGGTGGTGGCTTTCTATTCTGGGCTAGGGTTAGGGTAAGGGAAAGGCAAGGCTTAGGGCACAGGTGATGGTATGGAAACGTGGGAGGGTCAGGCTACGTGCTGACGCACGGGTCAGTGCCAGCGTACGGGTCAGGAGTAAGGTACGGCGTAATGTAAGGTGTAGGGCTGGTGGTGGGTTTCTATTCCGGGCTAGGGTTAGGGTTAGGGAACGGCAAGGCTTAGGGCACAGGTGAGGGTACGGAAACTTGGGAGGGTCAGGCTACATGCTGACGCACTGTTCAGTGCCAGCGTACGGGCCAGGAATAGGGTACGGCGTAAGGTAAGGTGTAGGGCTGGTGGTGGGTTTCTAATAGGGGCTAGGGTTAGGGTTATGGAACGGCAAGTCTTAGGGCAAAGGAGAGGGTACGGAAACGTGGGAGGGTCAGGCTACGTGCTGACGCACGGTCCAGTGCCAGCGTACGGACCAGGAATAGGGTACGGCGTAAGGTAAGGTGTACGGCTGGTGGTGGGTTTCCATTCAGGGCTAGGGTTAGGGTTAGGGAACGGCAAGGCTTAGGGCACAGGTGAGGTTACAGAAACGTGGGACGGTCAGGCTACGTGCTGACGCACGTGTCAGTGCCAGCGTATGGGCCAGGGGTAGGCAACGGCGTAAGGTAAGATGTAGGGCTGGTGGTGGGTTTCCGTTCCAGGCTAGGGTTAGGGTAAGGGAACGGCAAGGCTTAGGGCACAGGTGAGGGTACCGAAACGTGGGAGGGTCAGGCTACATGCTGACGCACGGTTCAGTGCCATGGTACGGGCCAGGAATAAGTTACGGCGTAAGGTAAGGTGTAGGGCTGGTGGTGGGTTTCCGTTCGGGGCTAGGGTTAGGGTTAGGGAACGGCAAGGCTTAGGGCACAGGTGAGGGTACGGAAACGTGGGAGGGTCAGGCTACGTGCTGACGCACGGGTCAGTGCCAGCGTACGGGTCAGTAGCAGCGTACGGCGTAAGGTATGGTGTAGGGCTGGTGGTGGGTTACTATTCCGGGCTAGGATTAGGGTTAGGGTATGGCAAGGCTTAGGGCACAGGTGAGGGTACGGAAACGTGGGAGGGTCAGGCTACGTGCTGACGCACGGGTCAGTGCCAGCGTTCGGGCCAGGAGTAGGCAACGGCGTAAGGTAAGCTGTAGGGCTGGTGGTGGGTTTCCGTTCTGGACTAGGGTTAGGGTTAGGGAACGGCAAGGCTTAGGGCACAGGTCAGGGTACGGAAACGCGGGAGGGTAAGGCTACGTGCTGATGCACGGTTCAGTGCCAGAGTACAGGCCAGGAGTAGGCAACGGCGTAGGGTAAGGTGTAGGGCTGGTGGTGGGTTTCCGTTCCTGGCTAGGGTTAGGGTTAGGGAACGGCAAGGCTTAGGGCACAGGTGAGGGTACGTGAACGTGGGAGGGTCAGGCTACGTGCTGACGCACGGGTCAATGCCAGCGTACGGGCGAGGAGTAGGCAACGATGTAAGGTAAGGTGTACGGCTGGTGGTTGGTTTCCGTTCCAGGCTAGGGTTAGGGTTAGGGAACGGCAAGGCTTAGGGCACAGGTGAGGGTACGGAAACGTGGGAAGGTCAGGCTATGTGCTGACGCACTGTTCAGTGCCACCGTACGAGCCAGGAATAGGGTACGGCGTAAGGTAAGGTGTAGGGCTGGTGGTGGGTTTATAATCCTGGCTAGGGTTAGGGATAGGGAACGGCAAGTCTTAGGGCAAAGGAGAGGGTACGGAAACGTGGGAGGGTCAGGCTACGTGCTGACGCACGGTTCAGTGCCAGCGTACGGGCCAGGAGTAGGGTACGGCGTAAGGTAAGGTGTACGGCTGGTGGTGGGTTTCCGTTCCGGGCTAGGGTTAGGGTTAGGGAACGGCAAGGCTTAGGGCACAGGTGAGGTTACAGAAACGTGGGACGGTCAGGCTACGTGCTGACGCACGTGTCAGTGCCAGCGTACGGGCCAGGGGTAGGCAACGGCGTAAGGTAAGATGTAGGGCTGGTGGTTGGTGTCCTTTCCAGGCTAGGGTTAGGGTAAGGGAACGGCAAGGCTTAGGGCACAGGTGAGGGTACCGAAACGTGGGAGGGTCAGGCTACATGCTGACGCACGGTTCAGTGCCAGCGTATGGGCCAGGAATAAGTTACGGCGTAAGGTAAGGTGTAGGGCTGGTGGTGGGATTCCGTTCGGGGCTAGGGTTAGGGTTAGGGAATGGCAAGGCTTAGGGCACAGGTGAGGGTACGGAAACGTGGGAGGGTCAGGCTACGTGGTGACGCACGGGTCAGTGCCAGCGTACGGGTCAGTAGCAGCGTACGGCGTAAGGTATGGTGTAGGGCTGCTGGTGGGTTACTATTCCGAGCTAGGGTTAGTGTTAGGGAATGGCAAGGCTTAGGGCACAGGTGAGGGTACAGAAACGTGGGAGGGTCAGGCTACGTGCTGACGCACGGTTCAGTGCCAGCGTACGGGCCAGGAGTAGGCAACGGCGTAAGGTAAGGTGTAGGGCTGGTGGTTGGTTTCCGTTCCAGGCTAGGGTTAGGGTTAGGGAACGGCAAGGCTTAGGGCACAGGTGAGGGTACGGAAACGTGGGAGGGTCGGGCTACTTGCTGACGCACGGGTCAGTGCCAGCGTACGGGCCAGGAGTAGGCAACGGCGTAGGATAAAGTGTAGGGCTGGTGGTGGATTTGCGTTCTGGGCTAGGGTTAGGGTTAGGGAACGGCAAGGCTTAGGGCACAGGTCAGGGTACGGAAACGCGGGAGGGTAAGGCTACGTGCTGATGCACGGTTCAGTGCCAGAGTAGAGGCCAGGAGTAGGCAACGGGGTAGGGTAAGGTGTAGGGCTGGTGGTGGGTTTCCTTTCAGGGCTATGGTTAGGGTTAGGGAACGGCAAGGCTTAGGGCACAGGTGAGGGTACGTAAACGTGGGAGGGTCAGGCTACGTGCTGACGCACGGGTCAATGCCAGCGTACGGGCGAGGAGTAGGCAACGGCGTAAGGTAAGGTTTAGGGCTGGTGGTGGGTTTCCGTTCCGGACTAGGGTTAGGGTTAGGGAACGGCAAGACTTAGGGCACAGGTCTGGGTACGGAAACGTGGGAGGGTAAGGCTACGTGCTGATGCACGGTTCAGTGCCAGAGTACAGGCCAGGAGTAGGCAACGGCGTAGGGTAAGGTGTAGGGCTGGTGGTGGGTTTCTGTTCCGGGCTAGGGTTAGGGTTAGGGAATGGCAAGGCTTAGGGCACAGGTGAGGGTACGGAAACGTGGGAGGGTCAGGCTACGTGCTGACGCACGGTTCAGTGTCAGCATACGGGCCAGGAATAGGGAAAGGCGTAAGGTAAGGTGTAGGGCTGGTGGTGGGTTTCCGTACAGGCTAGGGTTAGGGTTAGGGAACGGCAAGGCTTAGGGCACAGGTCAGGGTATGGAAACGCGTGAGGGTAAGGCCACGTGCTGATGCACGGTTCAGTGCCAGAGTACAGGCCAGTAGTAGGCAACGGCGTAAGGTAAGGTGTAGGACTGGTGGTTTTTTTCCGTTCCAGGCTAGGGTTAGGGTTAGGGAACGGCAAGGCTTAGGGTACAGGTGAGGGAACGGAAACGTGGGAGGGTCAGGCTACGTGCAGACACACGGTTCAGTGCCAGCATACGGGCCAGGAGTAGGCAACGGCGTAAGGTAAGGTGTAGGGCTGGTGGTTGGTTTCCGTTCCAGGCTAGGGTTAGGGTTAGGGAACGGCAAGGCTTAGGGCACAGGTGATGGTACGGAAACGTGGGAGGGACGTGCTACGTGCTGACGCACGGGTCAGTGCCAGCGTACGGGCCAGGAGTACGCAACGGCGTAGTATACAGTGTAGGGCTGTTGGTGGATTTGCGTTCCGGGCTAGGGTTAGTGTTAGGGAACGGCAAGGCTTAGGGCACAGGTGAGGGTATGGAAACGTGGGAGGGTCAGGCTACGTGCTGACGCACGGGTCAGTGCCAGCGTACGGGTCAGGAGTAGGGTACGGCGTAATGTAAGGTGTAGGGCTGATGGTGGATTTCTATTCCGGGCTAGGGTTAGGGTCAGGGAACGCAAGGCTTAGGGCACAGGTGAGGTTACGGAAATGTGGGAGGGTCGGGCTACGTGATGACGCACGGGTCAGTGCCAGCGTACGGGCCAGGAGTAGGCAACGGTGTAGGATAAAGTGTAGGGCTTGTGGTGGATTTGCGTTCTGCGCTAGGGTTAGGGTTAGGGAACGGCAAAGCTTAGGACACATGTCAGGGTACGGAAACGCGGGAAGGTAAGGCTACGTGCTGATGCATGGTTCAGTGCCAGAGTACAGGCCAGGAGTAGGCAACGGCGAAGGGTAAGGTGTAGGGCTGGTGGTTGGTTTCCGTTCCAGGCTAGGGTTAGGGTTAGGGAACGGCAAGGCTTAGGGCACAGGTGAGGGTACGGAAACGTGGGAGGGTCGGGCTACGTGCTGATGCACGGGTCTGTGCCAGCGTACGGGCCAGGAGTAGGCAACGGCGTAGGATAAAGTGTAGGGCGGGTGGTGGATTTGCGTTCCAGGCTAGGGTTAGGGTTAGGGAACGGCAAGGCTTAGGGCACAGGTGAGGGTACGGAAAGGTGGGAGGGTCAGGCTACGTGCTGACGCACGGCTCAGTGCCAGCGTACGGGCCAGGAATAGGGAACGGCATAAGGTAAGGTGTAGGGCTGGAGGTGGGTTTCCGTTCCGGGCTAGGGTTAAGGTTAGGGAACGGCAAGGCTTAGGGCACAGGTCAGGGTACGGAAACGCGGGAGGGTAAGTCTACGTGCTGATGCATGTGTCATTGCCAGAGTACAGGCCAGTAGTAGGCAACGGCGTAGGTTAAGGTTTAGGGCTGGTGGTGGGTTTCCGTTCCCGGCTAGGGTTAGGGTTAGGGAACCGCAAGGCTTAGGGCACAGGTGAGGGTACGGAGACGTGGGAGGGTCAGGTTACGTGCTGACGCACGGGTCAATGCCAGCGTACGGGAGAGGAGTAGGCAACGGCGTAAGGTAAGGTGTAGGGCTGGTGGTTGGTTTCCGTTCCAGTCTAGGATTAGGGTTAGGGAACGGCAAGGCTTAGGGCACAGGTGATGGTACGGAAACGTGGGATGGTCGGGCTACGTGCTGACGCACGGGTCAGTGCCAGCGTACGGGCCAGGAGTAGGCAACGGCATAGGATAAACTGTCGGGCTGGTGCTGGATTTGGGTTCCGGGCAACGGTTAGGGTTAGGGAACGGCAAGGCTTAGGGCACAGGTGAGGGAACGGAAACGTGGGAGGGTCAGGCTACGAGCTGACGCACGGTTCAGTGCCAGCGTATTGGCCAGGAATAGGTTACGGCGTAAGGTAAGGTGTAGGGCTGGTGGTGGGTTTCCGTTCGGGGCTAGGGTTAGGTTTCGGGAACGGCAAGGCTTAGGGCACAGGTTAGGGTACGGAAACATGGGAGGGTCAGGCTACGTGCTGACGCATGGGTCAGTGCCAGCGTACGGTTCAGTAGTAGGGTACGGCGTAAGGTATGGTGTAGGGCTGGTGGTGGGATTCTATTCAGGGCTGGGGTTAGGTTTAGGGAATGGCAAGGCTTAGGGCACAGGTGAGGGTACGGAAACGTGGGAGGGTCGGGCTACGTGCTGACGCACGGGTCAGTGCCAGCGTACGGGCCAGGAGTAGGCAACGGCGTAGGATAAAGTGTAGGGCTGGTGATGGATTTGCGTTCTGGGCTAGGGTTAGGTTTAGGGAACGGCAAGGCTTAGGGCACTGGTCAGGGTACGGAATCACGGGAGGGTCAGGCTACGTGCTGATGCACGGGTCAGTGCCAGAGTACAGGCCAGGAGTAGGCAACGGCGTAGGGTAAGGTGTAGGGCTGGTGGTGGGTTTCCGTTCCGGGCTAGGGTTAGGGTTAGGGAATGGCAAGGCTTAGGGCACAGGTGAGGGTACGGAAACGTGGGAGGGTCAGGCTACGTGCTGACGCACGGGTCAATGCCAGCGTATGGGCGAGGAGTAGGCAACGGCGTAAGGTAAGGTGTACGGCTGGTGGGTGGTTTCCGTTCCAGGCTAGGGTTAGGGTTAGGGAACGGCAAGGCTTAGGGCACAGGTGAGGGTACGGAAACGTGGGAGGGTCAGGCTACGTGCTGACGCACGGTTCAGTGTCAGCATACGGGCCAGGAATAGGGAAAGGCGTAAGGTAAGGTGTAGGGCTGGTGGTGGGTTTCCGTACGGGCTAGGGTTAGGGTTAGGGAACGGCAAGGCTTAGGGCACAGGTGAGGGTACGGAAACGTGGGAGGGTCGGGCTACGTGCTGATGCACGGGTCAGTGCCAGCGTACGGGCCAGGAGTAGGCAACGGCGTTGGATAAAGTCTAGGGCGTGTGGTGGATTTGCGTTCCAGGCTAGGGTTAGGGTTAGGGAACGGCAAGGCTTAGGGCACAGGTGAGGGTACGGAAAGGTGGGAGGGTCAGGCTACGTGCTGACGCACGGCTCAGTGCCAGCGTACGGGCCAGGAATAGGGAACGGCGTAAGGTAAGGTGTAGGGCTGGTGGTGGGTTTCCGTTCCGGGCTAGGGTTAAGGTTAGGGAACGGCAAGGCTTAGGGCACAGGTCAGGGTACGGAAACGCGGGAGGGTAAGTCTACGTGCTGATGCACGGGTCATTGCCAGAGTACAGGCCAGTAGTAGGCAACGGCGTAGGTTAAGGTTTAGGGCTGGTGGTGGGTTTCCGTTCCCGGCTAGTGTTAGGGTTAGGGAACCGCAAGGCTTAGGGCACAGGTGAGGGTACGGAGACGTGGGAGGGTCAGGTTACGTGCTGACGCACGGGTCAATGCCAGCGTACGGGAGAGGAGTAGGCAACGGCGTAAGGTAAGGTGTAGGGCTGGTGGTTGGATTCCGTTCCAGGCTAGGATTTGGGTTAGGGAACGGCAAGGCTTAGGGCACAGGTGATGGTACGGAAACGTGGGATGGTCGGGCTACGTGATGACGCACGGGTCAGTGCCAGCGTACGGGCCAGGAGTAGGCAACGGCATAGGATAAACTGTCGGGCTGGTGCTGGATTTGGGTTCCGGGCAACGGTTAGGGTTAGGGAACGGCAAGGCTTAGGGCACAGGTGAGGGAACGGAAACGTGGGAGGGTCAAGCTACGTGCTGACGCACGGTTCAGTGCCAGCGTATTGGCCAGGAATAGGTTACGGCGTAAGGTAAGGTGTAGGGCTGGTGGTGGGTTTCCGTTCGGGGCTAGGGTTAGGGTTCGGGAACGTCAAGGCTTAGGGCACAGGTTAGGGTACGGAAACGTGGGAGGGTCAGGCTACGTGCTGACGCATGGGTCAGTGCCAGCGTACGGGTCAGTAGTAGGGTACGGCGTAAGGTATGGTGTAGGGCTGGTGGTGGGTTTCTATTCCGGGCTAGGGTTAGGTTTAGGGAATGGCAAGGCTTAGGGCACAGGTGAGGGTACGGAAACGTGGGAGGGTCGGGCTACGTGCTGACGCACGGGTCAGTGCCAGCGTACGGGCCAGGAGTAGGCAACGGCGTAGGATAAAGTGTAGGGCTGGTGATGGATTTGCGTTCTGGGCTAGGGTTAGGTTTAGGGAAAGGCAAGGCTTAGGGCATTGGTCAGGGTACGGAATCACGGGAGGGTCAGGCTACGTGCTGATGCACGGGTCAGTGCCAGAGTACAGGCCAGGAGTAGGCAACGGCGTAAGGTAAGGTGTACGGCTGGTGGGTGGTTTCCGTTCCAGGCTAGGGTTAGGGTTAGGGAACGGCAAGGCTTAGGGCACAGGTGAGGGTACGGAAACGTGGGAGGGTCAGGCTACGTGCTGACGCACGGTTCAGTGTCAGCATACGGGCCAGGAATAGGGAAAGGCGTAAGGTAAGGTGTAGGGCTGGTGGTGGGTTTCCGTACGGGCTAGGGTTAGGGTTAGGGAACGGCAAGGCTTAGGGCACAGGTGAGGGTACGGAAACGTGGGAGGGTCGGGCTACGTGCTGATGCACGGGTCAGTGCCAGCGTACGGGCCAGGAGTAGGCAACGGCGTTGGATAAAGTCTAGGGCGTGTGGTGGATTTGCGTTCCAGGCTAGGGTTAGGGTTAGGGAACGGCAAGGCTTAGGGCACAGGTGAGGGTACGGAAAGGTGGGAGGGTCAGGCTACGTGCTGACGCACGGCTCAGTGCCAGCGTACGGGCCAGGAATAGGGAACGGCGTAAGGTAAGGTGTAGGGCTGGTGGTGGGTTTCCGTTCCGGGCTAGGGTTAAGGTTAGGGAACGGCAAGGCTTAGGGCACAGGTCAGGGTACGGAAACGCGGGAGGGTAAGTCTACGTGCTGATGCACGGGTCATTGCCAGAGTACAGGCCAGTAGTAGGCAACGGCGTAGGTTAAGGTTTAGGGCTGGTGGTGGGTTTCCGTTCCCGGCTAGTGTTAGGGTTAGGGAATCGCAAGGCTTAGGGCACAGGTGAGGGTACGGAGACGTGGGAGGGTCAGGTTACGTGCTGACGCACGGGTCAATGCCAGCGTACGGGAGAGGAGTAGGCAACGGCGTAAGGTAAGGTGTAGGGCTGGTGGTTGGATTCCGTTCCAGGCTAGGATTTGGGTTAGGGAACGGCAAGGCTTAGGGCACAGGTGATGGTACGGAAACGTGGGATGGTCGGGCTACGTGATGACGCACGGGTCAGTGCCAGCGTACGGGCCAGGAGTAGGCAACGGCATAGGATAAACTGTCGGGCTCGTGCTGGATTTGGGTTCCGGGCAAGGGTTAGGGTTAGGGAACGGCAAGGCTTAGGGCACAGGTGAGGGAACGGAAACGTGGGAGGGTCAAGCTACGTGCTGACGCACGGTTCAGTGCCAGCGTATTGGCCAGGAATAGGTTACGGCGTAAGGTAAGGTGTAGGGCTGGTGGTGGGTTTCCGTTCGGGGCTAGGGTTAGGGTTCGGGAACGTCAAGGCTTAGGGCACAGGTTAGGGTACGGAAACGTGGGAGGGTCAGGCTACGTGCTGACGCATGGGTCAGTGCCAGCGTACGGGTCAGTAGTAGGGTACGGCGTAAGGTATGGTGTAGGGCTGGTGGTGGGTTTCTATTCCGGGCTAGGGTTAGGTTTAGGGAATGGCAAGGCTTAGGGCACAGGTGAGGGTACGGAAACGTGGGAGGGTCGGGCTACGTGCTGACGCACGGGTCAGTGCCAGCGTACGGGCCAGGAGTAGGCAACGGCGTAGGATAAAGTGTAGGGCTGGTGATGGATTTGCGTTCTGGGCTAGGGTTAGGTTTAGGGAAAGGCAAGGCTTAGGGCATTGGTCAGGGTACGGAATCACGGGAGGGTCAGGCTACGTGCTGATGCACGGGTCAGTGCCAGAGTACAGGCCAGGAGTAGGCAACGGCGTAGGGTAAGGTGTAGGGCTGTTGGTGGGTTTCCGTTCTGGGCTAGGGTTAGGGTTAGGGAATGGCAAGGCTTAGGGCACAGGTGAGGGTACGGAAACGTGGGAGGGTCAGGCTACGTGCTGACGCACGTGTCAATGCCAGCGTATGGGCGAGGAGTAGGCAACGGCGTAAGGTAAGGTGTACGGCTGGTGGGTGGTTTCCGTTCCAGGCTAGGGTTAGGGTTAGGGAACGGCAAGGCTTAGGGCACAGGTGAGGGTACGGAAACGTGGGAGGGTCAGGCTACGTGCTGACGCACGTTTCAGTGTCAGCATACGGGCCAGGAATAGGGAAAGGCGTAAGGTAAGGTGTAGGGCTGGTGGTGGGTTTCCGTACGGGCTAGGGTTAGCGTTAGGGAACGGCAAGGCTTAGGGCACAGGTCAGGGTACGGAAACGCGTGAGGGTAAGGCCACGTGCTGATGCACGGGTCAGTGCCGGAGTACAGGCCAGTAGTAGGCAACGGCGTAAGGTAAGGTGTAGGACTGGTGGTTTTTTTCCGTTCCAGGCTAGGGTTAGGGTTAGGGATCGGCAAGGCTTAGGGCACAGGTGAGGGAACGGAAACGTGGGAGGGTCAGGCTACGTGCAGACACACGGTTCAGTGCCAGCATACGGGCCAGGAGTAGGCAACGGCGTAAGGTAAGGTGTAGGGCTGGTGGTTGGTTTCCGTTCCAGGCTAGGCTTAGGGTTAGGGAACGGCAAGGCTTAGGGCACAGGTGAAGGTACGGAAACGTGGGAGGGACGGGCTACGTGCTGACGCATGGATCAGTGCCAGCGTACGGGCCAGGAGTACGCAACGGCGTAGTATACAGTGTAGGGCTGTTGGTGGATTTGCGTTCCGGGCTAGGGTTAGTGTTAGGGAACGGCAAGGCTTAGGGCACAGGTGAGGGTATGGAAACGTGGGAGGGTCAGGCTACGTGCTGACGCACGGGTCAGTGCCAGCGTACGGGTCAGGAGTAGGGTACGGCGTAATGTAAGGTGTAGGGCTGATGGTGGATTTCTATTCCGGGCTAGGGTTAGGGTCAGGGAACGGCAAGGCTTAGGGCACAGGTGAAGGTACGGAAATGTGGGAGGGTCGGGCTACGTGATGACGCACGGGTCAGTGCCAGCGTACGGGCCAGGAGTAGGCAACGGTGTAGGATAAAGTGTAGGGCTTGTGGTGGATTTGCGTTCTGCGCTAGGCTTAGGGTTAGGGAAAGGCAAGGCTTAGGACACATGTCAGGGTACGGAAACGCGGGAAGGTAAGGCTACGTGCTGATGCATGGTTCAGTGCCAGAGTACAGGCCAGGAGTAGGCAACGGCGTAGGGTAAGGTGTAGGGCTGGTGGTTGGTTTCCGTTCCAGGCTAGGGTTAGGGTTAGGGAACGGCAAGGCTTAGGGCACAGGTGAGGGTACGGAAACGTGGGAGGGTCGGGCTGCGTGCTGATGCACGGGTCAGTGCCAGCGTACGGGCCAGGAGTAGGCAACGGCGTAGGATAAAGTGTAGGGCGGGTGGTGGATTTGCGTTCCAGGCTAGGGTTAGGGTTAGGGAACGGCAAGGCTTAGGGCACAGGTGAGGGTACGGAAAGGTGGGAGGGTCAGGCTACGTGCTGACGCACGGCTCAGTGCCAGCGTACGGGCCAGGAATAGGGAACGGCGTAAGGTAAGGTGTAGGGCCGGTGGTGGGTTTCCGTTCCGGGCTAGGGTTAAGGTTAGGGAACGGCAAGGCTTAGGGCACAGGTCAGGGTACGGGAACGCGGGAGGGTAAGTCTACGTGCTGATGCACGGTTCATTGCCAGAGTACAGGCCAGTAGTAGGCAACGGCGTAGGTTAAGGTTTTGGGCTGGTGGTGGGTTTCCGTTCCCGGCTAGGGTTAGGGTTAGGGAACCGCAAGGCTTAGGGCACAGGTGAGGGTACGGAGACGTGGGAGGGTCAGGTTACGTGCTGACGCACGGGTCAATGCCAGCGTACGGGAGAGGAGTAGGCAACGGCGTAAGGTAAGGTGTAGGGCTGGTGGTTGGTTTCAGTTCCAGGCTAGGATTAGGGTTAGGGAACGGCAAGGCTTAGGGCACAGGTGATGGTACGGAAACGTGGGATGGTCGGGCTACGTGCTGATGCACGGGTCAGTGCCAGCGTACGGGCCAGGAGTAGGCAACGGCATAGGATAAACTGTAGGGCTGGTGCTGGATTTGGGTTCCGAGCAACGGTTAGGGTTAGGGAACGGCAAGGCTTATGGCACAGGTGAGGGTACGGAAACGTGAGAGGGACGGGCTACGTGCTGACGCACGGGTCAGTGCCAGCGTACGGGCCAGGAGTAGGCAACGGCATAGGATACAGTGTAGGGCTGGTGGTGGATTTGCGTTCCGTGCTAGGGTAAGGGTTAGGGAACGGCAAGGCTTAGGGCACAGGTGATGGTATGGAAACGTGGGAGGGTCAGGCTACGTGCTGACGCACGGGTCAGTGCCAGCGTACGGGCCAGGAATAGGGATGGCGTAATGTAAGGTGTAGGGCTGGTGGTGGGTTTCTATTCCGGGCTACTGTTAGGGTTAGGGAACGGCAAGGCTTAGGGCACAGGTGAGGGTACGGAAACTTGGGAGGGTCAGGCTACATGCTGACGCACTGTTCAGTGCCAGCGTACGGGCCAGGAATAGGGTATGGCGTAATGTAAGGTGTAGGGCTGGTGGTGGGTTTCCGTTCCGGGCTAGGGTTAGGGTTAGGGAACCTCAAGGCTTAGGGCACAGGTGAGGGTACGGAAACGTTGGAGGCTCAGACTACGTGCTGACGCATGGTTCAGTGCCAGCGTAAGGGTCAGGAGTAGGATACGGCGTAAGGTAAGGTGTAGGGCTGGTGGTGGGTTTCTATTCCGGGCTAGGGCTAGGGTTAGGGAAATGCAAGGCTTAGGGCACAGGTGAGGTTACGGAAACGTGGGAGGGTCAGGCTACGTGCTGACGCACGGCTCAGTGCCAGCGTATTGGCCAGGAATAGGTTACGGCGTAAGGTAAGGTGTAGGGCTGGTGGTGGGTTTCCGTTCGGGGCTAGGGTTAGGGTTCGGGAACGTCAAGGCTTAGGGCACAGGTTAGGGTACGGAAACGTGGGAGGGTCAGGCTACGTGCTGACGCATGGGTCAGTGCCAGCGTACGGGTCAGTAGTAGGGTACGGCGTAAGGTATGGTGTAGGGCTGGTGGTGGGTTTCTATTCCGGGCTAGGGTTAGGTTTAGGGAATGGCAAGGCTTAGGGCACAGGTGAGGGTACGGAAACGTGGGAGGGTCGGGCTACGTGCTGACGCACGGGTCAGTGCCAGCGTACGGGCCAGGAGTAGGCAACGGCGTAGGATAAAGTGTAGGGCTGGTGATGGATTTGCGTTCTGGGCTAGGGTTAGGTTTAGGGAAAGGCAAGGCTTAGGGCATTGGTCAGGGTACGGAATCACGGGAGGGTCAGGCTACGTGCTGATGCACGGGTCAGTGCCAGAGTACAGGCCAGGAGTAGGCAACGGCGTAAGGTAAGGTGTACGGCTGGTGGGTGGTTTCCGTTCCAGGCTAGGGTTAGGGTTAGGGAACGGCAAGGCTTAGGGCACAGGTGAGGGTACGGAAACGTGGGAGGGTCAGGCTACGTGCTGACGCACGGTTCAGTGTCAGCATACGGGCCAGGAATAGGGAAAGGCGTAAGGTAAGGTGTAGGGCTGGTGGTGGGTTTCCGTACGGGCTAGGGTTAGGGTTAGGGAACGGCAAGGCTTAGGGCACAGGTGAGGGTACGGAAACGTGGGAGGGTCGGGCTACGTGCTGATGCACGGGTCAGTGCCAGCGTACGGGCCAGGAGTAGGCAACGGCGTTGGATAAAGTCTAGGGCGTGTGGTGGATTTGCGTTCCAGGCTAGGGTTAGGGTTAGGGAACGGCAAGGCTTAGGGCACAGGTGAGGGTACGGAAAGGTGGGAGGGTCAGGCTACGTGCTGACGCACGGCTCAGTGCCAGCGTACGGGCCAGGAATAGGGAACGGCGTAAGGTAAGGTGTAGGGCTGGTGGTGGGTTTCCGTTCCGGGCTAGGGTTAAGGTTAGGGAACGGCAAGGCTTAGGGCACAGGTCAGGGTACGGAAACGCGGGAGGGTAAGTCTACGTGCTGATGCACGGGTCATTGCCAGAGTACAGGCCAGTAGTAGGCAACGGCGTAGGTTAAGGTTTAGGGCTGGTGGTGGGTTTCCGTTCCCGGCTAGTGTTAGGGTTAGGGAATCGCAAGGCTTAGGGCACAGGTGAGGGTACGGAGACGTGGGAGGGTCAGGTTACGTGCTGACGCACGGGTCAATGCCAGCGTACGGGAGAGGAGTAGGCAACGGCGTAAGGTAAGGTGTAGGGCTGGTGGTTGGATTCCGTTCCAGGCTAGGATTTGGGTTAGGGAACGGCAAGGCTTAGGGCACAGGTGATGGTACGGAAACGTGGGATGGTCGGGCTACGTGATGACGCACGGGTCAGTGCCAGCGTACGGGCCAGGAGTAGGCAACGGCATAGGATAAACTGTCGGGCTCGTGCTGGATTTGGGTTCCGGGCAAGGGTTAGGGTTAGGGAACGGCAAGGCTTAGGGCACAGGTGAGGGAACGGAAACGTGGGAGGGTCAAGCTACGTGCTGACGCACGGTTCAGTGCCAGCGTATTGGCCAGGAATAGGTTACGGCGTAAGGTAAGGTGTAGGGCTGGTGGTGGGTTTCCGTTCGGGGCTAGGGTTAGGGTTCGGGAACGTCAAGGCTTAGGGCACAGGTTAGGGTACGGAAACGTGGGAGGGTCAGGCTACGTGCTGACGCATGGGTCAGTGCCAGCGTACGGGTCAGTAGTAGGGTACGGCGTAAGGTATGGTGTAGGGCTGGTGGTGGGTTTCTATTCCGGGCTAGGGTTAGGTTTAGGGAATGGCAAGGCTTAGGGCACAGGTGAGGGTACGGAAACGTGGGAGGGTCGGGCTACGTGCTGACGCACGGGTCAGTGCCAGCGTACGGGCCAGGAGTAGGCAACGGCGTAGGATAAAGTGTAGGGCTGGTGATGGATTTGCGTTCTGGGCTAGGGTTAGGTTTAGGGAAAGGCAAGGCTTAGGGCATTGGTCAGGGTACGGAATCACGGGAGGGTCAGGCTACGTGCTGATGCACGGGTCAGTGCCAGAGTACAGGCCAGGAGTAGGCAACGGCGTAGGGTAAGGTGTAGGGCTGTTGGTGGGTTTCCGTTCTGGGCTAGGGTTAGGGTTAGGGAATGGCAAGGCTTAGGGCACAGGTGAGGGTACGGAAACGTGGGAGGGTCAGGCTACGTGCTGACGCACGTGTCAATGCCAGCGTATGGGCGAGGAGTAGGCAACGGCGTAAGGTAAGGTGTACGGCTGGTGGGTGGTTTCCGTTCCAGGCTAGGGTTAGGGTTAGGGAACGGCAAGGCTTAGGGCACAGGTGAGGGTACGGAAACGTGGGAGGGTCAGGCTACGTGCTGACGCACGTTTCAGTGTCAGCATACGGGCCAGGAATAGGGAAAGGCGTAAGGTAAGGTGTAGGGCTGGTGGTGGGTTTCCGTACGGGCTAGGGTTAGCGTTAGGGAACGGCAAGGCTTAGGGCACAGGTCAGGGTACGGAAACGCGTGAGGGTAAGGCCACGTGCTGATGCACGGGTCAGTGCCGGAGTACAGGCCAGTAGTAGGCAACGGCGTAAGGTAAGGTGTAGGACTGGTGGTTTTTTTCCGTTCCAGGCTAGGGTTAGGGTTAGGGATCGGCAAGGCTTAGGGCACAGGTGAGGGAACGGAAACGTGGGAGGGTCAGGCTACGTGCAGACACACGGTTCAGTGCCAGCATACGGGCCAGGAGTAGGCAACGGCGTAAGGTAAGGTGTAGGGCTGGTGGTTGGTTTCCGTTCCAGGCTAGGCTTAGGGTTAGGGAACGGCAAGGCTTAGGGCACAGGTGAAGGTACGGAAACGTGGGAGGGACGGGCTACGTGCTGACGCATGGATCAGTGCCAGCGTACGGGCCAGGAGTACGCAACGGCGTAGTATACAGTGTAGGGCTGTTGGTGGATTTGCGTTCCGGGCTAGGGTTAGTGTTAGGGAACGGCAAGGCTTAGGGCACAGGTGAGGGTATGGAAACGTGGGAGGGTCAGGCTACGTGCTGACGCACGGGTCAGTGCCAGCGTACGGGTCAGGAGTAGGGTACGGCGTAATGTAAGGTGTAGGGCTGATGGTGGATTTCTATTCCGGGCTAGGGTTAGGGTCAGGGAACGGCAAGGCTTAGGGCACAGGTGAAGGTACGGAAATGTGGGAGGGTCGGGCTACGTGATGACGCACGGGTCAGTGCCAGCGTACGGGCCAGGAGTAGGCAACGGTGTAGGATAAAGTGTAGGGCTTGTGGTGGATTTGCGTTCTGCGCTAGGCTTAGGGTTAGGGAAAGGCAAGGCTTAGGACACATGTCAGGGTACGGAAACGCGGGAAGGTAAGGCTACGTGCTGATGCATGGTTCAGTGCCAGAGTACAGGCCAGGAGTAGGCAACGGCGTAGGGTAAGGTGTAGGGCTGGTGGTTGGTTTCCGTTCCAGGCTAGGGTTAGGGTTAGGGAACGGCAAGGCTTAGGGCACAGGTGAGGGTACGGAAACGTGGGAGGGTCGGGCTGCGTGCTGATGCACGGGTCAGTGCCAGCGTACGGGCCAGGAGTAGGCAACGGCGTAGGATAAAGTGTAGGGCGGGTGGTGGATTTGCGTTCCAGGCTAGGGTTAGGGTTAGGGAACGGCAAGGCTTAGGGCACAGGTGAGGGTACGGAAAGGTGGGAGGGTCAGGCTACGTGCTGACGCACGGCTCAGTGCCAGCGTACGGGCCAGGAATAGGGAACGGCGTAAGGTAAGGTGTAGGGCCGGTGGTGGGTTTCCGTTCCGGGCTAGGGTTAAGGTTAGGGAACGGCAAGGCTTAGGGCACAGGTCAGGGTACGGGAACGCGGGAGGGTAAGTCTACGTGCTGATGCACGGTTCATTGCCAGAGTACAGGCCAGTAGTAGGCAACGGCGTAGGTTAAGGTTTTGGGCTGGTGGTGGGTTTCCGTTCCCGGCTAGGGTTAGGGTTAGGGAACCGCAAGGCTTAGGGCACAGGTGAGGGTACGGAGACGTGGGAGGGTCAGGTTACGTGCTGACGCACGGGTCAATGCCAGCGTACGGGAGAGGAGTAGGCAACGGCGTAAGGTAAGGTGTAGGGCTGGTGGTTGGTTTCAGTTCCAGGCTAGGATTAGGGTTAGGGAACGGCAAGGCTTAGGGCACAGGTGATGGTACGGAAACGTGGGATGGTCGGGCTACGTGCTGATGCACGGGTCAGTGCCAGCGTACGGGCCAGGAGTAGGCAACGGCATAGGATAAACTGTAGGGCTGGTGCTGGATTTGGGTTCCGAGCAACGGTTAGGGTTAGGGAACGGCAAGGCTTATGGCACAGGTGAGGGTACGGAAACGTGAGAGGGACGGGCTACGTGCTGACGCACGGGTCAGTGCCAGCGTACGGGCCAGGAGTAGGCAACGGCATAGGATACAGTGTAGGGCTGGTGGTGGATTTGCGTTCCGTGCTAGGGTAAGGGTTAGGGAACGGCAAGGCTTAGGGCACAGGTGATGGTATGGAAACGTGGGAGGGTCAGGCTACGTGCTGACGCACGGGTCAGTGCCAGCGTACGGGCCAGGAATAGGGATGGCGTAATGTAAGGTGTAGGGCTGGTGGTGGGTTTCTATTCCGGGCTACTGTTAGGGTTAGGGAACGGCAAGGCTTAGGGCACAGGTGAGGGTACGGAAACTTGGGAGGGTCAGGCTACATGCTGACGCACTGTTCAGTGCCAGCGTACGGGCCAGGAATAGGGTATGGCGTAATGTAAGGTGTAGGGCTGGTGGTGGGTTTCCGTTCCGGGCTAGGGTTAGGGTTAGGGAACCTCAAGGCTTAGGGCACAGGTGAGGGTACGGAAACGTTGGAGGCTCAGACTACGTGCTGACGCATGGTTCAGTGCCAGCGTAAGGGTCAGGAGTAGGATACGGCGTAAGGTAAGGTGTAGGGCTGGTGGTGGGTTTCTATTCCGGGCTAGGGCTAGGGTTAGGGAAATGCAAGGCTTAGGGCACAGGTGAGGTTACGGAAACGTGGGAGGGTCAGGCTACATGCTGACGCACGGTTCAGTGCCAGCGTACGGGCCAGGAATAGGTTACGGCGTAAGGTAAGGTGTAGGGCTGGTTGTGGGTTTCCGTTCCGGGCTAGGGTTATGGTTAGGGAACGGCAAGGCTTAGTGCACAGGTGAGGGTACTTAAACGTGGGAGGGTCAGGCTACGTGCTCACGCATGGGTCAGTGCCAGCGTACGGGCCAGGAGTAGGGTACTGCGTAAGGTAAAGTGTAGGTCTTGTGGTTGATTTCCTTTCCAGGCTAGGTTTAGGGTTAGGGAACGGCAAGGCTTAGGGCACAGGTGAGGGTACGGAAACGTGGGAGGGACGGGCTACGTGCTGACGCACGGGTCAGTGCCAGCGTACGGGCCAGGAGTAGGCAACGGCGTAGGATAAAGTGTAGGGCTGGTGGTGGATTTGCGTTTTGGGCTAGGGTTAGGGTTAGGGAACGGCAAGGCTTAGGGCGCAGGTCAGGGTACGGAAACGCGGGAGGGTAAGGCTACGTGCTGATGCACAGGTCAGTGCCAGAGTACACGCCAGAAGTAGGCAACGGCGTAGGGTAAGGTTTTGGGCTGGTGGTGGATTTCCATTCCGGGCTAGTGTTAGGGTTAGGGAACCACAAGGCTTAGGGCACAGGTGAGGGTACGGAAACGTGGGAGGGTCAGGCTACGTGCTAACGCATGGGTCAGTGCCAGCGTACGGGCCAGGGGTAGGCAACGGCGTAAGTTAAGATGTAGGGCTGGTTGTTGGTTTCCGTTCCAGGCTAGGGTTAGGGTAAGGGAACGGCAAGGCTTAGGGCACAGGTGAGGGTACCGAAACGTGGGAGGGTCAGGCTACATGCTGACGCACGGTTCAGTGCCAGCGTACGGGCCAAGAATAAGTTACGGCGTAAGGTAAGGTGTAGGGCTGGTGGTGGGTTTCCGTTCAGGGCTAGGGTTAGGGTTAGGGAACGGCAAGGCTTACGGCACAGCTGAGGGTACGGAAACGTGGGAGGGTCAGGCTACGTGCTGTCGCACGGGTCAGTGCCAGCGTACGGTTCAGGAGTAGGGTACGGCGTAATGTAAGGTGTAGGGCTGGTGTTGGGTTTCTATTCCGGGCTAGGGTTAGGGTTAGGGAACGGCAAGGCTTAGGGCACAGGTGAGGGTACGGAAACGTGGGAGGGTCAGGCTACGTGCTGACGCAATGTTCAGTGCCAGCGTACGGGCCAGGAATAGGGTACGGCGTAAGGTAAGGTGTAGGGCTGGTGGTGGGTTTCTAATCCGGGCTAGGTTTAGGATTAGGTTTCGGCAAGTCTTAGGGCAAAGGTGGGGTACGGAAACGTGGGAGGCTCAGGCTACGTGCTGACGCACGGTTCAGTGCCAGCGTATGGGCCAGGAATAGTATACGGCGTAAGGTAAGGTGTACAGCTGGTGGTGGGTTTCCGTTCCGGGCTAGGGTTAGGGTTAGGGAACGGCAAGGCTTAGGGCACAGGTGAGGGTACGTAAAAGTGGGAGGGTCAGGCTACGTGCTGACGCACGGGTCAGTGCCAGCGTACGGGCCAGGATTAGGGTACGGCGTAAGGTAAGGTGTAGGGCTTCTGGTTGATTTCCGTTCCAGGCTAGGGTTAGGGTTAGGGAACGGCAAGGCTTAGGGCACAGGTGAGGGTACGGAAACGTGGGAGGGTCGGGCTACGTGCTGATGCACGGGTCAGTGCCAGCGTACGGTCCAGGAGTAGGCAACGGCGTAGGATAAAGTGTAGGGCTGGTGGTGGATTTGCGTTCTGGGCTGGGGTTAGGGTTAGGGAACGGCAAGGCTTAGGGCACTGGTCAGGGAACGGAAACGCGGGAGGGTAAGGCTACGTGCTGATGCACGGGTCAGTGCCAGAGTACAGGCCAGGAGTAGGCAACGGCGTAGGGTAAGGTGTAGGGCTGGTGGTACGTTTCTGTTCCGGGCTAGGGTTTGGGTCAGGGAATGGCAAGGCTTAGGGCACAGGTGAGGTTACAGAAACGTGGGACGGTCAGGCTACGTGCTGACGCACGGGTCAGTGCAAGCGTACGGGCCAGGAGTAGGCAACGGCGTAAGGTAAGGTTTAGGGCTGGTGGTGGGTTTCCGTTCCGGACTAGGGTTAGGGTTAGGGAACGGCAAGGCTTAGGGCACAGGTCAGGGTACGGAAACGCGGGAGGTTAAGGCTACGTGCTGATGCACGGTTCAGTGCCAGAGTACAGGCCAGGAGTAGGCAACGGCATAGGGTAAGGTGTAGGGCTGGTGGTGGGTTTCCGTTCCGGGCTAGGTTTAGGGTTAGGGAACGGCAAGGCTTAGGGCACAGGTGAGGGAACGGAAACGTGGGAGTGTCAGGCTACGTGCAGACACACGGTTCAGTGCCAGCGTACGGGCCAGGAATAGGGAACGGCGTAAGGTAAGGTGTAGGGCTGGTGGTGGGTTTCCGTTCCGGGCTAGGGTTAGGGTTAGGGAACGTCAAGGCTTAGGGCACAAGTGAGGGTACGGAAACGTTGGAGGCTCAGACTACGTGCTGACGCATGGTTCAGTGCCAGCGTAAGGGTCAGGAGTAGGATACGGCGTAAGGTAAGGTGTAGGGCTGGTGGTGGGTTTCTATTCCGGGCTAGGGCTAGGGTTAGGGAAATGCAAGGCTTAGGGCACAGGTGAGGTTACGGAAACATGGGAGGGTCAGGCTACATGCTGACGAACGGTTCAGTGCCAGCGTACGGGCCAGGAATAGGTTACGGCGTAAGGTAAGGTGTAGGGCTGGTTGTGGGTTTCCGTTCCAGGCTAGGGTTATGGTTAGGGAACGGCAAGGCTTAGGGCACAGGTGAGGGTACTGAAACGTGGGAGGGTCAGGCTACGTGCTCACGCATGGGTCAGTGCCAGCGTACGGGCCAGGAGTAGGGTACGGCGTAAGGTAAAGTGTAGGGCTTGTGGTTGATTTCCTTTCCAGGCTAGGTTTAGGGTTAGGGAACGGCAAGGCTTAGGGCACAGGTGAGGGTACGGAAACGTGGGAGGGACGGGCTACGTGCTGACGCACGGGTCAGTGCCAGCGTACGGGCCAGGAGTAGGCAACGGCGTAGGATAAAGTGTAGGGCTGGTGGTGGATTTGCGTTTTGGGCTAGGGTTAGGGTTAGGGAACGGCAAGGCTTAGGGCGCAGGACAGGGTACGGAAACGCGGGAGGGTAAGGCTACGTGCTGATGCGCAGGTCAGTGCCAGAGTACACGCCAGTAGTAGGCAACGGCATAGGGTAAGGTTTTGGGCTGGTGCTGGATTTCCATTCCGGGCTAGTGTTAGGGTTAGGGAACCACAAGGCTTAGGGTACAGGTGAGGGTACGGAAACGTGGGAGGGTCAGGCTACGTGCTAACGCACGGGTCAGTGCCAGCGTACGGGCCAGGGGTAGGCAAAGGCGTAAGTTAAGATGTAGGGCTGGTGGTTGGTTTCCGTTCCAGGCTAGGGTTAGGGTAAGGGAACGGCAAGGCTTAGGGCACAGGTGAGGGTACCGAAACGTGGGAGGGTCAGGCTACATGCTGACACACGGTTCAGTGCCAGCGTATGGGCCAAGAATAAGTTACGGCGTAAGGTAAGGTGTAGGGCTGGTGGTGGATTTCCGTTTTAGACTAGGGTTACGGTTAGGGAACGGCAAGGCTTAGGGCACAGGTCAGGGTACGGAAACGTGGGTGGGTAAGGCTACGTGCTGATGCACGGGTCAGTGCCAGAGTACAGGCCAGGAGTAGGCAACGGCGTAGGGTAACGTGTAGGGCTGGTGTTGGGTTTCTATTCCGGGCTATGGTTAGGGTTAGGGAACGGCAAGGCTTAGGGCACAGGTGAGGGTACGGAAACGTGGGAGGGTCAGGCTACGTGCTGACGCAATGTTCAGTGCCAGCGTACGGGCCAGGTATAGGGTACGGCGTAAGGTAAGGTGTAGGGCTGGTGGTGGGTTTCTAATCCGGGCTAGGATTAGGGTTAGGTTTCGGCAAGTCTTAGGGCAAAGGTGGGGTACGGAAACGTGGGAGGGTCAGGCTACGTGCTGACGCACGGTTCAGTGCCAGCGTACGGGCCAGGAATAGTATACGGCGTAAGGTAAGGTGTACAGCTGGTGGTGGGTTTCCGTTCCGGGCTAGGGTTAGGGTTAGGGAACGGCAAGGCTTAGGGCACAGGTGAGGGTACGTAAACGTGGGAGGGTCAGGCTACGTGCTGACGCACGGGTCAGTGCCAGCGTACGGGCCAGGATTAGGGTACGGCGTAAGGTAAGGTGTAGGGCTTCTGGTTGATTTCCGTTCCAGGCTAGGGTTAGGGTTAGGGAACGGCAAGGCTTAAGGCACAGGTGAGGGTACGGAAACGTGGGAGGGTCGGGCTACGTGCTGATGCACGGGTTAGTGCCAGCGTACGGTCCAGGAGTAGGCAACGGCGTAGGATAAAGTGTAGGGCTGGTGGTGGATTTGCGTTCTGGGCTATGGTTAGGGTTAGGGAACGGCAAGGCTTAGGGCACTGGTCAGGGAACGGAAACGCGGGAGGGTAAGGCTACGTGCTGATGCACGGGTCAGTGCCAGAGTACAGGCCAGGAGTAGGCAACGGCATAGGGTAAGGTGTAGGGCTGGTGGTACGTTTCCGTTCCGGGCTAGGGTTTGGGTTAGGGAATGGCAAGGCTTAGGGCACAGGTGAGGTTACAGAAACGTGGGACGGTCAGGCCACGTGCTGACGCACGGGTCAGTGCCAGCGTACGGGCCAGGAGTAGGCAACGGCGTAAGGTAAGGTTTAGGGCTGGTGGTGGGTTTCCGTTCCGGACTAGGGTTAGGGTTAGGGAACGGCAAGGCTTAGGGCACAGGTGAGGGAACGGAAACGTGGGAGAGTCAGGCTACGTGCAGACACACGGTTCAGTGCCAGCGTACGGGCCAGGAATAGGGAACGGCGTAAGGTAAGGTGTAGGGCTGGTGGTGGGTTTCCGTTCCGGGCTAGGGTTAGGGTTAGGGAACGTCAAGGCTTAGGGCACAGGTGAGGGTACGGAAACGTTGGAGGCTCAGACTACGTGCTGACGCATGGTTCAGTGCCAGCGTAAGGGTCAGGAGTAGCATACGGCGTAAGGTAAGGTGTAGGGCTGGTGGTGGGTTTCTATTCCGGGCTAGGGCTAGGGTTAGGGAAATGCAAGGCTTAGGGCACAGGTGAGGTTACGGAAACATGGGAGGGTCAGGCTACATGCTGACGCACGTTTCAGTGCCAGCGTACGGGCCAGGAATAGGTTACGGCGTAAGGTAAGGTGTAGGGCTGGTTGTGGGTTTCCGTTCCGGTCTAGGGTTATGGTTAGGGAACGGCAAGGCTTAGGGCACAGGTGAGGGTACTGAAACGTGGGAGGGTCAGGCTACGTGCTCACGCATGGGTCAGTGCCAGCGTACGGGCCAGGAGTAGGGTACGGCGTAAGGTAAAGTGTAGGGCTTGTGGTTGATTTCCTTTCCAGGCTAGGTTTAGGGTTAGGGAACGGCAAGGCTTAGGGCACAGGTGAGGGTACGGAAACGTGGGAGGGACGGGCTACGTGGTGACGCACGGGTCAGTGCCAGCGTACGGGCCAGGAGTAGGCAACGGCGTAGGATAAAGTGTAGGGCTGGTGGTGGATTTGCGTTTTGGGCTAGGGTTAGGGTTAGGGAACGGCAAGGCTTAGGGCGCAGGTCAGGTTACGGAAACGCGGGAGGGTAAGGCTACGTGCTGATGCGCAGGTCAGTGCCAGAGTACACGCCAGTAGTAGGCAACGGCATAGGGTAAGGTTTAGGGCTGGTGGTGGATTTCCATTCCGGGCTAGTATTAGGGTTAGGGAACTACAAGGCTTAGGGCACAGGTGAGGGTACGGAAACGTGGGAGGGTCAGGCTACGTGCTAACGCACGGGTCAGTGCCAGCGTACGGGCCAGGGGTAGGCAACGGCGTAAGTTAAGATGTAGGGCTGGTGGTTGGTTTCCGTTCCAGGCTAGGGTTAGGGTAAGGGAACGGCAAGGCTTAGGGCACAGGTGAGGGTACCGAAACGTGGGAGGGTCAGGCTACATGCTGACGCACGGTTCAGTGCCAGCGTATGGGCCAAGAATAAGTTACGGCGTAAGGTAAGGTGTAGGGCTGGTGGTGGATTTCCGTTTCAGACTAGGGTTACGGTTAGGGAACGGCAAGGCTTAGGGCACAGGTCAGGGTACGGAAACGTGGGTGGGTAAGGCTACGTGCTGATGCACGGGTCAGTGCCAGAGTACAGGCCAGGAGTAGGCAACGGCGTAGGGTAAGGTGTAGGGCTGGTGGTACGTTTCCGTTCCGGGCTAGGGTTTGGGTTAGGGAATGGCAAGGCTTAGGGCACAGGTGAGGGTACGGAAACGTGGGAGGGTCAGGCTACGTGCTGACGCACGGGTCAGTGCCAGCGTACGGGTCAGTAGTAGGGTACGGCGTAAGGTATGGTGTAGGGCTGGTGTTGGGTTTCTATTCCGGTCTAGGGTTAGGTTTATGGAATGGCAAGGCTTAGGGCACAGGTGAGGGTACGGAAACGTGGGAGGGTCGGGCTACGGGCTGACGCACGTGTCAGTGCCAGCATACGGGCCAGGAGTAGGAAACGGCGTAGGATAAAGTGTAGGGCTGGTGATGGATTTGCGTCTGGGCTAGGGTTAGGGTTAGGGAACGGCAAATCTTAGGGCACTGGTCAGGGAACGGAAACGCGGGAGGGTAAGGCTACGTGCTGATGCACGGGTCAGTGCCAGAGTACAGGCCAGGAGTAGGCAACGGCGTAGGGTAAGGTGTAGGGCTGGTGGTGGGTTTCCGTTCCGGGCTAGGGTTAGGGTTAGGGAACGGCAAGGCTTAGGGCACAAGTCAGGGTACGGAAACGCGGGAGGGTAAGGCTACGTGCTGGTGCACGGTTCAGTGCCAGAGTACAGGCCAGGAGTAGGCAACGGCGTAGGGTAAGGTATTGGGCTGGTGGTGGGTTTCCGTTCCGGGCTAGGGTTAGGGTTAGGGAACGGCAAGGCTTAGGGCACAGGTGAGGGTACGTAAACGTGGGAGGGTCAGGCTACGTGCTGACGCATGTGTCAATGCCAGCGTACGGGCGAGGAATAGACAACGGCGTAAGGTAAGGTGTACGGCTGGTGGTTGGTTTCCGTTCCAGGCTAGGGTTAGGGTTAGGGAACGGCAAGGCTTAGGCCACAGGTGAGGGTACGGAAACGTGGGAGGGTCAGGCTACGTGATGACGCATGGTTCAGTGCCAGCGTACGGGCCAGGAATAGGGAACGGCGTAAGGTAAGGTGTAGGGCTGGTGGTGGATTTCCGTTTCAGGCTAGGGTTACGGTTAGGGAACGGCAAGGCTTAGGGCACAGGTCAGGGTACGGAAACGTGGGTGGGTAAGGCTACGTGCTGATGCACGGGTCAGTACCAGAGTACAGGCCAGAAGTAGGCAACGGCGTAGGGTAAGGTTTTGGGCTGGTGGTGGGTTTCCATTCCGGGCTAGGATTAGGGTTAGGGAACCGCAGGGCTTAGGGCACAGGTGAGGGTACGGAGACGAGGGAGGGTCAGGCTACGTGCTGACGCACGGGTCAATGCCAGCCTTCGGGCCAGGAGTAGGCAACGGCGTAAGGTAAGGTGTAGGGCTGGTGGTGGGTTTCCGTTCCGGGCTAGGGTTAGGGTTAGGGAACGTCAAGGCTTAGGGCACAGATGAGGGTACGGAAACGTTGGAGGCACAGACTACGTGCTGACGCATGTTTCAGTGCCAGCGTATGGGTCAGGAGTAGGATACGGCGTAAGGTAAGGTTTAGGGCTGGTGGTGGGTTTCTATTCCGGGCTAG
Organism: Mesoplodon bidens; assembly: GCF_964165515.1. Taxonomy (NCBI): domain Eukaryota; kingdom Metazoa; phylum Chordata; class Mammalia; order Artiodactyla; family Ziphiidae; genus Mesoplodon; species Mesoplodon bidens. The sequence goes on along the minus strand of NW_027671733.1, from coordinate 756,199 downwards.
GGTTAGGGTTAGGGAAAGGCAAGGCTTAGGGCACAGGTGAGGTTACGGAAACGTGGGAGGGTCAGGCTACATGCTGACGCACGTTTCAGTGCCAGCGTACGGGCCAGGAATAGGTTACGGCGTAAGGTAAGGTGTAGGGCTGGTGGTGGGTTTCTATTCCGGGCTAGGGTTAGGGTTAGGGAACGGCAAGGCTTAGGGCACAGGTCAGGGTACGGAAACGCGGGAGGTTAAGGCTACGTGCTGATGCACGGTTCAGTGCCAGAGTACAGGCCAGGAGTAGGCAACGGCATAGGGTAAGGTGTAGGGCTGGTGGTGGGTTTCCGTTCCGGGCTAGGTTTAGGGTTAGGGAACGGCAAGGCTTAGGGCACAGGTGAGGGAACGGAAACGTGGGAGTGTCAGGCTACGTGCAGACACACGGTTCAGTGCCAGCGTACGGGCCAGGAATAGGGAACAGCGTAAGGTAAGGTGTAGGGCTGGTGGTGGGTTTCCGTTCCGGGCTAGGGTTAGGGTTAGGGAACGTCAAGGCTTAGGGCACAAGTGAGGGTACGGAAACGTTGGAGGCTCAGACTACGTGCTGACGCATGGTTCAGTGCCAGCGTAAGGGTCAGGAGTAGGATACGGCGTAAGGTAAGGTGTAGGGCTGGTGGTGGGTTTCTATTCCGGGCTAGGGCTAGGGTTAGGGAAATGCAAGGCTTAGGGCACAGGTGAGGTTACGGAAACATGGGAGGGTCAGGCTACATGCTGACGAACGGTTCAGTGCCAGCGTACGGGCCAGGAATAGGTTACGGCGTAAGGTAAGGTGTAGGGCTGGTTGTGGGTTTCCGTTCCAGGCTAGGGTTATGGTTAGGGAACGGCAAGGCTTAGGGCACAGGTGAGGGTACTGAAACGTGGGAGGGTCAGGCTACGTGCTCACGCATGGGTCAGTGCCAGCGTACGGGCCAGGAGTAGGGTACGGCGTAAGGTAAAGTGTAGGGCTTGTGGTTGATTTCCTTTCCAGGCTAGGTTTAGGGTTAGGGAACGGCAAGGCTTAGGGCACAGGTGAGGGTACGGAAACGTGGGAGGGACGGGCTACGTGCTGACGCACGGGTCAGTGCCAGCGTACGGGCCAGGAGTAGGCAACGGCGTAGGATAAAGTGTAGGGCTGGTGGTGGATTTGCGTTTTGGGCTAGGGTTAGGGTTAGGGAACGGCAAGGCTTAGGGCGCAGGACAGGGTACGGAAACGCGGGAGGGTAAGGCTACGTGCTGATGCGCAGGTCAGTGCCAGAGTACACGCCAGTAGTAGGCAACGGCATAGGGTAAGGTTTTGGGCTGGTGCTGGATTTCCATTCCGGGCTAGTGTTAGGGTTAGGGAACCACAAGGCTTAGGGTACAGGTGAGGGTACGGAAACGTGGGAGGGTCAGGCTACGTGCTAACGCACGGGTCAGTGCCAGCGTACGGGCCAGGGGTAGGCAACGGCGTAAGTTAAGATGTAGGGCTGGTGGTTGGTTTCCGTTCCAGGCTAGGGTTAGGGTAAGGGAACGGCAAGGCTTAGGGCACAGGTGAGGGTACCGAAACGTGGGAGGGTCAGGCTACATGCTGACACACGGTTCAGTGCCAGCGTATGGGCCAAGAATAAGTTACGGCGTAAGGTAAGGTGTAGGGCTGGTGGTGGATTTCCGTTTTAGACTAGGGTTACGGTTAGGGAACGGCAAGGCTTAGGGCACAGGTCAGGGTACGGAAACGTGGGTGGGTAAGGCTACGTGCTGATGCATGGGTCAGTGCCAGAGTACAGGCCAGGAGTAGGCAACGGCGTAGGGTAAGGTGTAGGGCTGGTGTTGGGTTTCTATTCCGGGCTATGGTTAGGGTTAGGGAACGGCAAGGCTTAGGGCACAGGTGAGGGTACGGAAACGTGGGAGGGTCAGGCTACGTGCTGACGCAATGTTCAGTGCCAGCGTACGGGCCAGGTATAGGGTACGGCGTAAGGTAAGGTGTAGGGCTGGTGGTGGGTTTCTAATCCGGGCTAGGGTTAGGGTTAGGTTTCGGCAAGTCTTAGGGCAAAGGTGGGGTACGGAAACGTGGGAGGGTCAGGCTACGTGCTGACGCACGGTTCAGTGCCAGCGTACGGGCCAGGAATAGTATACGGCGTAAGGTAAGGTGTACAGCTGGTGGTGGGTTTCCGTTCCGGGCTAGGGTTAGGGTTAGGGAACGGCAAGGCTTAGGGCACAGGTGAGGGTACGTAAACGTGGGAGGGTCAGGCTACGTGCTGACGCACGGGTCAGTGCCAGCGTACGGGCCAGGATTAGGGTACGGCGTAAGGTAAGGTGTAGGGCTTCTGGTTGATTTCCGTTCCAGGCTAGGGTTAGGGTTAGGGAACGGCAAGGCTTAGGGCACAGGTGAGGGTACGGAAACGTGGGAGGGTCGGGCTACGTGCTGATGCACGGGTTAGTGCCAGCGTACGGTCCAGGAGTAGGCAACGGCGTAGGATAAAGTGTAGGGCTGGTGGTGGATTTGCGTTCTGGGCTATGGTTAGGGTTAGGGAACGGCAAGGCTTAGGGCACTGGTCAGGGAACGGAAACGCGGGAGGGTAAGGCTACGTGCTGATGCACGGGTCAGTGCCAGAGTACAGGCCAGGAGTAGGCAACGGCATAGGGTAAGGTGTAGGGCTGGTGGTACGTTTCCGTTCCGGGCTAGGGTTTGGGTTAGGGAATGGCAAGGCTTAGGGCACAGGTGAGGTTACAGAAACGTGGGACGGTCAGGCCACGTGCTGACGCACGGGTCAGTGCCAGCGTACGGGCCAGGAGTAGGCAACGGCGTAAGGTAAGGTTTAGGGCTGGTGGTGGGTTTCCGTTCCGGACTAGGGTTAGGGTTAGGGAACGGCAAGGCTTAGGGCACAGGTCAGGGTACGGAAACGCGGGAGGTTAAGGCTACGTGCTGATGCACGGTTCAGTGCCAGAGTACAGGCCAGGAGTAGGCAACGGCGTAGGGTAAGGTGTAGGGCTGGTGGTGGGTTTCCGTTCCGGGCTAGGGTTAGGGTTAGGGAACGGCAAGGCTTAGGGCACAGGTGAGGGAACGGAAACGTGGGAGGGTCAGGCTACGTGCAGACACACGGTTCAGTGCCAGCGTACGGGCCAGGAATAGGGAACGGCGTAAGGTAAGGTGTAGGGCTGGTGGTGGGTTTCCGTTCCGGGCTAGGGTTAGGGTTAGGGAACGTCAAGGCTTAGGGCACAGGTGAGGGTACGGAAACGTTGGAGGCTCAGACTACGTGCTGACGCATGGTTCAGTGCCAGCGTAAGGGTCAGGAGTAGCATACGGCGTAAGGTAAGGTGTAGGGATGGTGGTGGGTTTCTATTCCGGGCTAGGGCTAGGGTTAGGGAAATGCAAGGCTTAGGGCACAGGTGAGGTTACGGAAACATGGGAGGGTCAGGCTACATGCTGACGCACGGTTCAGTGCCAGCGTACGGGCCAGGAATAGGTTACGGCGTAAGGTAAGGTGTAGGGCTGGTTGTGGGTTTCCGTTCCGGGCTAGGGTTATGGTTAGGGAACGGCAAGGCTTAGGGCACAGGTGAGGGTACTGAAACGTGGGAGGGTCAGGCTACGTGCTCACGCATGGGTCAGTGCCAGCGTACGGGCCAGGAGTAGGGTACGGCGTAAGGTAAAGTGTAGGGCTTGTGGTTGATTTCCTTTCCAGGCTAGGTTTAGGGTTAGGGAACGGCAAGGCTTAGGGCACAGGTGAGGGTACGGAAACGTGGGAGGGACGGGCTACGTGGTGACGCACGGGTCAGTGCCAGCGTACGGGCCAGGAGTAGGCAACGGCGTAGGATAAAGTTTAGGGCTGGTGGTGGATTTGCGTTTTGGGCTAGGGTTAGGGTTAGGGAACGGCAAGGCTTAGGGCGCAGGGCAGGTTACGGAAACGCGGGAGGGTAAGGCTACGTGCTGATGCGCAGGTCAGTGCCAGAGTACACGCCAGTAGTAGGCAACGGCATAGGGTAAGGTTTAGGGCTGGTGGTGGATTTCCATTCCGGGCGAGTATTAGGGTTAGGGAACCACAAGGCTTAGGGCACAGGTGAGGGTACGGAAACGTGGTAGGGTCAGGCTACGTGCTAACGCACGGGTCAGTGCCAGCGTACGGGCCAGGGGTAGGCAACGGCGTAAGTTAAGATGTAGGGCTGGTGGTTGGTTTCCGTTCCAGGCTAGGGTTAGGGTAAGGGAACGGCAAGGCTTAGGGCACAGGTGAGGGTAACGAAACGTGGGAGGGTCAGGCTACATGCTGACGCACGGTTCAGTGCCAGCGTATGGGCCAAGAATAAGTTACGGCGTAAGGTAAGGTGTAGGGCTGGTGGTGGATTTCCGTTTCAGACTAGGGTTACGGTTAGGGAACGGCAAGGCTTAGGGCACAGGTCAGGGTACGGAAACGTGGGTGGGTAAGGCTACGTGCTGATGCACGGGTCAGTGCCAGAGTACAGGCCAGGAGTAGGCAACGGCGTAGGGTAAGGTGTAGGGCTGGTGGTACGTTTCCGTTCCGGGCTAGGGTTTGGGTTAGGGAATGACAAGGCTTAGGGCACAGGTGAGGTTACAGAAACGTGGGACGGTCAGGCTACGTGCTGACGCATGGGTCAGTGCCAGCGTACGGGCCAGGAATAGGTTACGGCGTAAGGTAAGGTGTAGGGCTTGGGGTTGGTTTCCGTTGCAGGCTAGGCTTAGGGTAAGGGAACGGCAAGGTTTAGGGCACAGGTGAGGGTACGGAAACGTGGGAGGGTCAGGCTACATGCTGACGCACGGTTCAGTGCCAGCGTACGGGCCAGGAATAGGTTACGGCGTAAGGTAAGGTGTAGGGCTGGTGGTGGGTTTCCGTTCGGGGCTAGGGTTAGGGTTAGGGAACGTCAAGGCTTAGGGTACAGGTGAGGGTACGGAAACGTGGGAGGGTCAGGCTACGTGCTGACGCACGGGTCAGTGCCAGCGTACGGGTCAGTAGTAGGGTACGGCGTAAGGTATGGTGTAGGGCTGGTGTTGGGTTTCTATTCCGGTCTAGGGTTAGGTTTATGGAATGGCAAGGCTTAGGGCACAGGTGAGGGTACGGAAACGTGGGAGGGTCGGGCTACGGGCTGACGCACGTGTCAGTGCCAGCATACGGGCCAGGAGTAGGAAACGGCGTAGGATAAAGTGTAGGGCTGGTGATGGATTTGCGTCTGGGCTAGGGTTAGGGTTAGGGAACGGCAAATCTTAGGGCACTGGTCAGGGAACGGAAACGCGGGAGGGTAAGGCTACGTGCTGATGCACGGGTCAGTGCCAGAGTACAGGCCAGGAGTAGGCAACGGCGTAGGGTAAGGTGTAGGGCTGGTGGTGGGTTTCCGTTCCGGGCTAGGGTTAGGGTTAGGGAACGGCAAGGCTTAGGGCACAAGTCAGGGTACGGAAACGCGGGAGGGTAAGGCTACGTGCTGGTGCACGGTTCAGTGCCAGAGTACAGGCCAGGAGTAGGCAACGGCGTAGGGTAAGGTATTGGGCTGGTGGTGGGTTTCCGTTCCGGGCTAGGGTTAGGGTTAGGGAACGGCAAGGCTTAGGGCACAGGTGAGGGTACGTAAACGTGGGAGGGTCAGGCTACGTGCTGACGCATGTGTCAATGCCAGCGTACGGGCGAGGAATAGACAACGGCGTAAGGTAAGGTGTACGGCTGGTGGTTGGTTTCCGTTCCAGGCTAGGGTTAGGGTTAGGGAACGGCAAGGCTTAGGCCACAGGTGAGGGTACGGAAACGTGGGAGGGTCAGGCTACGTGATGACGCACGGTTCAGTGCCAGCGTACGGGCCAGGAATAGGGAACGGCGTAAGGTAAGGTGTAGGGCTGGTGGTGGATTTCCATTTCAGGCTAGGGTTACGGTTAGGGAACGGCAAGGCTTAGGGCACAGGTCAGGGTACGGAAACGTGGGTGGGTAAGGCTACGTGCTGATGCACGGGTCAGTACCAGAGTACAGGCCAGAAGTAGGCAACGGCGTAGGGTAAGGTGTTGGGCTGGTGGTGGGTTTCCATTCCGGGCTAGGATTAGGGTTAGGGAACCGCAGGGCTTAGGGCACAGGTGAGGGTACGGAGACGAGGGAGGGTCAGGCTACGTGCTGACGCACGGGTCAATGCCAGCCTACGGGCCAGGAGTAGGCAACGGCGTAAGGTAAGGTGTAGGGCTGGTGGTGGGTTTCCGTTCCGGGCTAGGGTTAGGGTTAGGGAACGTCAAGGCTTAGGGCACAGATGAGGGTACGGAAACGTTGGAGGCACAGACTACGTGCTGACGCATGTTTCAGTGCCAGCGTATGGGTCAGGAGTAGGATACGGCGTAAGGTAAGGTTTAGGGCTGGTGGTGGGTTTCTATTCCGGGCTAGGGTTAGGGTTAGGGAAAGGCAAGGCTTAGGGCACAGGTGAGGTTACGGAAACGTGGGAGGGTCAGGCTACATGCTGACGCACGTTTCAGTGCCAGCGTACGGGCCAGGAATAGGTTACGGCGTAAGGTAAGGTGTAGGGCTGGTGGTGGGTTTCCGTTCCGGGCTAGGGTTATGGTTAGGGAACGGCAAGGCTTAGGGCACAGGTGAGGGTATGGAAACGTGGGAGTGTCAGGCTACGTGCTGAGGCAATGGTCAGTGCCAGCGTACGGGCCAGGAGTAGGGTACGGCGTAAGGTAAGGTGTAGGTCTTGTGGTTGATTTCCGTTCCAGGCTAGGGTTAGGGTTAGGGAACGGCAAGGCTTAGGGCACAGGTGATGGTACGGAAACGTGGGAGGGTCGGGCTCCGTGCTGACACACTGGTCAGTGCCAGCGTACGGGCCAGGAGTAGGCAACGGTGTAGGATAAAGTGTAGGGCAGGTGGTTGATATGCGTTCTGGGCAAGGGTTAGGGTTAGGGAATGGCAAGGCTTAGGGCAGAGGTCAGGGTACGGAAAAGCGGGAGGGTAAGACTACCTGCTGATGCACGGGTCAGTGCCAGAGTACAGGCCAGGAGTAGGCAACGGCGTAGGGTATGGTGTAGGGCTGGTGGTAGGTTTCCGTTCCGGGCTAGGGTTTGGGTTAGGGAACGGCTAGGCTTAGGGCACAGGTGAGGTTACAGAAACGTGGGACGGTCAGGCTACGTGCTGACGCACGGGTCAGTGCCAGCGTACGGGCCAGGTGTAGGCAACGGCGTAAGGTAAGATGTAGGGCTGGTGGTGGGTTTCCGTTCCAGGCTAGGATTAGGGTAAGGGAACGGCACGGCTTAGGGCACAGGTGAGGGTACGGAAACGTGGGAGGGTCAGGCTACATGCTGACACACGGTTCTGTGCCAGCGTACGGGTCAGGAATAGGTTACGGCGTAAGGTAACGTGTAGGGCTGGTGGTGGGTTTCTGTTCGGGGCTAGGGTTAGGGTTAGGGAACGGCAAGGCTTAGGGCATAGGTGAGGTTACGGAAACGTGGGAGGGTCAGGATACGTGCTGACGCACGTGTCAGTGCCAGCGTACGGGTCAGTAGTAGGGTACGGCGTAAGGTATGGTTTAGGGCTGGTGGTGGGTTTCTATTCAGGGCTAGGGTTAGGGATAGGGAACGGCAAGGCTTAGGGCACAGGTGAGGGAACGGAAACGTGGGAGGGTCAGGCTACGTGCTGACGCACGGGTCAGTGCCAGCGTACGGGCCAGGAGTGGGCAACGGCGTAAGGTAAGGTGTAGGGCTGGTGGTTGGTTTCCGTTCCAGGCTAGGGTTAGGGTTAGGGAACGGCAAGGCTTAGGGCACAGGTGAGGGTACGGAAACGTGGGAGGGTCGGGCTACTTGCTGACGCACGGGTCAGTGCCAGCGTACGGGCCAGGAGTAGGCAACGGCGTAGGATAAAGTGTAGGGCTGGTGGTGGATTTGCGTTCTGGGCTAGGGTTAGGGTTAGGGAGCGGCAAGGCTTAGGGCACAGGTCAGGGTACGGAAACGCGGGAGGGTAAGGCTACGTGCTGATGCACGGTTCAGTGCCAGAGTAGAGGCCAGGAGTAGGCAACGGCGTAGGGTAAGGTGTAGGGCTGGTGGTGGGTTTCTTTTCAGGGCTAGGGTTAGGGTTAGGGAACGGCAAGGCTTAGGGCACAGGTGAGGGTACGGAAACGTGGGAGTGTCAGGCTACGTGCTGACGCACGGGTCAATGCCAGCGTACGGGCGAGGAGTAGGCAACGGCGTAAGGTAAGGTTTAGGGCTGTTGGTGGGTTTCCGTTCCGGACTAGGGTTAGGGTTAGGGAACGGCAAGACTTAGGGCACAGGTCAGGGTACGGAAACGTGGGAGGGTAACGCTACGTGCTGATGCACGGTTCAGTGCCAGAGTACAGGCCAGGAGTAGGCAACGGCGTAGGGTAAGGTGTAGGGCTGGTGGTGGGTTTCCGTTCCGGATTAGGGTTAGGGTTAGGGAATGGCAAGGCTTAGGGCACAGGTGAGGGTACGGAAACGTGGGAGGGTCAGGCTACGTGCTGACGCACGGGTCAATGCCAGCGTATGGGTGAGGTGTAGGCAACGGCGTAAGGTAAGGTGTACGGCTGGTGGTTGGTTTCCGTTCCAGGCTAGGGTTAGGGTTAGGGAACGGCAAGGCTTAGGGCACAGGTGAGGGTACGGAAACGTGGGAGGGTCAGGCTACGTGCTGACGCACGGTTCAGTGTCAGCATACTGGCCAGGAATAGGGAAAGGCGTAAGGTAAGGTGTAGGGCTGGTGGTGGGTTTCCGTACAGGCTAGGGTTAGGGTTAGGGAAAGGCAAGACTTAGGGCACAGGTCAGGGTACGGAAACGCGTGAGGGTAAGGCCACGTGCTGATGCACGGGTCAGTGCCGGAGTACAGGCCAGTAGTAGGCAACGGCGTAAGGTAAGGTGTAGGACTGGTGGTTTTTTTCCGTTCCAGGCTAGGGTTAGGGTTAGGGAACGGCAAGGCTTAGGGTACAGGTGAGGGAACGGAAACGTGGGAGGGTCAGGCTACGTGCAGACACACGGTTCAGTGCCAGCATACGGGCCAGGAGTAGGCAACGGCGTAAGGTAAGGTGTAGGGCTGGTGGTTGGTTTCCGTTCCAGGCTAGGGTTAGGGTTAGGGAACGCCAAGTCTTAGGGCACAGGTGAAGGTACGGAAACGTGGGAGGGACGGGCTACGTGCTGACGCACGGGTCAGTGCCAGCGTACGGGCCAGGAGTACGCAACGGCGTAGTATACAGTGTAGGGCTGTTGGTGGATTTGCGTTCCGGGCTAGGGTTAGTGTTAGGGAACGGCAAGGCTTAGGGCACAGGTGAGGGTATGGAAACGTGGGAGGGTCAGGCTACGTGCTGACGCACGGGTCAGTGCCAGCGTACGGGTCAGGAGTAGGGTACGGCGTAATGTAAGGTGTAGGGCTGATGGTGGATTTCTATTCCGGGCTAGGGTTTGGGTCAGGGAACGGCAAGGCTTAGGGCACAGGTGAGGGTACGGAAATGTGGGAGGGTCGGGCTACGTGATGACGCACGGGTCAGTGCCAGCGTACGGGCCAGGAATAGGCAACGGTGTAGGATAAAGTGTAGGGCTTGTGGTGGATTTGCGTTCTGCGCTAGGGTTAGGGTTAGGGAACGGCAAGGCTTAGGACACATGTCAGGGTACGGAAACGCGGGAAGGTAATTCTACGTGTTGATGCATGGTTCAGTGCCAGAGTACAGGCCAGGAGTAGGCAACGGCGTAGGGTAAGGTGTAGGGCTGGTGGTTGGTTTCCATTCCAGGCTAGGGTTAGGGTTAGGGAACGGCAAGGCTTAGGGCACAGGTGAGGGTACGGAAACGTGGGAGGGTCGGGCTACGTGCTGATGCACGGGTCAGTGCCAGCGTACGGGCCAGGAGTAGGCAACGGCGAAGGATAAAGTGTAGGGCGGGTGGTGGATTTGCGTTCCAGGCTAGGGTTAGGGTTAGGGAACGGCAAGGCTTAGGGCACAGGTGAGGGTACGGAAAGGTGGGAGGGTCAGGCTACGTGCTGACGCACGGCTCAGTGCCAGCGTACGGGCCAGGAATAGGGAACGGCGTAAGGTAAGGTGTAGGGCTGGTGGTGGGTTTCCGTTCCGGGCTAGGGTTAAGGTTAGGGAACGGCAAGGCTTAGGGCACAGGTCAGGGTACGGAAACGCGGGAGGGTAAGTCTACGTGCTGATGCACGGGTCATTGCCAGAGTACAGGCCAGTAGTAGGCAACGGCGTAGGTTAAGGTTTAGGGCTGGTGGTGGGTTTCCGTTCCCGGCTAGGGTTAGGGTTAGGGAACCGCAAGGCTTAGGGCACAGGTGAGGGTACGGAGACGTGGGAGGGTCAGGTTACGTGCTGACGCACGGGTCAATGCCAGCGTACGGGTGAGGAGTAGGCAACGGCGTAAGGTAAGGTGTAGGGCTGGTGGTGGGTTTCCGTTCGGGGCTAGGGTTAGGGTTCGGGAACGGCAAGGCTTAGGGCACAGGTTAGGGTACGGAAACGTGGGAGGGTCAGGCTACGTGCTGACGCATGGGTCAGTGCCAGCGTACGGGTCAGTAGTAGGGTACGGCGTAAGGTATGGTGTAGGGCTGGTTGTGGGTTTCTGTTCCGGGCTGGGGTTAGGTTTAGGGAATGGCAAGGCTTAGGGCACAGGTGAGGGTACGGAAACGTGGGAGGGTCGGGCTACGTGCTGACGCACGGGTCAGTGCCAGCGTACGGGCCAGGAGTAGGCAACGGCGTAGGATAAAGTGTAGGGCTGGTGATGGATTTGCGTTCTGGGCTAGGGTTAGGTTTAGGGAACGGCAAGGCTTAGGGCACTGGTCAGGGTACGGAATCACGGGAGGGTCAGGCTACGTGCTGATGCACGGGTCAGTGCCAGAGTACAGGCCAGGAGTAGGCAACGGCGTAGGGTAAGGTGTAGGGCTGGTGGTGGGTTTCCGTTCTGGGCTAGGGTTAGGGTTAGGGAACGGCAAGGCTTAGGGCACAGGTGAGGGTACGGAAACGTGGGAGGGTCAGGCTACGTGCTGACGCACGGGTCAATGCCAGCGTATGGGCGAGGAGTAGGCAACGGCGTAAGGTAAGGTGTACGGCTGGTGGGTGGTTTCCGTTCCAGGCTAGGGTTAGTGTTAGGGAACGGCAAGGCTTAGGGCACAGGTGAGGGTACGGAAACGTGGGAGGGTCAGGCTACGTGCTGACGCACGGTTCAGTGTCAGCATACGGGCCAGGAATAGGGAAAGGCGTAAGGTAAGGTGTAGGGCTGGTGGTGGGTTTCCGTACGGGCTAGGGTTAGGGTTAGGGAACGGCAAGGCTTAGGGCACAGGTGAGGGTACGGAAACGTGGGAGGGTCGGGCTACGTGCTGATGCACGGGTCAGTGCCAGCGTACGGGCCAGGAGTAGGCAACGGCGTAGGATAAAGTGTAGGGCGGGTGGTGGATTTGCGTTCCAGGCTAGGGTTAGGGTTAGGGAACGGCAAGGCTTAGGGCACAGGTGAGGGTACGGAAAGGTGGGAGGGTCAGGCTATGTGCTGACGCACGGCTCAGTGCCAGCGTACGGGCCAGGAATAGGGAACGGCGTAAGGTAAGGTGTAGGGCTGGTGGTGGGTTTCCGTTCCGGGCTAGGGTTAAGGTTAGGGAACGGCAAGGCTTAGGGCACAGGACAGGGTATGGAAACGCGGGAGGGTAAGTCTACGTGCTGATGCACGGGTCATTGCCAGAGTACAGGCCAGTAGTAGGCAACGGCGTAGGTTAACGTTTAGGGCTGGTGGTGGGATTCCGTTCCCGGCTAGGGTTAGGGTTAGGGAACCGCAAGGCTTAGGGCACAGGTGAGGGTACGGTGACGTGGGAGGGTCAGGTTACGTGCTGACGCACGGGTCAATGCCAGCGTACGGCAGAGGAGTAGGCAACGGCGTAAGGTAAGGTGTAGGGCTGGTGGTTGGTTTCCGTTCCAGGCTAGGATTAGGGTTAGGGAACGGCAAGGCTTAGGGCACAGGTGATGGTACGGAAACGTGGGATGGTCGGGCTACGTGCTGACGCACGGGTCAGTGCCAGCGTACGGGCCAGGAGTAGGCAACGGCATAGGATAAACTGTCGGGCTGCTGCTGGATTTGGGTTCCGGGCAACGGTTAGGGTTAGGGAACGGCAAGGCTTAGGGCACAGGTGAGGGAACGGAAACGTGGGAGGTTCAGGCTACGTGCTGACGCACGGTTCAGTGCCAGCGTATTGGCCAGGAATAGGTTACGGCGTAAGGTAAGGTGTAGGGCTGGTGGTGGGTTTCCGTTCGGGGCTAGGGTTAGGGTTCGGGAACGGCAAGGCTTAGGGCACAGGTTAGGGTACGGAAACGTGGGAGGGTCAGGCTACGTGCTGACGCATGGGTCAGTGCCAGCGTACTGGTCAGTAGTAGGGTACGGCGTAAGGTATGGTGTAGGGCTGGTGGTGGGTTACTAGTCCGGGCTAGGGTTAGGTTTAGGGAATGGCAAGGCTTAGGGCACAGGTGAGGGTACGGAAACGTGGGAGGGTCGAGCTACGTGCTGACGCACGGGTCAGTGCCAGCGTACGGGCCAGGAGTAGGCAACGGCGTAGGATAAAGTGTAGGGCTGGTGATGGATTTGCGTTCTTGGCTAGGGTTAGGTTTAGGGAACGGCAAGGCTTAGGGCACTGGTCAGGGTACGGAATCACGGGAGGGTCAGGCTACGTGCTGATGCACGGGTCAGTGCCAGAGTACAGGCCAGGAGTAGGCAACGGCGTAGGGTAAGGTGTAGGGCTGGTGGTGGGTTTCCGTTCCGGGCTAGGGTTAGTGTTAGGGAATGGCAAGGCTTAGGGCACAGGTGAGGGTACGGAAACGTGGGAAGGTCAGGCTACGTGCTGACGCACGGGTCAATGCCAGCGTATGGGCGAGGAGTAGGCAACGGCGTAAGGTAAGGTGTACGGCTGGTGGGTGATTTCCGTTCCAGGCTAGGGTTAGGTTTAGGGAACGGCAAGGCTTAGGGCACAGGTGAGGGTACGGAAACGTGGGAGGGTCAGGCTACGTGCTGACGCACGTTTCAGTGTCAGCATACGGGCCAGGAATAGGGAAAGGCGTAAGGTAAGGTGTAGGGCTGGTGGTGGGTTTCCGTACGGGCTAGGGTTAGGATTAGGGAACGGCAAGGCTTAGGGCACAGGTTAGGGTACGGAAACGCGTGAGGGTAAGGCCACGTGCTGATGCACGGGTCAGTGCCGGAGTACAGGGCAGTAGTAGGCAACGGCGTAAGGTAAGGTGTAGGACTGGTGGTTTTTTTCCATTCCAGGCTAGGGTTAGGGTTAGGGAACGGCAAGGCTTAGGGCACAGGTGAGGGAACGGAAACGTGGGAGGGTCAGGCTACGTGCAGACACACGGTTCAGTGCCAGCATACGGGCCAGGAGTAGGCAACGGCGTAAGGTAAGGTGTAGGGCTGGTGGTTGGTTTCCGTTCCAGGCTAGGGTTAGGGTTAGGGAACGGCAAGGCTTAGGGCACAGGTGAAGGTACGGAAACGTGGGAGGGACGGGCTACGTGCTGACGCATGGGTCAGTGCCAGCGTACGGGCCAGGAGTACGCAACGGCGTAGTATACAGTGTAGGGCTGTTGGTGGATTTGCGTTCCGGGCTAGGGTTAGTGTTAGGGAACGGCAAGGCTTAGGGCACAGGTGAGGGTATGGAAACGTGGGAGGGTCAGGCTACGTGCTGACGCACGGGTCAGTGCCAGCGTACGGGTCAGGAGTAGGGTACGGCGTAATGTAAGGTGTAGGGCTGATGGTGGATTTCTATTCCGGGCTAGGGTTAGGGTCAGGGAACGGCAAGGCTTAGGGCACAGTTGAGGGTACGGAAATGTGGGAGGGTCGGGCTACGTGATGACGCACGGGTCAGTGCCAGCGTACGGGCCAGGAGTAGGCAACGGTGTAGGATAAAGTGTAGGGCTTGTGGTGGATTTGCGTTCTGCGCTAGGGTTAGGGTTAGGGAACGGCAAGGCTTAGGACACATGTCAGGGTACGGAAACGCGGGAAGGTAAGGCTACGTGCTGATGCATCGTTCAGTGCCAGAGTACAGGCCAGGAGTAGGCAACGGCGTAGGGTAAGGTGTAGGGCGGGTGGTTGGTTTCCTTTCAAGGCTAGGGTTAGGGTTAGGGAACGGCAAGGCTTAGGGCACAGGTGAGGGTACGGAAACGTGGGAGGGTCGGGCTACGTGCTGATGCACGGGTCAGTGCCAGCGTACGGGCCAGGAGTAGGCAACGGCATAGGATAAAGTGTAGGGCGGGTGGTGGATTTGCATTCCAGGCTAGGGTTAGCGTTAGGGAACGGCAAGGCTTAGGGCACAGGTGAGGGTACGGAAAGTTGGGAGGGTCAGGCTACGTGCTGACGCACGGCTCAGTGCCAGCGTACGGGCCAGGAATAGGGAACGGCGTAAGGTAAGGTGTAGGGCTGGTGGTGGGTTTCCGTTCCGGGCTAGGGTTAAGGTTAGGGAACGGCAAGGCTTAGGGCACAGGTCAGTGTACGGAAACGCGGGAGGGTAAGTCTACGTGCTGATGCACGGGTCATTGCCAGAGTACAGGCCAGTAGTAGGAAACGGCGTAGGTTAAGGTTTTGGGCTGGTGGTGGGTTTCCGTTCCCGGCTAGGGTTAGGGTTAGGGAACCGCAAGGCTTAGGGCACAGGTGAGGGTACGGAGACGTGGGAGGGTCAGGTTACGTGCTGACGCACGGGTCAATGCCAGCGTACGGGAGAGGAGTAGGCAACGGCATAAGGTAAGGTGTAGGGCTGGTGGTTGGTTTCAGTTCCAGGCTAGGATTAGGGTTAGGGAACGGCAAGGTTTAGGGCACAGGTGATGGTACAGAAACGTGGGATGGTCGGGCTACGTGCTGACGCACGGGTCAGTGCCAGCGTACGGGCCACGAGTAGGCAACGGCATAGGATAAACTGTAGGGCTGTTGCTGGATTTGGGTTCCGGGCGACGGTTAGGGTTAGGGAACGGCAAGGCTTAGGGCACAGGTGAGGGAACGGAAACGTGGGAGGGTCACGCTACGTGCTGACGCACGGTTCAGTGCCAGCGTATTGGCCGGGAATAGGTTACGGTGTAAGGTAAGGTGTAGGGCTGGTAGTGGGTTTCCGTTCGGGGCTAGTGTTAGGGTTCGGGAACGGCAAGGCTTAGGGCACAGGTTAGGGTACGGAAACGTGGGAGGGTCAGGCTACGTGCTGACGCATGGGTCAGTGCCAGCGTACGGGTCAGTAGTAGGGTACGGCGTAAGGTATGGTGTAGGGCTGGGGGTGGGTTTCTATTCCAGGCTAGGGTTAGGTTTAGGGAATGGCAAGGCTTAGGGAACAGGTGAGGGTACGGAAACGTGGGAGGGTCGGGATACGCGCTGACGCACGGGTCAGTGCCAGCGTACGGGCCAGGAGTAGGCAACTGCGTAGGATAAAGTGTACGGCTGGTGATGGATTTGCGTTCTGGGCTAGGGTTAGGTTTAGGGAACGGCAAGGCTTAGGGCACTGGTCAGGGTACGGAATTTCGGGAGGGTAAGGCTACGTGCTGATGCACGGGTCAGTGCCAGACTACAGGCCAGGAGTAGGCAAAGGCGTAGGTTAAGGTGTAGGGCTGGTGGTGGGTTTCCGTTCCGGGCTATGGTTAGGGTTAGGGAACGGCAAGTCTTATGGCACAGGTGAGGGTACGGAAACGTTGGAGGGTCAGGCTACGTGCTGACGCACGGGTCAGTGCCAGCGTACGGGCCAGGAGTAGGCATCGGCGTAAGGTAAGGTTTAGGGCTGGTGGTGGGTTTCCGTTCCGGACTAGGGTTAGGGTTAGGGAACGGCAAGGCTTAGGGCACAGGTCAGGGTACGGAAACGCAGGAGGGTAAGGCTACGTGCTGATGCACGGTTCAGTGCCAGAGTACAGGCCAGGAGTAGGCAACGGCGTAGGGTAAGGTGTAGGGCTGGTGGTGGGTTTCCGTTCCGGGCTAGGGTTAGGGTTAGGGAACGGCAAGGCTTAGGGCACAGGTCAGGGTACGGAAACGCGGGTGGGTAAGGCTACGTGCTGACACACAGTTCAGTGCCAGCGTACGGGCCAGGAATAGGGAACGGCGTAAGTTAAGGTGTAGGGCTGGTGGTGGGTTTCCGTTCCGGGCTAGGGTTAGGGTTAAGGAACGTGAAGGCTTAGGGCACAGGTGAGGGTTCGGAAACGTTGGACGCTCAGACTACGTGCTGACGCATGGTTCAGTGCCAGCGTACGGGTCAGGAGTAGGATACGGCGTAAGGTAAGGTGTAGGGCTGGTGGTGGGTTTCTATTCAGGGCTAGAGTTAGGGTAAGGGAAAGGCAAGGCTTAGGGCACAGGTGAGGTTACGGAAACGTGGGAGGGTCAGGCTACATGCTGACGCACGGTTCAGTGCCAGCGTACGGGCCCGGAATAGGTTACGGCGTAAGGTAAGGTGTAGGGCTGGTGGTGGGTTTCCGTTCCGGTCTAGGGTTATGGTTAGGGAACGGCAAGGCTTAGGGCACAGGTGAGTGTACTGAAACGTGGGAGGCTCAGGCTACGTGCTGACGCATGGGTCAGTGCCAGCATACGGGCCAGGAGTAGGGTACGGCGTAAGGTAAAGTGTAGGGCTTGTGGTTGATTTCCTTTCCAGGCTAGGTTTAGGGTTATGGAACGGCAAGGCTTAGGGCACAGGTGAGGGTACGGAAACGTGAGAGGGATGGGCTACGTGCTGACGCACGGGTCAGTGCCAGCGTACGGGCCAGGAGTAGGCAACGGCATAGGATACAGTGTAGGGCTGGTGGTGGATTTGCGTTCCGGGCTAGGGTAAGGGTTAGGGAACGGCAAGGCTTAGGGCACAGGTGATGGTATGGAAACGTTGGAGGGTCAGGCTACGTGCTGACGCACGCGTCAGTGCCAGCGTACGGGTCAGGATAAGGTACGGCGTAATGTAAGGTGTAGAGCTGGTGGTGGGTTTCTATTCCGGGCTAGGGTTAGGGTTAGGAAACGGCAAGGCTTAGGGCACAGGTGAGGGTACGGAAACTTGGGAGGGTCAGGCTACATGCTGACGCACTGTTCAGTGCCAGCGTACGGGCCAGGAATAGGGTATGGCGTAATGTAAGGTGTAGGGCTGGTGGTGGGTTTCTATTACGGCTAGGGTTAGGGTTAGGGAACGGCAAGGCTTAGGGCACAGGTGAGGGTACAGAAACTTGGGAGGCTCAGGCTACATGCTGACGCACTGTTCAGTGCCAGCGTACGGGCCAGGAATAGGGTACGGCGTAAGGTAAGTTGTAGGGCTGTTGGTGGGTGTCTAATACGGGCTAGGGTTAGGGTTAGGGAATGGCAAGTCTTAGGGCAAAGGAGAGGGTACGGAAACGTGGGAGGGTCGGGCTACGTGCTGACGCACGGGTCAGTGCCAGCGTACGGGCCAGGAGTAGGCAACGGCGTAGGATAAAGTGTAGGGCTGGTGGTGGATTTGCGTTCTGTGCTAGGGTTAGGGTTAGGGAACGGCAAGGCTTAGGGCACAGGTCAGGGTACGGAAACGCGGGAAGGTAAGGCTACGTGCTGATGCACGGTTCAGTGCCAGAGTACAGGCCAGGAGTAGGCAACGGCGTAGGGTAAGGTGTAGGGCTGGTGGTGGGTTTCCGTTCCGGGCGAGGGTTAGGGTTAGGGAACGGCAAGGCTTAGGGCACAGGTGAGGGTACGTAAACGTGGGAGGGTCAGGCTACGTGCTGACGCACGGGTCAATGCCAGCGTACGGGCGAGGAGTAGGCAACGGCGTAAGGTAAGGTTTGGGCTGGTGGTGGGTTTCCGTTCCGGACTAGGGTTAGGGTTAGGGAACGGCAAGGCTTAGGGCACAAGTCAGGGTACGGAAACGCGGGAGGTTAAGGCTACGTGCTGATGCACGGTTCAGTGCCAGAGTACAGGCCAGGAGTAGGCAACGGCGTAGGGTAAGGTGTAGGGCTGGTGGTGGGTTTCCGTTCCGGGCTAGGGTTAGGGTTAGGGAACGGCAAGGCTTAGGGCACAGGTGAGGGAACGGAAACGTTGGAGGGTCAGGCTACGTGCAGACACACGGTTCAGTGCCAGCGTACGGGCCAGGAGTAGGGAACGACGTAAGTTAAGGTGTAGGGCTGGTTGTGGGTTTCCGTTCCGGGCTAGGCTTAGGGTTAGGGAACGTAAAGGCTTAGGGCACAGGTGAGGGTACGGAAACGTTGGAGGCTCAGACTACGTGCTGACGCATGGTTCAGTGCCAGCGTAAGGGTCAGGAGTAGGATACGGCGTAAGGTAAGGTGTAGGGCTGGTGGTGGGGTTCTATTCCGGGCTAGGGCTAGGGTTAGGGAAATGCAAGGCTTAGGGCACAGGTGAGGTTACGGAAACGTGGGAGGGTCAGGCTACATGCTGTCGCACAGTTCAGTGCCAGCGTACGGGCCAGGAATAAGTTACGGCGTAAGGTAAGGTGTAGGGCTGGTTGTGGGTTTCCGTTCCGGGCTAGGGTTATGGTTAGGGAACGGCAAGGCTTAGGGCACAGGTGAGGGTTCTGAAACGTGGGAGGGTCAGGCTACGTGCTCACGCATGGGTCAGTGCCAGCGTACGGGCCAGGAGTAGGGTACGGCGTAAGGTAAAGTGTAGGGCTTGTGGTTGATTTCCTTTCCAGGCTAGGTTTAGGGTTAGGGAACGGCAAGGCTTAGGGCACAGGTGAGGGTACGGAAACGTGGGAGGGACGGGCTACGTGCTGACGCACGGGTCAGTGCCAGCGTACGGGCCAGGAGTAGGCAACGGCGTAGGATAAAGTGTAGGGCTGGTGGTGGATTTGCGTTTTGGGCTAGGGTTAGGGTTAGGGAACGGCAAGGCTTAGGGCGCAGGTCAGGTTACGGAAACGCGGGAGGGTAAGGCTACGTGCTGATGCGCAGGTCAGTGCCAGAGTACACGCCAGTAGTAGGCAACGGCATAGGGTAAGGTTTAGGGCTGGTGGTGGATTTCCATTCCGGGCTAGTATTAGGGTTAGGGAACCACAAGGCTTAGGGCACAGGTGAGGGTACGGAAACGTGGGAGGGTCAGGCTATGTGCTAACGCACGGGTCAGTGCCAGCGTACGGGCCAGGGGTAGGCAACGGCGTAAGTTAAGATGTAGGGCTGGTGGTTGGTTTCCGTTCCAGGCTAGGGTTAGGGTAAGGGAACGGCAAGGCTTAGGGCACAGGTTAGGGTACCGAAACGTGGGAGGGTCAGGCTACATGCTGACGCACGGTTCAGTGCCAGCGTATGGGCCAAGAATAAGTTACGGCGTAAGGTAAGGTGTAGGGCTGGTGGTGGATTTCCGTTTCAGACTAGGGTTACGGTTAGGGAACGGCAAGGCTTAGGGCACAGGTCAGGGTACGGAAACGTGGGTGGGTAAGGCTACGTGCTGATGCACGGGTCAGTGCCAGAGTACAGGCCAGGAGTAGGCAACGGCGTAGGGTAAGGTGTAGGGCTGGTGGTACGTTTCCGTTCCGGGCTAGGGTTTGGGTTAGGGAATGGCAAGGCTTAGGGCACAGGTGAGGTTACAGAAACGTGGGACGGTCAGGCTACGTGCTGACGCACGGGTCAGTGCCAGCGTACGGGCCAGGAATAGGTTACGGCGTAAGGTAAGGTGTAGAGCTGGGGGTTGGTTTCCGTTGCAGGCTAGGCTTAGGGTAAGGGAACGGCAAGGTTTAGGGCACAGGTGAGGGTACGGAAACGTGGGAGGGTCAGGCTACATGCTGACGCATGGTTCAGTGCCAGCGTACGGGCCAGGAATAGGTTACGGCGTAAGGTAAGGTGTAGGGCTGCTGGTGGGTTTCCGTTCGGGGCTAGGGTTAGGGTTAGGGAACGTCAAGGCTTAGGGTACAGGTGAGGGTACGGAAACGTGGGAGGGTCAGGCTACGTGCTGACGCACGGGTCAGTGCCAGCGTACGGGTCAGTAGTAGGGTACGGCGTAAGGTATGGTGTAGGGCTGGTGTTGGGTTTCTATTCCGGTCTAGGGTTAGGTTTATGGAATGGCAAGGCTTAGGGCACAGGTGAGGGTACGGAAACGTGGGAGGGTCGGGCTACGTGCTGACGCACGTGTCAGTGCCAGCATACGGGCCAGGAGTAGGAAACGGCGTAGGATAAAGTGTAGGGCTGGTGATGGATTTGCGTCTGGGCTAGGGTTAGGGTTAGGGAACGGCAAATCTTAGGGCACTGGTCAGGGAACGGAAACGCGGGAGGGTAAGGCTACGTGCTGATGCACGGGTCAGTGCCAGAGTACAGGCCAGGAGTAGGCAACGGCGTAGGGTAAAGTGTAGGGCTGGTGGTGGGTTTCCGTTCCGGGCTAGGGTTAGGGTTAGGGAACGGCAAGGCTTAGGGCACAAGTCAGGGTACGGAAACGCGGGAGGGTAAGGCTACGTGCTGGTGCACGGTTCAGTGCCAGAGTCCAGGCCAGGAGTAGGCAACGGCGTAGGGTAAGGTATTGGGCTGGTGGTGGGTTTCCGTTCCGGGCTAGGGTTAGGGTTAGGGAACGGCAAGGCTTAGGGCACAGGTGAGGGTACGTAAACGTGGGAGGGTCAGGCTACGTGCTGACGCATGTGTCAATGCCAGCGTACGGGCGAGGAGTAGACAACGGCGTAAGGTAAGGTGTACGGCTGGTGGTTGGTTTCCGTTCCAGGCTAGGGTTAGGGTTAGGGAAGGGCAAGGCTTAGGGCACAGGTGAGGGTACGGAAACGTGGGAGGGTCAGGCTACGTGATGACGCACGGTTCAGTGCCAGCGTACGGGCCAGGAATAGGGAACGGCGTAGGATAAAGTGTAGGGCTGGTGGTGGATTTGCGTTCTGGGCTAGGGTTAGGGTTAGGGAACGGCAAGGCTTAGGGCACAGGTCAGGGTACGGAAACGTGGGTGGGTAAGGCTACGTGCTGATGCACGGGTCAGTACCAGAGTACAGGCCAGATGTAGGCAACGGCATAGGGTAAGGTGTTGGGCTGGTGGTGGGTTTCCATTCCGGGCTAGGATTAGGGTTAGGGAACCGCAAGGCTTAGGGCACAGGTGAGTGTACGGAGACGAGGGAGGGTCAGGCTACATGCTGACGCACGGGTCAATGCCAGCCTACGGGCCAGGAGTAGGCAACGGCGTAAGGTAAGGTGTAGGGCTGGTGGTGGGTTTCCGTTCCGGGCTAGGGTTAGGGTTAGGGAACGTCAAGGCTTAGGGCACAGATGAGGGTACGGAAACGTTGGAGGCACAGACTACGTGCTGACGCATGTTTCACTGCCAGCGTATGGGTCAGGAGTAGGATACGGCGTAAGGTAAGGTTTAGGGCTGGTGGTGGGTTTCTATTCCGGGCTAGGGTTAGGGTTAGGGAAAAGCAAGGCTTAGGGCACAGGTGAGGTTACGGAAACGTGGGAGGGTCAGGCTACATGCTGACGCACGTTTCAGTGCCAGCGTACGGGCCAGGAATAGGTTACGGCGTAAGGTAAGGTGTAGGGCTGGTGGTGGGTTTCCGTTCCGGGCTAGGGTTATGGTTAAGGAACGGCAAGGCTTAGGGCACAGGTGAGGGTATGGAAACGTGGGAGTGTCAGGCTACGTGCTGAGGCAATGGTCAGTGCCGGCGTACGGGCCAGGAGTAGGGTACGGCGTAAGGTTAGGTGTAGGTCTTGTGGTTGATTTCCGTTCCAGGCTAGGGTTAGGGTTAGGGAACGGCAAGGCTTAGGGCACAGGTGATGGTACGGAAACGTGGGAGGGTCGGGCTCCGTGCTGACACACTGGTCAGTGCCAGCGTACGGGCCAGGAGTTGGCAACGGTGTAGGATAAAGTGTAGGGCAGGTGGTTGATATGCGTTCTGGGCAAGGGTTAGGGTTAGGGAATGGCAAGGCTTAGGGCAGAGGTCAGAGTACGGAAAAGCGGGAGGGTAAGACTACCTGCTGATGCACGGGTCAGTGCCAGAGTACAGGCCAGGAGTAGGCAACGGCGTAGGGTATGGTGTAGGGCTGGTGGTAGGTTTCCGTTCCGGGCTAGGGTTTGGGTTAGGGAACGGCTAGGCTTAGGGCACAGGTGAGGTTACAGAAACGTGGGACGGTCAGGCTACGTGCTGACGCACGGGTCAGTGCCAGCGTACGGGCCAGGTGTAGGCAACGGCGTAAGGTAAGATGTAGGGCTGGTGGTGGGTTTCCGTTCCAGGCTAGGATTAGGGTAAGGGAACGGCACGGCTTAGGGCACAGGTGAGGGTACGGAAACGTGGGAGGGTCAGGCTACATGCTGACACACGGTTCTGTGCCAGCGTACGGGTCAGGAATAGGTTATGGCGTAAGGTAACGTGTAGGGCTGGTGGTGGGTTTCTGTTCGGGGCTAGGGTTAGGGTTAGGGAACGGCAAGGCTTAGGGCATAGGTGAGGTTACGGAAACGTGGGAGGGTCAGGCTACGTGCTGACGCACGTGTCAGTGCCAGCGTACGGGTCAGTAGTAGGGTACGGCGTAAGGTATGGTTTAGGGCTGGTGGTGGGTTTCTATTCAGGGCTAGGGTTAGGGATAGGGAACGGCAAGGCTTAGGGCACAGGTGAGGGAACGGAAACGTGGGAGGGTCCAGCTACGTGCTGACGCACAGGTCAGTGCCAGCGTACGGGCCAGGAGTAGGCAACGGCGTAAGGTAAGGTGTAGGGCTGGTGGTTGGTTTCCGTTCAAGGCTAGGGTTAGGGTTAGGGAACGGCAAGGCTTAGGGCACAGGTGAGGGTACGGAAACGTGGGAGGGTCGGGCTACTTGCTGACGCACGGGTCAGTGCCAGCGTACGGGCCAGGAGTAGGCAACGGCGTAGGATAAAGTGTAGGGCTGGTGGTGGATTTGCGTTCTGGGCTAGGGTTAGGGTTAGGGAGCGGCAAGGCTTAGGGCACAGGTTAGGGTACGGAAACGCGTGAGGGTAAGGCCACGTGCTGATGCACGGGTCAGTGCTGGAGTACAGGCCAGTAGTAGGCAACGGCGTAAGGTAAGGTGTAGGACTGGTGGTTTTTTTCCATTCCAGGCTAGGGTTAGGGTTAGGGAACGGCAAGGCTTAGGGCACAGGTGAGGGAACGGAAACGTGGGAGGGTCAGGCTACGTGCAGACACACGGTTCAGTGCCAGCATACGGGCCAGGAGTAGGCAACGGCGTAAGGTAAGGTGTAGGGCTGGTGGTTGGTTTCCGTTCCAGGCTAGGGTTAGGGTTAGGGAACGGCAAGGCTTAGGGCACAGGTGAAGGTACGGAAACGTGGGAGGGACGGGCTACGTGCTGACGCATGGGTCAGTGCCAGCGTACGGGCCAGGAGTACGCAACGGCGTAGTATACAGTGTAGGGCTGTTGGTGGATTTGCGTTCCGGGCTAGGGTTAGTGTTAGGGAACGGCAAGGCTTAGGGCACAGGTGAGGGTATGGAAACGTGGGAGGGTCAGGCTACGTGCTGACGCACGGGTCAGTGCCAGCGTACGGGTCAGGAGTAGGGTACGGCGTAATGTAAGGTGTAGGGCTGATGGTGGATTTCTATTACGGGCTAGGGTTAGGGTCAGGGAACGGCAAGTCTTAGGGCACAGTTGAGGGTACGGAAATGTGGGAGGGTCGGGCTACGTGATGACGCACGGGTCAGTGCCAGCGTACGGGCCAGGAGTAGGCAATGGTGTAGGATAAAGTGTAGGGCTTGTGGTGGATTTGCGTTCTGCGCTAGGGTTAGGGTTAGGGAACGGCAAGGCTTAGGACACATGTCAGGGTACGGAAACGCGGGAAGGTAAGGCTACGTGCTGATGCATGGTTCAGTGCCAGAGTACAGGCCAGGAGTAGGCAACGGCGTAGGGTAAGGTGTAGGGCGGGTGGTTGGTTTCCTTTCAAGGCTAGGGTTAGGGTTAGGGAACGGCAAGGCTTAGGGCACAGGTGAGGGTACGGAAACGTGGGAGGGTCGGGCTACGTGCTGATGCACGGGTCAGTGCCAGCGTACGGGCCAGGAGTAGGCAACGGCGTAGGATAAAGTGTAGGGCGGGTGGTGGATTTGCGTTCCAGGCTAGGGTTAGGGTTAGGGAACGGCAAGGCTTAGGGCACAGGTGAGGGTACGGAAAGTTGGGAGGGTCAGGCTACGTGCTGACGCACGGCTCAGTGCCAGCGTACGGGCCAGGAATAGGGAACGGCGTAAGGTAAGGTGTAGGGCTGGTGGTGGGTTTCCGTTCCGGGCTAGGGTTAAGGTTAGGGAACGGCAAGGCTTAGGGCACAGGTCAGTGTACGGAAACGCGGGAGGGTAAGTCTACGTGCTGATGCACGGGTCATTGCCAGAGTACAGGCCAGTAGTAGGAAACGGCGTAGGTTAAGGTTTTGGGCTGGTGGTGGGTTTCCGTTCCCGGCTAGGGTTAGGGTTAGGGAACCGCAAGGCTTAGGGCACAGGTGAGGGTACGGAGACGTGGGAGGGTCAGGTTACGTGCTGACGCACGGGTCAATGCCAGCGTACGGGAGAGGAGTAGGCAACGGCATAAGGTAAGGTGTAGGGCTGGTGGTTGGTTTCAGTTCCAGGCTAGGATTAGGGTTAGGGAACGGCAAGGCTTAGGGCACAGGTGATGGTACAGAAACGTGGGATGGTCGGGCTACGTGCTGACGCACGGGTCAGTGCCAGCGTACGGGCCAGGAGTAGGCAACGGCATAGGATAAACTGTAGGGCTGGTGCTGGATTTGGGTTCCGGGCAACGGTTAGGTTTAGGGAACGGCAAGGCTTAGGGCACAGGTGAGGGAACGGAAACGTGGGAGGTTCAGGCTACGTGCTGACGCACGGTTCAGTGCCAGCGTATTGGCCAGGAATAGGTTACGGTGTAAGGTAAGGTGTAGGGCTGGTGGTGGGTTTCCGTTCGGGGCTAGGGTTAGGGTTCGGGAACGGCAAGGCTTAGGGCACAGGTTAGGGTACGGAAACGTGGGAGGGTCAGGCTACGTGCTGACGCATGGGTCAGTGCCAGCGTACGGGTCAGTAGTAGGGTACGGCGTAAGGTATGGTGTAGGGCTGGGGGTGGGTTTCTATTCCAGGCTAGGGTTAGGTTTAGGGAATGGCAAGGCTTAGGGCACAGGTGAGGGTACGGAAACGTGGGAGTGTCGGGCTACGCGCTGACGCACGGGTCAGTGCCAGCGTACGGGCCAGGAGTAGGCAACTGCGTAGGATAAAGTGTAGGGCTGGTGATGGATTTGCGTTCTGGGCTAGGGTTAGGTTTAGGGAACGGTAAGGCTTAGGGCACTGGTCAGGGTACGGAATTTCGGGAGGGTAAGGCTACGTGCTGATGCACGGGTCAGTGCCAGACTACAGGCCAGGAGTAGGCAAAGGCGTAGGGTAAGGTGTAGGGCTGGTGGTGGGTTTCCGTTCCGGGCTATGGTTAGGGTTAGGGAACGGCAAGTCTTATGGCACAGGTGAGGGTACGGAAACGTTGGAGGGTCAGGCTACGTGCTGACGCACGGGTCAGTGCCAGCGTACGGGCCAGGAGTAGGCAACGGCGTAAGGTAAGGTTTAGGGCTGGTGGTGGGTTTCCGTTCCGGACTAGGGTTAGGGTTAGGGAACGGCAAGGCTTAGGGCACAGGTCAGGGTACGGAAACGCGGGAGGGTAAGGCTACGTGCTGATGCACGGTTCAGTGCCAGAGTACAGGCCAGGAGTAGGCAACGGCGTAGGGTAAGGTGTACGGCTGGTGGTGGGTTTCCGTTCCGGGCTAGGGTTAGGGTTAGGGAACGGCAAGGCTTAGGGCACAGGTCAGGGTACGGAAACGCGGGTGGGTAAGGCTACGTGCTGACACACAGTTCAGTGCCAGCGTACGGGCCAGGAATAGGGAACGGCGTAAGTTAAGGTGTAGGGCTGGTGGTGGGTTTCCGTTCCGGGCTAGGGTTAGGGTTAAGGAACGTGAAGGCTTAGGGCACAGGTGAGGGTTCGGAAACGTTGGAGGCTCAGACTACGTGCTGACGCATGGTTCAGTGCCAGCGTACGGGTCAGGAGTAGGATACGGCGTAAGGGAAGGTGTAGGGCTGGTGGTGGGTTTCTATTCTGGGCTAGAGTTAGGGTAAGGGAAAGGCAAGGCTTAGGGCACAGGTGAGGTTACGGAAACGTGGGAGGGTCAGGCTACATGCTGACGCACGGTTCAGTGCCAGCGTACGGGCCCGGAATAGGTTACGGCGTAAGGTAAGGTGTAGGGCTGGTGGTGGGTTTCCGTTCCGGTCTAGGGTTATGGTTAGGGAACGGCAAGGCTTAGGGCACAGGTGAGTGTACTGAAACGTGGGAGGCTCAGGCTACGTGCTGACGCATGGGTCACTGCCAGCATACGGGCCAGGAGTAGGGTACGGCGTAAGGTAAAGTGTAGGGCTTGTGGTTGATTTCCTTTCCAGGCTAGGTTTAGGGTTATGGAACGGCAAGGCTTAGGGCACAGGTGAGGGTACGGAAACGTGAGAGGGACGGGCTACGTGCTGACGCACGGGTCAGTGCCAGCGTACGGGCCAGGAGTAGGCAACGGCATAGGATACAGTGTAGGGCTGGTGGTGGATTTGCGTTCCGGGCTAGGGTAAGGGTTAGGGAACGGCAAGGCTTAGGGCACAGGTGATGGTATGGAAACGTGGGAGGGTCAGGCTACGTGCTGACGCACGGGTCAGTGCCAGCGTACGGGTCAGGATAAGGTACGGCGTAATGTAAGGTGTAGGGCTGGTGGTGGGTTTCTATTCCGGGCTAGGGTTAGGGTTAGGAAACGGCAAGGCTTAGGGCACAGGTGAGGGTACGGAAACTTGGGAGGGTCAGGCACATGCTGACGCACTGTTCAGTGCCAGCGTACGGGCCAGGAATAGGGTATGGCGTAATGTAAGGTGTAGGGCTGGTGGTGGGTTTCTATTCCGGGCTAGGGTTAGGGTTAGGGAACGGCAAGGCTTAGGGCACAGGTGAGGGTACGGAAACTTGGGAGGCTCAGGCTACATGCTGACGCACTGTTCAGTGCCAGCGTACGTGCCAGGAATAGGGTACGGCGTAAGGTAAGTTGTAGGGCTGTTGGTGGGTGTCTAATACGGGCTAGGGTTAGGGTTAGGGAACGGCAAGTCTTAGGGCAAAGGAGAGGGTACGGAAACGTGGGAGGGTCGGGCTACGTGCTGACGCACGGGTCAGTGCCATCGTACGGGCCAGGAGTAGGCAACGGCGTAGGATAAAGTGTAGGGCTGGTGGTGGATTTGCTTTCTGTGCTAGGGTTAGGGTTAGGGAACGGCAAGGCTTAGGGCACAGGTCAGGGTACGGAAACGCGGGAGGGTAAGGCTACGTGCTGATGCACGGTTCAGTGCCAGAGTACAGGCCAGGAGTAGGCAACGGCGTAGGGTAAGGTGTAGGGCTGGTGGTGGGTTTCCGTTCCGGGCGAGGGTTAGGGTTAGGGAACGGCAAGGCTTAGGGCACAGGTGAGGGTACGTAAACGTGGGAGGGTCAGGCTACGTGCTGACGCACGGGTCAATGCCAGCGTACGGGCGAGGAGTAGGCAACGGCGTAAGGTAAGGTTTGGGCTGGTGGTGGGTTTCCGTTCCGGACTAGGGTTAGGGTTAGGGAACGGCAAGGCTTAGGGCACAGGTCAGGGTACGGAAACGCGGGAGGTTAATGCTACGTGCTGATGCACGGTTCAGTGCCAGAGTACAGGCCAGGAGTAGGCAACGGCGTAGGGTAAGGTGTAGGGCTGGTGGTGGGTTTCCGTTCCGGGCTAGGGTTAGGGTTAGGGAACGGCAAGGCTTAGGGCACAGGTGAGGGAACAGAAACGTGGGAGGGTCAGGCTACGTGCAGACACACGGTTCAGTGCCAGCGTACGGGCCAGGAGTAGGGAACGACGTAAGTTAAGGTGTAGGGCTGGTTGTGGGTTTCCGTTCCGGGCTAGGCTTAGGGTTAGGGAACGTCAAGGCTTAGGGCACAGGTGGGGGTACGGAAACGTTGGAGGCTCAGACTACGTGCTGACGCATGGTTCAGTGCCAGCGTAAGGGTCAGGAGTAGGATACGGCGTAAGGTAAGGTGTAGGGCTGGTGGTGGGGTTCTATTCCGGGCTAGGGCTAGGGTTAGGGAAATGCAAGGCTTAGGGCACAGGTGAGGTTACGGAAACGTGGGAGGGTCAGGCTACATGCTGACGCACGGTTCAGTGCCAGCGTACGGGCCAGGAATAAGTTACGGCATAAGGTAAGGTGTAGGGCTGGTTGTGGGTTTCCGTTCCGGGCTAGGGTTATGGTTAGGGAACGGCAAGGCTTAGGGCACAGGTGAGGGTACTGAAACGTGGGAGGGTCAGGCTACGTGCTCACGCATGGGTCAGTGCCAGCGTACGGGCCAGGAGTAGGGTACGGCGTAAGGTAAAGTGTAGGGCTTGTGGTTGATTTCCTTTCCAGGCTAGGTTTAGGGTTAGGGAACGGCAAGGCTTAGGGCACAGGTGAGGGTACGGAAACGTGGGAGGGACGGGCTACGTGGTGACGCACGGGTCAGTGCCAGCGTACGGGCCAGGAGTAGGCAACGGCGTAGGATAAAGTGTAGGGCTGGTGGTGGCTTTGCGTTTTGGGCTAGGGTTAGGGTTAGGGAACGGCAAGGCTTAGGGCGCAGGTCAGGTTACGGAAACGCGGGAGGGTAAGGCTACGTGCTGATGCGCAGGTCAGTGCCAGAGTACACGCCAGTAGTAGGCAACGGCATAGGGTAAGGTTTAGGGCTGGTGGTGGATTTCCATTCCGGGCTAGTATTAGGGTTAGGAAACCACAAGGCTTAGGGCACAGGTGAGGGTACGGAAACGTGGGAGGGTCAGGCTACGTGCTAACGCATGGGTCAGTGCCAGCGTACGGGCCAGGGTTAGGCAACGGCGTAAGTTAAGATGTAGGGCTGGTGGTTGGTTTCCGTTCCAGGCTAGGGTTAGGGTAAGGGAACGGCAAGGCTTAGGGCACAGGTGAGGGTACCGAAACGTGGGAGGGTCAGGCTACATGCTGACGCACGGTTCAGTGCCAGCGTATGGGCCAAGAATAAGTTACGGCGTAAGGTAAGGTGTAGGGCTGGTGGTGGATTTCCGTTTCAGACTAGGGTTACGGTTAGGGAACGGCAAGGCTTAGGGCACAGGTCAGGGTACGGAAACGTGGGTGGGTAAGGCTACGTGCTGATGCACGGGTCAGTGCCAGAGTACAGGCCAGGAGTAGGCAACGGCGTAGGGTAAGGTGTAGGGCTGGTGGTACGTTTCCGTTCCGGGCTAGGGTTTGGGTTAGGGAATGGCAAGGCTTAGGGCACAGGTGAGGTTACAGAAACGTGGGACGGTCAGGCTACGTGCTGACGCACGGGTCAGTGCCAGCGTACGGGCCAGGAATAGGTTACGGCGTAAGGTAAGGTGTAGAGCTGGGGGTTGGTTTCCGTTGCAGGCTAGGCTTAGGGTAAGGGAACGGCAAGGTTTAGGGCACAGGTGAGGGTACGGAAACGTGGGAGGGTCAGGCTACATGCTGACGCACGGTTCAGTGCCAGCGTACGGGCCAGGAATAGGTTACGGCGTAAGGTAAGGTGTAGGGCTGGTGGTGGGTTTCCGTTCGGGGCTAGGGTTAGGGTTAGGGAACGTCAAGGCTTAGGGTACAGGTGAGGGTACGGAAACGTGGGAGGGTCAGGCTACGTGCTGACGCACGGGTCAGTGCCAGCGTACGGGTCAGTAGTAGGGTACGGCGTAAGGTATGGTGTAGGGCTGGTGTTGGGTTTCTATTCCGGTCTAGGGTTAGGTTTATGGAATGGCAAGGCTTAGGGCACAGGTGAGGGTACGGAAACGTGGGAGGGTCGGGCTACGTGCTGACGCACGTGTCATTGCCAGCATACGGGCCAGGAGTAGGAAACGGCGTAGGATAAAGTGTAGGGCTGGTGATGGATTTGCGTCTGGGCTAGGGTTAGGGTTAGGGAACGGCAAATCTTAGGGCACTGGTCAGGGAACGGAAACGCGGGAGGGTAAGGCTACGTGCTGATGCACGGGTCAGTGCCAGAGTACAGGCCAGGAGTAGGCAACGGCGTAGGGTAAGGTGTAGGGCTGGTGGTGGGTTTCCGTTCCGGGCTAGGGTTAGGGTTAGGGAACGGCAAGGCTTAGGGCACAAGTCAGGGTACGGAAACGCGGGAGGGTAAGGCTACGTGCTGGTGCACGGTTCAGTGCCAGAGTACAGGCCAGGAGTAGGCAACGGCGTAGGGTAAGGTATTGGGCTGGTGGTGGGTTTCCGTTCCAGGCTAGGGTTAGGGTTAGGGAACGGCAAGGCTTAGGGCACATGTGAGGGTACGTAAACGTGGGAGGGTCAGGCTACGTGCTGACGCATGTGTCAATGCCAGCGTACGGGCGAGGAGTAGACAACGGCGTAAGGTAAGGTGTACGGCTGGTGGTTGGTTTCCGTTCCAGGCTAGGGTTAGGGTTAGGGAACGGCAAGGCTTAGGGCACAGGTGAGGGTACGGAAACGTGGGAGGGTCAGGCTACGTGATGACGCACGGTTCAGTGCCAGCGTACGGGCCAGGAATAGGGAACGGCGTAAGGTAAGGTGTAGGGCTGGTGGTGGATTTCCGTTTCAGGCTAGGGTTACGGTTAGGGAACGGCAAGGCTTAGGGCACAGGTCAGGGTACGGAAACGTGGGTGGGTAAGGCTACGTGCTGATGCACGGGTCAGTACCAGAGTACAGGCCAGAAGTAGGCAACGGCGTAGGGTAAGGTGTTGGGCTGGTGGTGGGTTTCCATTCCGGGCTAGGATTAGGGTTAGGGAACCGCAGGGCTTAGGGCACAGGTGAGGGTACGGAGACGAGGGAGGGTCAGGCTACGTGCTGACGCACGGGTCAATGCCAGCCTACGGGCCAGGAGTAGGCAACGGCGTAAGGTAAGGTGTAGGGCTGGTGGTGGGTTTCCGTTCCGGGCTAGGGTTAGGGTTAGGGAACGTCAAGGCTTAGGGCACAGATGAGGGTACGGAAACGTTGGAGGCACAGACTACGTGCTGACGCATGTTTCAGTGCCAGCGTATGTGTCAGGAGTAGGATACGGCGTAAGGTAAGGTTTAGGGCTGGTGGTGGGTTTCTATTCCGGGCTAGGGTTAGGGTTAGGGAAAGGCAAGGCTTAGGGCACAGGTGAGGTTACGGAAACGTGGGAGGGTCAGGCTACATGCTGACGCACGTTTCAGTGCCAGCGTACGGGCCAGGAATAGGTTACGGCGTAAGGTAAGGTGCAGGGCTGGTGGTGGGTTTCCGTTCCGGGCTAGGGTTATGGTTAGGGAACGGCAAGGCTTAGGGCACAGGTGAGGGTATGGAAACGTGGGAGTGTCAGGCTACGTGCTGAGGCAATGGTCAGTGCCAGCGTACGGGCCAGGAGTAGGGTACGGCGTAAGGTAAGGTGTAGGTCTTGTGGTTGATTTCCGTTCCAGGCTAGGGTTAGGGTTAGGGAACGGCAAGGCTTAGGGCACAGGTGATGGTACGGAAACGTGGGAGGGTCGGGCTCCGTGCTGACACACTGGTCAGTGCCAGCGTACGGGCCAGGAGTAGGCAACGGTGTAGGATAAAGTGTAGGGCAGGTGGTTGATATGCGTTCTGGGCAAGGGTTAGGGTTAGGGAATGGCAAGGCTTAGGGCAGAGGTCAGGGTACGGAAAAGCGGGAGGGTAAGACTACCTGCTGATGCACGGGTCAGTGCCAGAGTACAGGCCAGGAGTAGGCAACGGCGTAGGGTATGTTGTAGGGCTGGTGGTAGGTTTCCGTTCCGGGCTAGGGTTTGGGTTAGGGAACGGCTAGGCTTAGGGCACAGGTGAGGTTACAGAAACGTGGGACGGTCAGGCTACGTGCTGACGCACGGGTCAGTGCCAGCGTTCGGGCCAGGTGTAGGCAACGGCGTAAGGTAAGATGTAGGGCTGGTGGTGGGTTTCCGTTCCAGGCTAGGATTAGGGTAAGGGAACGGCACGGCTTAGGGCACAGGTGAGGGTACGGAAACGTGGGAGGGTCAGGCTACATGCTGACACACGGTTCTGTGCCAGCGTACGGGTCAGGAATAGGTCATGGCGTAAGGTAACGTGTAGGGCTGGTGGTGGGTTTCTGTTCGGGGCTAGGGTTAGGGTTAGGGAACGGCAAGGCTTAGGGCATAGGTGAGGTTACGGAAACGTGGGAGGGTCAGGCTACGTGCTGACGCACGTGTCAGTGCCAGCGTACGGGTCAGTAGTAGGGTACGGCGTAAGGTATGGTTTAGGGTTGGTGGTGGGTTTCTATTCAGGGCTAGGGTTAGGGATAGGGAACGGCAAGGCTTAGGGCACAGGTGAGGGAACGGAAACGTGGGAGGGTCAGGCTACGTGCTGACGCACGGGTCAGTGCCAGCGTACGGGCCAGGAGTAGGCAACGGCGTAAGGTAAGGTGTAGGGCTGGTGGTTGGTTTCCGTTCCAGGCTAGGGTTAGGGTTAGGGAACGGCAAGGCTTAGGGCACAGGTGAGGGTACGGAAACGTGGGAGGGTCGGGCTACTTGCTGACGCACGGGTCAGTGCCAGCGTACGGGCCAGGAGTAGGCAACGGCGTAGGATAAAGTGTAGGGCTGGTGGTGGATTTGCGTTCGGGGCTAGGGTTAGGGTTAGGGAGCGGCAAGGCTTAGGGCACAGGTCAGGGTACGGAAACGCGGGAGGGTAAGGCTACGTGCTGATGCACGGTTCAGTGCCAGAGTAGAGGCCAGGAGTAGGCAACGGCGTAGGGTAAGGTGTAGGGCTGGTGGTGGGTTTCCTTTCAGGGCTAGGGTTAGGGTTAGGGAACGGCAAGGCTTAGGGCACATGTGAGGGTACGTAAACGTGGGAGTGTCAGGCTACGTGCTGACGCACGGGTCAATGCCAGCGTACGGGCGAGGAGTAGGCAACGGCGTAAGGTAAGGTTTAGGGCTGGTGGTGGGTTTCCGTTCCGGACTAGGGTTAGTGTTAGGGAACGGCAAGACTTAGGGCACAGGTCAGGGTACGGAAACGTGGGAGGGTAAGGCTACGTGCTGATGCACGGTTCAGTGCCAGAGTACAGGCCAGGAGTAGGCAACGGCGTAGGGTAAGGTGTAGGGCTGGTGGTGGGTTTCCGTTCCGGGCTAGGGTTAGGGTTAGGGAATGGCAAGGCTTAGGGCACAGGTGAGGGTACGGAAACGTGGTAGGGTTAGGCTACGTGCTGACGCACGGGTCAATGCCAGCGTATGGGCGAGGAGTAGGCAACGGCGTAAGGTAAGGTGTACGGCTGGTGGTTGGTTTCCGTTCCAGGCTAGGGTTAGGTTTAGGGAACGGCAAGGCTTAGGGCACAGGTGAGGGTACGGAAACGTGGGAGGGTCAGGCTACGTGCTGACGCACGGTTCAGTGTCAGCATACGGGCCAGGAATAGGGAAAGGCGTAAGGTAAGGTGTAGGGCTGGTGGTGGGTTTCCGTACAGGCTAGGGTTAGGGTTAGGGAACGGCAAGGCTTAGGGCACAGGTCAGGGT
The DNA here is from genome assembly GCF_964165515.1 of Mesoplodon bidens. NCBI lineage: Eukaryota > Metazoa > Chordata > Mammalia > Artiodactyla > Ziphiidae > Mesoplodon > Mesoplodon bidens. The sequence continues at coordinate 722,936 of NW_027671733.1, read as the reverse complement.
ACGGAAACGCGTGAGGGTAAGGCCACGTGCTGATGCACGGGTCAGTGCCGGAGTACAGGCCAGTAGTAGGCAACGGCGTAAGGTAAGGTGTAGGACTGGTGGTTTTTTTCCGTTCCAGGCTAGGGTTAGGGTTAGGGAACGGCAAGGCTTAGGGTACAGGTGACGGAACGGAAACGTGGGAGGGTCAGGCTACGTGCAGACACACGGTTCAGTGCCAGCATACGGGCCAGGAGTAGGCAACGGCGTAAGGTAAGGTGTAGGGCTGGTGGTTGGTTTCCGTTCCAGGCTAGGGTTAGGGTTAGGGAACGGCAAGGCTTAGGGCACAGGTGAGGGTACGGAAACGTGGGAGGGTCGGGCTACTTGCTGACGCACGGGTCAGTGCCAGCGTACGGGCCAGGAGTAGGCAACGGCGTAGGATAAAGTGTAGGGCTGGTGGTGGATTTGCGTTCTGGGCTAGGGTTAGGGTTAGGGAGCGGCAAGGCTTAGGGCACAGGTCAGGGTACGGAAACGCGGGAGGGTAAGGCTACGTGCTGATGCACGGTTCAGTGCCAGAGTAGAGGCCAGGAGTAGGCAACGGCGTAGGGTAAGGTGTAGGGCTGGTGGTGGGTTTCTTTTCAGGGCTAGGGTTAGGGTTAGGGAACGGCAAGGCTTAGGGCACAGGTGAGGGTACGGAAACGTGGGAGTGTCAGGCTACGTGCTGACGCACGGGTCAATGCCAGCGTATGGGTGAGGTGTAGGCAACGGCGTAAGGTAAGGTGTACGGCTGGTGGTTGGTTTCCGTTCCAGGCTAGGGTTAGGGTTAGGGAACGGCAAGTCTTAGGGCACAGGTGAAGGTACGGAAACGTGGGAGGGACGGGCTACGTGCTGACGCACGGGTCAGTGCCAGCGTACGGGCCAGGAGTACGCAACGGCGTAGTATACAGTGTAGGGCTGTTGGTGGATTTGCGTTCCGGGCTAGGGTTAGTGTTAGGGAACGGCAAGGCTTAGGGCACAGGTGAGGGTATGGAAACGTGGGAGGGTCAGGCTACGTGCTGACGCACGGGTCAGTGCCAGCGTACGGGTCAGGAGTAGGGTACGGCGTAATGTAAGGTGTAGGGCTGATGGTGGATTTCTATACCGGGCTAGGGTTAGGGTCAGGGAACGGCAAGGCTTAGGGCACAGGTGAGGGTACGGAAATGTGGGAGGGTCGGGCTACGTGATGACGCACGGGTCAGTGCCAGCGTACGGGCCAGGAGTAGGCAACGGTGTAGGATAAAGTGTAGGGCTTGTGGTGGATTTGCGTTCTGCGCTAGGGTTAGGGTTAGGGAACGGCAAGGCTTAGGACACATGTCAGGGTACGGAAACGCGGGAAGGTAAGGCTACGTGCTGATGCATGGTTCAGTGCCAGAGTACAGGCCAAGAGTAGGCAACGGCGTAGGGTAAGGTGTAGGGCTGGTGGTTTGTTTCCGTTCCAGGCTAGGGTTAGGGTTAGGGAACGGCAAGGCTTAGGGCACAGGTGAGGGTACGGAAACGTGGGAGGGTCGGGCTACGTGCTGATGCACGGGTCAGTGCCAGCGTACGGGCCAGGAGTAGGCAACGGCGAAGGATAAAGTGTAGGGCGGGTGGTGGATTTGCGTTCCAGGCTAGGGTTAGGTTTAGGGAATGGCAAGGCTTAGGGCACAGGTGAGGGTACGGAAAGGTGGGAGGGTCAGGCTACTTGCTGACGCACGGCTCAGTGCCAGCGTACGGGCCAGGAATAGGGAACGGCGTAAGGTAAGGTGTAGGGCTGGTGGTGGGTTTCCGTTCCGGGCTAGGGTTAAGGTTAGGGAACGGCAAGGCTTAGGGCACAGGTCAGGGTACGGAAACGCGGGAGGGTAAGTCTACGTGCTGATGCACGGGTCATTGCCAGAGTACAGGCCAGTAGTAGGCAACGGCGTAGGTTAAGGTTTAGGGCTGGTGGTGGGTTTCCGTTCCCGGCTAGGGTTAGGGTTAGGGAACCGCAAGGCTTAGGGCACAGGTGAGGGTACGGAGACGTGGGAGGGTCAGGTTACGTGCTGACGCACGGGTCAATGCCAGCGTACGGGTGAGGAGTAGGCAACGGCGTAAGGTAAGGTGTAGGGCTGGTGGTTGGTTTCCGTTCCAGGCTAGGATTAGGGTTAGGGAACGGCAAGGCTTAGGGCACAGGTGATGGTACGGAAACGTGGGATGGTCGGGCTACGTGCTGACGCACGGGTCAGTGCCAGCGTACGGGCCAGGAGTAGGCAACGGCATAGGATAAACTGTCGGGCTGGTGCTGGATTTGGGTTCCGGGCAACGGTTAGGGTTAGGGAACGGCAAGGCTTAGGGCACAGGTGAGGGAACGGAAACGTGGGAGGGTCAGGCTACGTGCTGACGCACGGGTCAATGCCAGCGTACGGGCGAGGAGTAGGCAACGGCGTAAGGTAAGGTGTAGGGCTGGTGGTGGGTTTCCGTTCGGGGCTAGGGTTAGGGTTCGGGAACGGCAAGGCTTAGGGCACAGGTTAGGGTACGGAAACGTGGGAGGGTCAGGCTACGTGCTGACGCATGGGTCAGTGCCAGCGTACTGGTCAGTAGTAGGGTACGGCGTAAGGTATGGTGTAGGGCTGGTGGTGGGTTTATATTCCGGGCTGGGGTTAGGTTTAGGGAATGGCAAGGCTTAGGGCACAGGTGAGGGTACGGAAACGTGGGAGGGTCGGGCTACGTGCTGACGCACGGGTCAGTGCCAGCGTACGGGCCAGGAGTAGGCAACGTCGTAGGATAAAGTGTAGGGCTGGTGATGGATTTGCGTTCTGGGCGAGGGTTAGGTTTAGGGAACGGCAAGGCTTAGGGCACTGGTCAGGGTACGGAATCACGGGAGGGTCAGGCTACGTGCTGATGCACGGGTCAGTGCCAGAGTACAGGCCAGGAGTAGGCAACGGCGTAGGGTAAGGTGTAGGGCTGGTGGTGGGTTTCCGTTCCGGGCTAGGGTTATGGTTAAGGAACGGCAAGGCTTAGGGCACAGGTGAGGGTATGGAAACGTGGGAGTGTCAGGCTACGTGCTGAGGCAATGGTCAGTGCCGGCGTACGGGCCAGGAGTAGGGTACGGCGTAAGGTTAGGTGTAGGTCTTGTGGTTGATTTCCGTTCCAGGCTAGGGTTAGGGTTAGGGAACGGCAAGGCTTAGGGCACAGGTGATGGTACGGAAACGTGGGAGGGTCGGGCTCCGTGCTGACACACTGGTCAGTGCCAGCGTACGGGCCAGGAGTAGGCAACGGTGTAGGATAAAGTGTAGGGCAGGTGGTTGATATGCGTTCTGGGCAAGGGTTAGGGTTAGGGAATGGCAAGGCTTAGGGCAGAGGTCAGGGTACGGAAAAGCGGGAGGGTAAGACTACCTGCTGATGCACGGGTCAGTGCCAGAGTACAGGCCAGGAGTAGGCAACGGCGTAGGGTATGGTGTAGGGCTGGTGGTAGGTTTCCGTTCCGGGCTAGGGTTTGGGTTAGGGAACGGCTAGGCTTAGGGCACAGGTGAGGTTACAGAAACGTGGGACGGTCAGGCTACGTGCTGACGCACGGGTCAGTGCCAGCGTACGGGCCAGGTGTAGGCAACGGCGTAAGGTAAGATGTAGGGCTGGTGGTGGGTTTCCGTTCCAGGCTAGGATTAGGGTAAGGGAACGGCACGGCTTAGGGCACAGGTGAGGGTACGGAAACGTGGGAGGGTCAGGCTACATGCTGACACACGGTTCTGTGCCAGCGTACGGGTCAGGAATAGGTTATGGCGTAAGGTAACGTGTAGGGCTGGTGGTGGGTTTCTGTTCGGGGCTAGTGTTAGGGTTAGGGAACGGCAAGGCTTAGGGCATAGGTGAGGTTACGGAAACGTGGGAGGGTCAGGCTACGTGCTGACGCACGTGTCAGTGCCAGCGTACGGGTCAGTAGTAGGGTACGGCGTAAGGTATGGTTTAGGGCTGGTGGTGGGTTTCTATTCAGGGCTAGGGTTAGGGATAGGGAACGGCAAGGCTTAGGGCACAGGTGAGGGAACGGAAACGTGGGAGGGTCCAGCTACGTGCTGACGCACAGGTCAGTGCCAGCGTACGGGCCAGGAGTAGGCAACGGCGTAAGGTAAGGTGTAGGGCTGGTGGTTGGTTTCCGTTCAAGGCTAGGGTTAGGGTTAGGGAACGGCAAGGCTTAGGGCACAGGTGAGGGTACGGAAACGTGGGAGGGTCGGGCTACTTGCTGACGCACGGGTCAGTGCCAGCGTACGGGCCAGGAGTAGGCAACGGCGTAGGATAAAGTGTAGGGCTGGTGGTGGATTTGCGTTCTGGGCTAGGGTTAGGGTTAGGGAGCGGCAAGGCTTAGGGCACAGGTTAGGGTACGGAAACGCGTGAGGGTAAGGCCACGTGCTGATGCACGGGTCAGTGCCGGAGTACAGGCCAGTAGTAGGCAACGGCGTAAGGTAAGGTGTAGGACTGGTGGTTTTTTTCCATTCCAGGCTAGGGTTAGGGTTAGGGAACGGCAAGGCTTAGGGCACAGGTGAGGGAACGGAAACGTGGGAGGGTCAGGCTACGTGCAGACACACGGTTCAGTGCCAGCATACGGGCCAGGAGTAGGCAACGGCGTAAGGTAAGGTGTAGGGCTGGTGGTTGGTTTCCGTTCCAGGCTAGGGTTAGGGTTAGGGAACGGCAAGGCTTAGGGCACAGGTGAAGGTACGGAAACGTGGGAGGGACGGGCTACGTGCTGACGCATGGGTCAGTGCCAGCGTACGGGCCAGGAGTACGCAACGGCGTAGTATACAGTGTAGGGCTGTTGGTGGATTTGCGTTCCGGGCTAGGGTTAGTGTTAGGGAACGGCAAGGCTTAGGGCACAGGTGAGGGTATGGAAACGTGGGAGGGTCAGGCTACGTGCTGACGCACGGGTCAGTGCCAGCGTACGGGTCAGGAGTAGGGTACGGCGTAATGTAAGGTGTAGGGCTGATGGTGGATTTCTATTACGGGCTAGGGTTAGGGTCAGGGAACGGCAAGGCTTAGGGCACAGTTGAGGGTACGGAAATGTGGGAGGGTCGGGCTACGTGATGACGCACGGGTCAGTGCCAGCGTACGGGCCAGGAGTAGGCAATGGTGTAGGATAAAGTGTAGGGCTTGTGGTGGATTTGCGTTCTGCGCTAGGGTTAGGGTTAGGGAACGGCAAAGCTTAGGACACATGTCAGGGTACGGAAACGCGGGAAGGTAAGGCTACGTGCTGATGCATGGTTCAGTGCCAGAGTACAGGCCAGGAGTAGGCAACGGCGTAGGGTAAGGTGTAGGGCGGGTGGTTGGTTTCCTTTCAAGGCTAGGGTTAGGGTTAGGGAACGGCAAGGCTTAGGGCACAGGTGAGGGTACGGAAACGTGGGAGGGTCGGGCTACGTGCTGATGCACGGGTCAGTGCCAGCGTACGGGCCAGGAGTAGGCAACGGCGTAGGATAAAGTGTAGGGCGGGTGGTGGATTTGCGTTCCAGGCTAGGGTTAGGGTTAGGGAACGGCAAGGCTTAGGGCACAGGTGAGGGTACGGAAAGTTGGGAGGGTCAGGCTACGTGCTGACGCACGGCTCAGTGCCAGCGTACGGGCCAGGAATAGGGAACGGCGTAAGGTAAGGTGTAGGGCTGGTGGTGGGTTTCCGTTCCGGGCTAGGGTTAAGGTTAGGGAACGGCAAGGCTTAGGGCACAGGTCAGTGTACGGAAACGCGGGAGGGTAAGTCTACGTGCTGATGCACGGGTCATTGCCAGAGTACAGGCCAGTAGTAGGAAACGGCGTAGGTTAAGGTTTTGGGCTGGTGGTGGGTTTCCGTTCCCGGCTAGGGTTAGGGTTAGGGAACCGCAAGGCTTAGGGCACAGGTGAGGGTACGGAGACGTGGGAGGGTCAGGTTACGTGCTGACGCACGGGTCAATGCCAGCGTACGGGAGAGGAGTAGGCAACGGCATAAGGTAAGGTGTAGGGCTGGTGGTTGGTTTCAGTTCCAGGCTAGGATTAGGGTTAGGGAACGGCAAGGCTTAGGGCACAGGTGATGGTACAGAAACGTGGGATGGTCGGGCTACGTGCTGACGCACGGGTCAGTGCCAGCGTACGGGCCAGGAGTAGGCAACGGCATAGGATAAACTGTAGGGCTGGTGCTGGATTTGGGTTCCGGGCAACGGTTAGGTTTAGGGAACGGCAAGGCTTAGGGCACAGGTGAGGGAACGGAAACGTGGGAGGTTCAGGCTACGTGCTGACGCACGGTTCAGTGCCAGCGTATTGGCCAGGAATAGGTTACGGTGTAAGGTAAGGTGTAGGGCTGGTGGTGGGTTTCCGTTCGGGGCTAGGGTTAGGGTTCGGGAACGGCAAGGCTTAGGGCACAGGTTAGGGTACGGAAACGTGGGAGGGTCAGGCTACGTGCTGACGCATGGGTCAGTGCCAGCGTACGGGTCAGTAGTAGGGTACGGCGTAAGGTATGGTGTAGGGCTGGGGGTGGGTTTCTATTCCAGGCTAGGGTTAGGTTTAGGGAATGGCAAGGCTTAGGGCACAGGTGAGGGTACGGAAACGTGGGAGTGTCGGGCTACGCGCTGACGCACGGGTCAGTGCCAGCGTACGGGCCAGGAGTAGGCAACTGCGTAGGATAAAGTGTAGGGCTGGTGATGGATTTGCGTTCTGGGCTAGGGTTAGGTTTAGGGAACGGTAAGGCTTAGGGCACTGGTCAGGGTACGGAATTTCGGGAGGGTAAGGCTACGTGCTGATGCATGGGTCAGTGCCAGACTACAGGCCAGGAGTAGGCAAAGGCGTAGGGTAAGGTGTAGGGCTGGTGGTGGGTTTCCGTTCCGGGCTATGGTTAGGGTTAGGGAACGGCAAGTCTTATGGCACAGGTGAGGGTACGGAAACGTTGGAGGGTCAGGCTACGTGCTGACGCACGGGTCAGTGCCAGCGTACGGGCCAGGAGTAGGCAACGGCGTAAGGTAAGGTTTAGGGCTGGTGGTGGGTTTCCGTTCCGGACTAGGGTTAGGGTTAGGGAACGGCAAGGCTTAGGGCACAGGTCAGGGTACGGAAACGCGGGAGGGTAAGGCTACGTGCTGATGCACGGTTCAGTGCCAGAGTACAGGCCAGGAGTAGGCAACGGCGTAGGGTAAGGTGTACGGCTGGTGGTGGGTTTCCGTTCCGGGCTAGGGTTAGGGTTAGGGAACGGCAAGGCTTAGGGCACAGGTCAGGGTACGGAAACGCGGGTGGGTAAGGCTACGTGCTGACACACAGTTCAGTGCCAGCGTACGGGCCAGGAATAGGGAACGGCGTAAGTTAAGGTGTAGGGCTGGTGGTGGGTTTCCGTTCCGGGCTAGGGTTACGGTTAAGGAACGTGAAGGCTTAGGGCACAGGTGAGGGTTCGGAAACGTTGGAGGCTCAGACTACGTGCTGACGCATGGTTCAGTGCCAGCGTACGGGTCAGGAGTAGGATACGGCGTAAGGTAAGGTGTAGGGCTGGTGGTGGGTTTCTATTCTGGGCTAGAGTTAGGGTAAGGGAAAGGCAAGGCTTAGGGCACAGGTGAGGTTACGGAAACGTGGGAGGGTCAGGCTACATGCTGACGCACGGTTCAGTGCCAGCGTACGGGCCCGGAATAGGTTACGGCGTAAGGTAAGGTGTAGGGCTGGTGGTGGGTTTCCGTTCCGGTCTAGGGTTATGGTTAGGGAACGGCAAGGCTTAGGGCACAGGTGAGTGTACTGAAACGTGGGAGGCTCAGGCTACGTGCTGACGCATGGGTCACTGCCAGCATACGGGCCAGGAGTAGGGTACGGCGTAAGGTAAAGTGTAGGGCTTGTGGTTGATTTCCTTTCCAGGCTAGGTTTAGGGTTATGGAACGGCAAGGCTTAGGGCACAGGTGAGGGTACGGAAACGTGAGAGGGACGGGCTACGTGCTGACGCACGGGTCAGTGCCAGCGTACGGGCCAGGAGTAGGCAACGGCATAGGATACAGTGTAGGGCTGGTGGTGGATTTGCGTTCCGGGCTAGGGTAAGGGTTAGGGAACGGCAAGGCTTAGGGCACAGGTGATGGTATGGAAACGTGGGAGGGTCAGGCTACGTGCTGACGCACGGGTCAGTGCCAGCGTACGGGTCAGGATAAGGTACGGCGTAATGTAAGGTGTAGGGCTGGTGGTGGGTTTCTATTCCGGGCTAGGGTTAGGGTTAGGAAACGGCAAGGCTTAGGGCACAGGTGAGGGTACGGAAACTTGGGAGGGTCAGGCACATGCTGACGCACTGTTCAGTGCCAGCGTACGGGCCAGGAATAGGGTATGGCGTAATGTAAGGTGTAGGGCTGGTGGTGGGTTTCTATTCCGGGCTAGGGTTAGGGTTAGGGAACGGCAAGGCTTAGGGCACAGGTGAGGGTACGGAAACTTGGGAGGCTCAGGCTACATGCTGACGCACTGTTCAGTGCCAGCGTACGTGCCAGGAATAGGGTACGGCGTAAGGTAAGTTGTAGGGCTGTTGGTGGGTGTCTAATACGGGCTAGGGTTAGGGTTAGGGAACGGCAAGTCTTAGGGCAAAGGAGAGGGTACGGAAACGTGGGAGGGTCGGGCTACGTGCTGACGCACGGGTCAGTGCCATCGTACGGGCCAGGAGTAGGCAACGGCGTAGGATAAAGTGTAGGGCTGGTGGTGGATTTGCGTTCTGTGCTAGGGTTAGGGTTAGGGAACGGCAAGGCTTAGGGCACAGGTCAGGGTACGGAAACGCGGGAGGGTAAGGCTACGTGCTGATGCACGGTTCAGTGCCAGAGTACAGGCCAGGAGTAGGCAACGGCGTAGGGTAAGGTGTAGGGCTGGTGGTGGGTTTCCGTTCCGGGCGAGGGTTAGGGTTAGGGAACGGCAAGGCTTAGGGCACAGGTGAGGGTACGTAAACGTGGGAGGGTCAGGCTACGTGCTGACGCACGGGTCAATGCCAGCGTACGGGCGAGGAGTAGGCAACGGCGTAAGGTAAGGTTTGGGCTGGTGGTGGGTTTCCGTTCAGGACTAGGGTTAGGGTTAGGGAACGGCAAGGCTTAGGGCACAGGTCAGGGTACGGAAACGCGGGAGGTTAAGGCTACGTGCTGATGCACGGTTCAGTGCCAGAGTACAGGCCAGGAGTAGGCAACGGCGTAGGGTAAGGTGTAGGGCTGGTGGTGGGTTTCCGTTCCGGGCTAGGGTTAGGGTTAGGGAACGGCAAGGCTTAGGGCACAGGTGAGGGAACAGAAACGTGGGAGGGTCAGGCTACGTGCAGACACACGGTTCAGTGCCAGCGTACGGGCCAGGAGTAGGGAACGACGTAAGTTAAGGTGTAGGGCTGGTTGTGGGTTTCCGTTCCGGGCTAGGCTTAGGGTTAGGGAACGTCAAGGCTTAGGGCACAGGTGGGGGTACGGAAACGTTGGAGGCTCAGACTACGTGCTGACGCATGGTTCAGTGCCAGCGTAAGGGTCAGGAGTAGGATACGGCGTAAGGTAAGGTGTAGGGCTGGTGGTGGGGTTCTATTCCGGGCTAGGGCTAGGGTTAGGGAAATGCAAGGCTTAGGGCACAGGTGAGGTTACGGAAACGTGGGAGGGTCAGGCTACATGCTGACGCACGGTTCAGTGCCAGCGTACGGGCCAGGAATAAGTTACGGCATAAGGTAAGGTGTAGGGCTGGTTGTGGGTTTCCGTTCCGGGCTAGGGTTATGGTTAGGGAACGGCAAGGCTTAGGGCACAGGTGAGGGTACTGAAACGTGGGAGGGTCAGGCTACGTGCTCACGCATGGGTCAGTGCCAGCGTACGGGCCAGGAGTAGGGTACGGCGTAAGGTAAAGTGTAGGGCTTGTGGTTGATTTCCTTTCCAGGCTAGGTTTAGGGTTAGGGAACGGCAAGGCTTAGGGCACAGGTGAGGGTACGGAAACGTGGGAGGGACGGGCTACGTGGTGACGCACGGGTCAGTGCCAGCGTACGGGCCAGGAGTAGGCAACGGCGTAGGATAAAGTGTAGGGCTGGTGGTGGCTTTGCGTTTTGGGCTAGGGTTAGGGTTAGGGAACGGCAAGGCTTAGGGCGCAGGTCAGGTTACGGAAACGCGGGAGGGTAAGGCTACGTGCTGATGCGCAGGTCAGTGCCAGAGTACACGCCAGTAGTAGGCAACGGCATAGGGTAAGGTTTAGGGCTGGTGGTGGATTTCCATTCCGGGCTAGTATTAGGGTTAGGAAACCACAAGGCTTAGGGCACAGGTGAGGGTACGGAAACGTGGGAGGGTCAGGCTACGTGCTAACGCATGGGTCAGTGCCAGCGTACGGGCCAGGGTTAGGCAACGGCGTAAGTTAAGATGTAGGGCTGGTGGTTGGTTTCCGTTCCAGGCTAGGGTTAGGGTAAGGGAACGGCAAGGCTTAGGGCACAGGTGAGGGTACCGAAACGTGGGAGGGTCAGGCTACATGCTGACGCACGGTTCAGTGCCAGCGTATGGGCCAAGAATAAGTTACGGCGTAAGGTAAGGTGTAGGGCTGGTGGTGGATTTCCGTTTCAGACTAGGGTTACGGTTAGGGAACGGCAAGGCTTAGGGCACAGGTCAGGGTACGGAAACGTGGGTGGGTAAGGCTACGTGCTGATGCACGGGTCAGTGCCAGAGTACAGGCCAGGAGTAGGCAACGGCGTAGGGTAAGGTGTAGGGCTGGTGGTACGTTTCCGTTCCGGGCTAGGGTTTGGGTTAGGGAATGGCAAGGCTTAGGGCACAGGTGAGGTTACAGAAACGTGGGACGGTCAGGCTACGTGCTGACGCACGGGTCAGTGCCAGCGTACGGGCCAGGAATAGGTTACGGCGTAAGGTAAGGTGTAGAGCTGGGGGTTGGTTTCCGTTGCAGGCTAGGCTTAGGGTAAGGGAACGGCAAGGTTTAGGGCACAGGTGAGGGTACGGAAACGTGGGAGGGTCAGGCTACATGCTGACGCACGGTTCAGTGCCAGCGTACGGGCCAGGAATAGGTTACGGCGTAAGGTAAGGTGTAGGGCTGGTGGTGGGTTTCCGTTCGGGGCTAGGGTTAGGGTTAGGGAACGTCAAGGCTTAGGGTACAGGTGAGGGTACGGAAACGTGGGAGGGTCAGGCTACGTGCTGACGCACGGGTCAGTGCCAGCGTACGGGTCAGTAGTAGGGTACGGCGTAAGGTATGGTGTAGGGCTGGTGTTGGGTTTCTATTCCGGTCTAGGGTTAGGTTTATGGAATGGCAAGGCTTAGGGCACAGGTGAGGGTACGGAAACGTGGGAGGGTCGGGCTACGTGCTGACGCACGTGTCATTGCCAGCATACGGGCCAGGAGTAGGAAACGGCGTAGGATAAAGTGTAGGGCTGGTGATGGATTTGCGTCTGGGCTAGGGTTAGGGTTAGGGAACGGCAAATCTTAGGGCACTGGTCAGGGAACGGAAACGCGGGAGGGTAAGGCTACGTGCTGATGCACGGGTCAGTGCCAGAGTACAGGCCAGGAGTAGGCAACGGCGTAGGGTAAGGTGTAGGGCTGGTGGTGGGTTTCCGTTCCGGGCTAGGGTTAGGGTTAGGGAACGGCAAGGCTTAGGGCACAAGTCAGGGTACGGAAACGCGGGAGGGTAAGGCTACGTGCTGGTGCACGGTTCAGTGCCAGAGTACAGGCCAGGAGTAGGCAACGGCGTAGGGTAAGGTATTGGGCTGGTGGTGGGTTTCCGTTGCAGGCTAGGGTTAGGGTTAGGGAACGGCAAGGCTTAGGGCACATGTGAGGGTACGTAAACGTGGGAGGGTCAGGCTACGTGCTGACGCATGTGTCAATGCCAGCGTACGGGCGAGGAGTAGACAACGGCGTAAGGTAAGGTGTACGGCTGGTGGTTGGTTTCCGTTCCAGGCTAGGGTTAGGGTTAGGGAACGGCAAGGCTTAGGGCACAGGTGAGGGTACGGAAACGTGGGAGGGTCAGGCTACGTGATGACGCACGGTTCAGTGCCAGCGTACGGGCCAGGAATAGGGAACGGCGTAAGGTAAGGTGTAGGGCTGGTGGTGGATTTCCGTTTCAGGCTAGGGTTACGGTTAGGGAACGGCAAGGCTTAGGGCACAGGTCAGGGTACGGAAACGTGGGTGGTTAAGGCTACGTGCTGATGCACGGGTCAGTACCAGAGTACAGGCCAGAAGTAGGCAACGGCGTAGGGTAAGGTGTTGGGCTGGTGGTGGGTTTCCATTCCGGGCTAGGATTAGGGTTAGGGAACCGCAGGGCTTAGGGCACAGGTGAGGGTACGGAGACGAGGGAGGGTCAGGCTACGTGCTGACGCACGGGTCAATGCCAGCCTACGGGCCAGGAGTAGGCAACGGCGTAAGGTAAGGTGTAGGGCTGGTGGTGGGTTTCCGTTCCGGGCTAGGGTTAGGGTTAGGGAACGTCAAGGCTTAGGGCACAGATGAGGGTACGGAAACTTTGGAGGCACAGACTACGTGCTGACGCATGTTTCAGTGCCAGCGTATGTGTCAGGAGTAGGATACGGCGTAAGGTAAGGTTTAGGGCTGGTGGTGGGTTTCTATTCCGGGCTAGGGTTAGGGTTAGGGAAAGGCAAGGCTTAGGGCACAGGTGAGGTTACGGAAACGTGGGAGGGTCAGGCTACATGCTGACGCACGTTTCAGTGCCAGCGTACGGGCCAGGAATAGGTTACGGCGTAAGGTAAGGTGTAGGGCTGGTGGTGGGTTTCCGTTCCGGGCTAGGGTTATGGTTAGGGAACGGCAAGGCTTAGGGCACAGGTGAGGGTATGGAAACGTGGGAGTGTCAGGCTACGTGCTGAGGCAATGGTCAGTGCCAGCGTACGGGCCAGGAGTAGGGTACGGCGTAAGGTAAGGTGTAGGTCTTGTGGTTGATTTCCGTTCCAGGCTAGGGTTAGGGTTAGGGAACGGCAAGGCTTAGGGCACAGGTGATGGTACGGAAACGTGGGAGGGTCGGGCTCCGTGCTGACACACTGGTCAGTGCCAGCGTACGGGCCAGGAGTAGGCAACGGTGTAGGATAAAGTGTAGGGCAGGTGGTTGATATGCGTTCTGGGCAAGGGTTAGGGTTAGGGAATGGCAAGGCTTAGGGCAGAGGTCAGGGTACGGAAAAGCGGGAGGGTAAGACTACCTGCTGATGCACGGGTCAGTGCCAGAGTACAGGCCAGGAGTAGGCAACGGCGTAGGGTATGTTGTAGGGCTGGTGGTAGGTTTCCGTTCCGGGCTAGGGTTTGGGTTAGGGAACGGCTAGGCTTAGGGCACAGGTGAGGTTACAGAAACGTGGGACGGTCAGGCTACGTGCTGACGCACGGGTCAGTGCCAGCGTACGGGCCAGGTGTAGGCAACGGCGTAAGGTAAGATGTAGGGCTGGTGGTGGGTTTCCGTTCCAGGCTAGGATTAGGGTAAGGGAACGGCACGGCTTAGGGCACAGGTGAGGGTACGGAAACGTGGGAGGGTCAGGCTACATGCTGACACACGGTTCTGTGCCAGCGTACGGGTCAGGAATAGGTCATGGCGTAAGGTAACGTGTAGGGCTGGTGGTGGGTTTCTGTTCGGGGCTAGGGTTAGGGTTAGGGAACGGCAAGGCTTAGGGCATAGGTGAGGTTACGGAAACGTGGGAGGGTCAGGCTACGTGCTGACGCACGTGTCAGTGCCAGCGTACGGGTCAGTAGTAGGGTACGGCGTAAGGTATGGTTTAGGGTTGGTGGTGGGTTTCTATTCAGGGCTAGGGTTAGGGATAGGGAACGGCAAGGCTTAGGGCACAGGTGAGGGAACGGAAACGTGGGAGGGTCAGGCTACGTGCTGACGCACGGGTCAGTGCCAGCGTACGGGCCAGGAGTAGGCAACGGCGTAAGGTAAGGTGTAGGGCTGGTGGTTGGTTTCCGTTCCAGGCTAGGGTTAGGGTTAGGGAACGGCAAGGCTTAGGGCACAGGTGAGGGTACGGAAACGTGGGAGGGTCGGGCTACTTGCTGACGCACGGGTCAGTGCCAGCGTACGGGCCAGGAGTAGGCAACGGCGTAGGATAAAGTGTAGGGCTGGTGGTGGATTTGCGTTCGGGGCTAGGGTTAGGGTTAGGGAGCGGCAAGGCTTAGGGCACAGGTCAGGGTACGGAAACGCGGGAGGGTAAGGCTACGTGCTGATGCACGGTTCAGTGCCAGAGTAGAGGCCAGGAGTAGGCAACGGCGTAGGGTAAGGTGTAGGGCTGGTGGTGGGTTTCCTTTCAGGGCTAGGGTTAGGGTTAGGGAACGGCAAGGCTTAGGGCACATGTGAGGGTACGTAAACGTGGGAGTGTCAGGCTACGTGCTGACGCACGGGTCAATGCCAGCGTACGGGCGAGGAGTAGGCAACGGCGTAAGGTAAGGTTTAGGGCTGGTGGTGGGTTTCCGTTCCGGACTAGGGTTAGTGTTAGGGAACGGCAAGACTTAGGGCACAGGTCAGGGTACGGAAACGTGGGAGGGTAAGGCTACGTGCTGATGCACGGTTCAGTGCCAGAGTACAGGCCAGGAGTAGGCAACGGCGTAGGGTAAGGTGTAGGGCTGGTGGTGGGTTTCCGTTCCGGGCTAGGGTTAGGGTTAGGGAATGGCAAGGCTTAGGGCACAGGTGAGGGTACGGAAACGTGGTAGGGTTAGGCTACGTGCTGACGCACGGGTCAATGCCAGCGTATGGGCGAGGAGTAGGCAACGGCGTAAGGTAAGGTGTACGGCTGGTGGTTGGTTTCCGTTCCAGGCTAGGGTTAGGTTTAGGGAACGGCAAGGCTTAGGGCACAGGTGAGGGTACGGAAACGTGGGAGGGTCAGGCTACGTGCTGACGCACGGTTCAGTGTCAGCATACGGGCCAGGAATAGGGAAAGGCGTAAGGTAAGGTGTAGGGCTGGTGGTGGGTTTCCGTACAGGCTAGGGTTAGGGTTAGGGAACGGCAAGGCTTAGGGCACAGGTCAGGGTACGGAAACGCGTGAGGGTAAGGCCACGTGCTGATGCACGGGTCAGTGCCGGAGTACAGGCCAGTAGTAGGCAACGGCGTAAGGTAAGGTGTAGGACTGGTGGTTTTTTTCCGTTCCAGGCTAGGGTTAGGGTTAGGGAACGGCAAGGCTTAGGGTACAGGTGACGGAACGGAAACGTGGGAGGGTCAGGCTACGTGCAGACACACGGTTCAGTGCCAGCATACGGGCCAGGAGTAGGCAACGGCGTAAGGTAAGGTGTAGGGCTGGTGGTTGGTTTCCGTTCCAGGCTAGGGTTAGGGTTAGGGAACGGCAAGGCTTAGGGCACAGGTGAGGGTACGGAAACGTGGGAGGGTCGGGCTACTTGCTGACGCACGGGTCAGTGCCAGCGTACGGGCCAGGAGTAGGCAACGGCGTAGGATAAAGTGTAGGGCTGGTGGTGGATTTGCGTTCTGGGCTAGGGTTAGGGTTAGGGAGCGGCAAGGCTTAGGGCACAGGTCAGGGTACGGAAACGCGGGAGGGTAAGGCTACGTGCTGATGCACGGTTCAGTGCCAGAGTAGAGGCCAGGAGTAGGCAACGGCGTAGGGTAAGGTGTAGGGCTGGTGGTGGGTTTCTTTTCAGGGCTAGGGTTAGGGTTAGGGAACGGCAAGGCTTAGGGCACAGGTGAGGGTACGGAAACGTGGGAGTGTCAGGCTACGTGCTGACGCACGGGTCAATGCCAGCGTACGGGCGAGGAGTAGGCAACGGCGTAAGGTAAGGTTTAGGGCTGGTGGTGGGTTTCCGTTCCGGACTAGGGTTAGGGTTAGGGAACGGCAAGACTTAGGGCACAGGTCAGGGTACGGAAACTTGGTAGGGTAAGGCTACGTGCTGATGCACGGTTCAGTGCCAGAGTACAGGCCAGGAGTAGGCAACGGCGTAGGGTAAGGTGTAGGGCTGGTGGTGGGTTTCCGTTCCGGGTTAGGGTTAGGGTTAGGGAATGGCAAGGCTTAGGGCACAGGTGAGGGTACGGAAACGTGGGAGGGTCAGGCTACGTGCTGACGCACGGGTCAATGCCAGCGTATGGGTGAGGTGTAGGCAACGGCGTAAGGTAAGGTGTACGGCTGGTGGTTGGTTTCCGTTCCAGGCTAGGGTTAGGGTTAGGGAACGGCAAGTCTTAGGGCACAGGTGAAGGTACGGAAACGTGGGAGGGACGGGCTACGTGCTGACGCACGGGTCAGTGCCAGCGTACGGGCCAGGAGTACGCAACGGCGTAGTATACAGTGTAGGGCTGTTGGTGGATTTGCGTTCCGGGCTAGGGTTAGTGTTAGGGAACGGCAAGGCTTAGGGCACAGGTGAGGGTATGGAAACGTGGGAGGGTCAGGCTACGTGCTGACGCACGGGTCAGTGCCAGCGTACGGGTCAGGAGTAGGGTACGGCGTAATGTAAGGTGTAGGGCTGATGGTGGATTTCTATACCGGGCTAGGGTTAGGGTCAGGGAACGGCAAGGCTTAGGGCACAGGTGAGGGTACGGAAATGTGGGAGGGTCGGGCTACGTGATGACGCACGGGTCAGTGCCAGCGTACGGGCCAGGAGTAGGCAACGGTGTAGGATAAAGTGTAGGGCTTGTGGTGGATTTGCGTTCTGCCCTAGGGTTAGGGTTAGGGAACGGCAAGGCTTAGGACACATGTCAGGGTACGGAAACGCGGGAAGGTAAGGCTACGTGCTGATGCATGGTTCAGTGCCAGAGTACAGGCCAAGAGTAGGCAACGGCGTAGGGTAAGGTGTAGGGCTGGTGGTTTGTTTCCGTTCCAGGCTAGGGTTAGGGTTAGGGAACGGCAAGGCTTAGGGCACAGGTGAGGGTACGGAAACGTGGGAGGGTCGGGCTACGTGCTGATGCACGGGTCAGTGCCAGCGTACGGGCCAGGAGTAGGCAACGGCGAAGGATAAAGTGTAGGGCGGGTGGTGGATTTGCGTTCCAGGCTAGGGTTAGGGTTAGGGAATGGCAAGGCTTAGGGCACAGGTGAGGGTACGGAAAGGTGGGAGGGTCAGGCTACTTGCTGACGCACGGCTCAGTGCCAGCGTACGGGCCAGGAATAGGGAACGGCGTAAGGTAAGGTGTAGGGCTGGTGGTGGGTTTCCGTTCCGGGCTAGGGTTAAGGTTAGGGAACGGCAAAGCTTAGGGCACAGGTCAGGGTACGGAAACGCGGGAGGGTAAGTCTACGTGCTGATGCACGGGTCATTGCCAGAGTACAGGCCAGTAGTAGGCAACGGCGTAGGTTAAGGTTTAGGGCTGGTGGTGGGTTTCCGTTCCCGGCTAGGGTTAGGGTTAGGGAACCGCAAGGCTTAGGGCACAGGTGAGGGTACGGAGACGTGGGAGGGTCAGGTTACGTGCTGACGCACGGGTCAATGCCAGCGTACGGGTGAGGAGTAGGCAACGGCGTAAGGTAAGGTGTAGGGCTGGTGGTTGGTTTCCGTTCCAGGCTAGGATTAGGGTTAGGGAACGGCAAGGCTTAGGGCACAGGTGATGGTACGGAAACGTGGGATGGTCGGGCTACGTGCTGACGCACGGGTCAGTGCCAGCGTACGGGCCAGGAGTAGGCAACGGCATAGGATAAACTGTCGGGCTGGTGCTGGATTTGGGTTCCGGGCAACGGTTAGGGTTAGGGAACGGCAAGGCTTAGGGCACAGGTGAGGGAACGGAAACGTGGGAGGGTCAGGCTACGTGCTGACGCACGGGTCAATGCCAGCGTACGGGCGAGGAGTAGGCAACGGCGTAAGGTAAGGTGTAGGGCTGGTGGTGGGTTTCCGTTCGGGGCTAGGGTTAGGGTTCGGGAACGGCAAGGCTTAGGGCACAGGTTAGGGTACGGAAACGTGGGAGGGTCAGGCTACGTGCTGACGCATGGGTCAGTGCCAGCGTACTGGTCAGTAGTAGGGTACGGCGTAAGGTATGGTGTAGGGCTGGTGGTGGGTTTATATTCCGGGCTGGGGTTAGGTTTAGGGAATGGCAAGGCTTAGGGCACAGGTGAGGGTACGGAAACGTGGGAGGGTCGGGCTACGTGCTGACGCACGGGTCAGTGCCAGCGTACGGGCCAGGAGTAGGCAACGTCGTAGGATAAAGTGTAGGGCTGGTGATGGATTTGCGTTCTGGGCTAGGGTTAGGTTTAGGGAACGGCAAGGCTTAGGGCACTGGTCAGGGTACGGAATCACGGGAGGGTCAGGCTACGTGCTGATGCACGGGTCAGTGCCAGAGTACAGGCCAGGAGTAGGCAACGGCGTAGGGTAAGGTGTAGGGCTGGTGGTGGGTTTCCGTTCCGGGCTAGGGTTAGGGTTAGGGAATGGCAAGGCTTAGGGCACAGGTGAGGGTACGGAAACGTGGGAGGGTCAGGCTACGTGCTGACGCACGGGTCAATGCCAGCGTATGGGCGAGGAGTAGGCAACGGCGTAAGGTAAGGTGTACGGCTGGTGGGTGGTTTCCGTTCCAGGCTAGGGTTAGTGTTAGGGAACGGCAAGGCTTAGGGCACAGGTGAGGGTACGGAAACGTGGGAGGGTCGGGCTACGTGCTGATGCACGGGTCAGTGCCAGCGTACGGGCCAGGAGTAGGGTACGGCGTAAGGTAAGGTGTAGGTCTTGTGGTTGATTTCCGTTCCAGGCTAGGGTTAGGGATAGGGAACGGCAAGGCTTAGGGCACAGGTGATGGTACGGAAACGTGGGAGGGTCGGGCTCCGTGCTGACACACTGGTCAGTGCCAGCGTACGGGCCAGGAGTAGGCAACGGTGTAGGATAAAGTGTAGGGCAGGTGGTTGATATGCGTTCTGGGCAAGGGTTAGGGTTAGGGAATGGCAAGGCTTAGGGCAGAGGTCAGGGTACGGAAAAGCGGGAGGGTAAGTCTACCTGCTGATGCACGGGTCAGTGCCAGAGTACAGGCCAGGAGTAGGCAACGGCGTAGGGTATGGTGTAGGGCGGGTGGTAGGTTTCCGTTCCGGGCTAGGGTTTGGTTTAGGGAACGGCTAGGCTTAGGGCACAGGTGAGGTTACAGAAACGTGGGACGGTCAGGCTACGTGCTGACGCACGGGTCAGTGCCAGCGTACGGGCCAGGTGTAGGCAACGGCGTAAGGTAAGATGTAGGGCTGGTGGTGGGTTTCCGTTCCAGGCTAGGATTAGGGTAAGGGAACGGCACGGCTTAGGGCACAGGTGAGGGTACGGAAACGTGGGAGGATCAGGCTACATGCTGACACACGGTTCTGTGCCAGCGTACGGGTCAGGAATAGGTTACGGCGTAAGGTAACGTGTAGGGCTGGTGGTGGGTTTCTGTTCGGGGCAAGGGTTAGGGTTAGGGAACCGCAAGGCTTAGGGCATAGGTGAGGTTACGGAAACGTGGGAGGGTCAGGCTACGTGCTGACGCACGTGTCAGTGCCAGCGTACGGGTCAGTAGTAGGGTACGGCGTAAGGTATGGTTTAGGGCTGGTGGTGGGTTTCTATTCAGGGCTAGGGTTAGGGATAGGGAACGGCAAGGCTTAGGGCACAGGTGAGGGAACGGAAACGTGGGAGGGTCAGGCTACGTGCTGACGCACGGGTCAGTGCCAGCGTACGGGCCAGGAGTAGGCAACGGCGTAAGGTAAGGTGTAGGGCTGGTGGTTGGTTTCCGTTCCAGGCTAGGGTTAGGGTTAGGGAACGGCAATGCTTAGGGCACAGGTGAGGGTACGGAAACGTGGGAGGGTCGGGCTACTTGCTGACGCACGGGTCAGTGCCAGCGTACGGGCCAGGAGTAGGCAACGGCGTAGGATAAAGTGTAGGGCTGGTGGTGGATTTGCGTTCTGGGCTAGGGTTAGGGTTAGGGAGCGGCAAGGCTTAGGGCACAGGTCAGGGTACGGAAACGCGGGAGGGTAAGGCTACGTGCTGATGCACGGTTCAGTGCCAGAGTAGAGGCCAGGAGTAGGCAACGGCGTAGGGTAAGGTGTAGGGCTGGTGGTGGGTTTCCTTTCAGGGCTAGGGTTAGGGTTAGGGAACGGCAAGGCTTAGGGCACAGGTGAGGGTACGTAAACGTGGGAGTGTCAGGCTACGTGCTGACGCTCATGTCAATGCCAGCGTACGGGCGAGGAGTAGGCAACGGCGTAAGGTAAGGTTTAGGGCTGGTGGTGGGTTTCCGTTCCGGACTAGGGTTAGGGTTAGGGAACGGCAAGACTTAGGGCACAGGTCAGGGTACGGAAACGTGGGAGGGTAAGGCTACGTGCTGATGCACGGTTCAGTGCCAGAGTACAGGCCAGGAGTAGGCAACGGCGTAGGGTAAGGTGTAGGGCTGGTGGTAGGTTTCCGTTCCGGGCTAGGGTTAGGGTTAGGGAATGGCAAGGCTTAGGGCACAGGTGAGGGTACGGAAACGTGGGAGGGTCAGGCTACGTGCTGACGCACGGGTCAATGCCAGCGTATGGGCGAGGAGTAGGCAACGGCGTAAGGTAAGGTGTACGGCTCGTGGTTGGTTTCCGTTCCAGGCTAGGGTTAGGGTTACGGAACGGCAAGGCTTAGGGCACAGGTGAGGGTACGGAAACGTGGGAGGGTCAGGCTACGTGCTGACGCACGGTTCAGTGTCAGCATACGGGCCAGGAATAGGGAAAGGCGTAAGGTAAGGTGTAGGGCTGGTGGTGGGTTTCCGTACAGGCTAGGGTTAGGGTTAGGGAACGGCAAGGCTTAGGGCACAGGTCAGGGTACGGAAACGCGTGAGGGTAAGGCCACGTGCTGATGCACGGGTCAGTGCCGGAGTACAGGCCAGTAGTAGGCAACGGCGTAAGGTAAGGTGTAGGACTGGTGGTTATTTTCCGTTCCAGGCTAGGGTTAGGGTTAGGGAACGGCAAGGCTTAGGGTACAGGTGAGGGAACGGAAACGCGGGAGGGTCAGGCTACGTGCAGACACACGGTTCAGTGCCAGCATACGGGCCAGGAGTAGGCAACGGCGTAAGGTAAGGTGTAGGGCTGGTGGTTGGTTTCCGTTCCAGGCTAGGGTTAGGGTTAGGGAACGGCAAGTCTTAGGGCACAGGTGAAGGTACGGAAACGTGGGAGGGACGGGCTACGTGCTGACGCACGGGTCAGTGCCAGCGTACGGGCCAGGAGTACGCAACGGCGTAGTATACAGTGTAGGGCTGTTGGTGGATTTGCGTTCCGGGCTAGGGTTAGTGTTAGGGAACGGCAAGGCTTAGGGCACAGGTGAGGGTATGGAAACGTGGGAGGGTCAGGCTACGTGCTGACGCACGGGTCAGTGCCAGCGTACGGGCCAGGAGTAGGCAATGGTGTAGGATAAAGTGTAGGGCTTGTGGTGGATTTGCGTTCTGCGCTAGGGTTAGGGTTAGGGAACGGCAAGGCTTAGGACACATGTCAGGGTACGGAAACGCGGGAAGGTAAGGCTACGTGCTGATGCATGGTTCAGTGCCAGAGTACAGGCCAGGAGTAGGCAACGGCGTAGGGTAAGGTGTAGGGCTGGTGGTTGGTTTCCGTTCCAGGCTAGGGTTAGGGTTAGGGAACAGCAAGGCTTAGGGCACAGGTGAGGGTACGGAAAGGTGGGAGGGTCAGGCTACTTGCTGACGCACGGCTCAGTGCCAGCGTACGGGCCAGGAATAGGGAACGGCGTAAGGTAAGGTGTAGGGCTGGTGGTGGGTTTCCGTTCCGGGCTAGGGTTAAGGTTAGGGAACGGCAAGGCTTAGGGCACAGGTCAGGGTACGGAAACGCGGGAGGGTAAGTCTACGTGCTGATGCATGGGTCATTGCTAGAGTACAGGCCAGTAGTAGGCAACGGCGTAGGTTAAGGTTTAGGGCTGGTGGTGGGTTTCCGTTCCCGGCTAGGGTTAGGGTTAGGGAACCGCAAGGCTTAGGGCACAGGTGAGGGTACGGAGACGTGGGAGGGTCAGGTTACGTGCTGACGCACGGGTCAATGCCAGCGTACGGGTGAGGAGTAGGCAACGGCGTAAGGTAAGGTGTAGGGCTGGTGGTTGGTTTCCGTTCCAGGCTAGGATTAGGGTTAGGGAACGGCAAGGCTTAGGGCACAGGTGATGGTACGGAAACGTGGGATGGTCGGGCTACGTGCTGACGCACGGGTCAGTGCCAGCGTACGGGCCAGGAGTAGGCAACGGCATAGGATAAACTGTCGGGCTGGTGCTGGAATTGGGTTCCGGGCAACGGTTAGGGTTAGGGAACGGCAAGGCTTAGGGCACAGGTGAGGGAACGGAAACGTGGGAGGGTCAGGCTACGTGCTGACGCACGGTTCAGTGCCAGCGTATTGGCCAGGAATAGGTTACGGCGTAAGGTAAGGTGTAGGGCTGGTGGTGGGTTTCCGTTCGGGGCTAGGGTTAGGGTTCGGGAACGGCAAGGCTTAGGGCACAGGTTAGGGTACGGAAACGTGGGAGGGTCAGGCTACGTGCTGACGCATGGGTCAGTGCCAGCGTACGGGTCAGTAGTAGGGTACGGCGTAAGGTATGGTGTAGGGCTGGTGGTGGGTTACTAGTCCGGGCTAGGGTTAGGTTTAGGGAATGGCAAGGCTTAGGGCACAGGTGAGGGTACGGAAACGTGGGAGGGTCGAGCTACGTGCTGACGCACGGGTCAGTGCCAGCGTACGGGCCAGGAGTAGGCAACGGCGTAGGATAAAGTGTAGGGCTGGTGATGGATTTGCGTTCTTGGCTAGGGTTAGGTTTAGGGAACGGCAAGGCTTAGGGCACTGGTCAGGGTACGGAATCACGGGAGGGTCAGGCTACGTGCTGATGCACGGGTCAGTGCCAGAGTACAGGCCAGGAGTAGGCAACGGCGTAGGGTAAGGTGTAGGGCTGGTGGTGGGTTTCCGTTCCGGGCTAGGGTTAGGGTTAGGGAATGGCAAGGCTTAGGGCACAGGTGAGGGTACGGAAACGTGGGAGTGTCAGGCTACGTGCTGACGCACGGGTCAATGCCAGCGTATGGGCGAGGAGTAGGCAACGGCGTAAGGTAAGGTGTACGGCTGGTGGGTGATTTCCGTTCCAGGCTAGGGTTAGGGTTAGGGAACGGCAAGGCTTAGGGCACAGGTGAGGGTACGGAAACGTGGGAGGGTCAGGCTACGTGCTGACGCACGTTTCAGTGTCAGCATACGGGCCAGGAATAGGGAAAGGCGTAAGGTAAGGTGTAGGGCTGGTGGTGGGTTTCCGTACGGGCTAGGGTTAGGGTTAGGGAACGGCAAGGCTTAGGGCAGAGGTTAGGGTACGGAAACGCGTGAGGGTAAGGCCACGTGCTGATGCACGGGTCAGTGCCGGAGTACAGGCCAGTAGTAGGCAACGGCGTAAGGTAAGGTGTAGGACTGGTGGTTTTTTTCCGTTCCAGGCTAGGGTTAGGGTTAGGGAACGGCAAGGCTTAGGGCACAGGTGAGGGAACGGAAACGTGGGAGGGTCAGGCTACGTGCAGACACACGGTTCAGTGCCAGCATACGGGCCAGGAGTAGGCAACGGCGTAAGGTAAGGTGTAGGGCTGGTGGTTGGTTTCCGTTCCAGGCTAGGGTTAGGGTTAGGGAACGGCAAGGCTTAGGGCACAGGTGAAGGTACGGAAACGTGGGAGGGACGGGCTACGTGCTGACGCATGGGTCAGTGCCAGCGTACGGGCCAGGAGTACGCAACGGCGTAGTATACAGTGTAGGGTTGTTGGTGGATTTGCGTTCCGGGCTAGGGTTAGTGTTAGGGAACGGCAAGGCTTAGGGCACAGGTGAGGGTATGGAAACGTGGGAGGGTCAGGCTACGTGCTGACGCACGGGTCAGTGCCAGCGTACGGGTCAGGAGTAGGGTACGGCGTAATGTAAGGTGTAGGGCTGATGGTGGATTTCTATTCCGGGCTAGGGTTAGGGTCAGGGAACGGCAAGGCTTAGGGCACAGTTGAGGGTACGGAAATGTGGGAGGGTCGGGCTACGTGATGACGCACGTGTCAGTGCCAGCGTACGGGCCAGGAGTAGGCAACGGTGTAGGATAAAGTGTAGGGCTTGTGGTGGATTTGCGTTCTGCGCTAGGGTTAGGGTTAGGGAACGGCAAGGCTTAGGACACATGTCAGGGTACGGAAACGCGGGAAGGTAAGGCTACGTGCTGATGCATGGTTCAGTGCCAGAGTACAGGCCAGGAGTAGGCAACGGCGTAGGGTAAGGTGTAGGGCGGGTGGTTGGTTTCCTTTCAAGGCTAGGGTTAGGGTTAGGGAACGGCAAGGCTTAGGGCACAGGTGAGGGTACGGAAACGTGGGAGGGTCGGGCTACGTGCTGATGCACGGGTCAGTGCCAGCGTACGGGCCAGGAGTAGGCAACGGCGTAGGATAAAGTGTAGGGAGGGTGGTGGATTTGCGTTCCAGGCTAGGGTTAGGGTTAGGGAACGGCAAGGCTTAGGGCACAGGTGAGGGTACGGAAAGGTGGGAGGGTCAGGCTACGTGCTGACGCACGGCTCAGTGCCAGCGTACGGGCCAGGAATAGGGAACGGCGTAAGGTAAGGTGTACGGCTGGTGGTGGGTTTCCGTTCCGGGCTAGGGTTAAGGTTAGTGAACGGCAAGGCTTAGGGCACAGGTCAGTGTACGGAAACGCGGGAGGGTAAGTCTACGTGCTGATGCACGGGTCATTGCCAGAGTACAGGCCAGTAGTAGGCAACGGCGTAGGTTAAGGTTTTGGGCTGGTGGTGGGTTTCCGTTCCCGGCTAGGGTTAGGGTTAGGGAACCGCAAGGCTTAGGGCACAGGTGAGGGTACGGAGAAGTGGGAGGGTCAGGTTACGTGCTGACGCACGGGTCAATGCCAGCGTACGGGAGAGGAGTAGGCAACGGCATAAGGTAAGGTGTAGGGCTGGTGGTTGGTTTCAGTTCCAGGCTAGGATTAGGGTTAGGGAACGGCAAGGCTTAGGGCACAGGTGATGGTACGGAAACGTGGGATGGTCGGGCTACGTGCTGACGCACGGGTCAGTGCCAGCGTACGGGCCAGGAGTAGGCAACGGCATAGGATAAACTGTAGGGCTGGTGCTGGATTTGGGTTCCGGGCAACGGTTAGGGTTAGGGAACGGCAAGGCTTAGGGCACAGGTGAGGGAACGGAAACGTGGGAGGGTCAGGCTACGTGCTGACGCACGGTTCAGTGCCAGCGTATTGGCCAGGAATAGGTTACGGTGTAAGGTAAGGTGTAGGGCTGGTGGTGGGTTTCCGTTCGGGGCTAGGGTTAGGGTTCGGGAACGGCAAGGCTTAGGGCACAGGTTAGGGTACGGAAACGTGGGAGGGTCAGGCTACGTGCTGACGCATGGGTCAGTGCCAGCGTACGGGTCAGTAGTAGGGTACGGCGTAAGGTATGGTGTAGGGCTGGGGGTGGGTTTCTATTCCGGGCTAGGGTTAGGTTTAGGGAATGGCAAGGCTTAGGGCACAGGTGAGGGTACGGAAACGTGGGAGGGTCGGGCTACGCGCTGACGCACGGGTCAGTGCCAGCGTACGGGCCAGGAGTAGGCAACTGCGTAGGATAAAGTGTAGGGCTGGTGATGGATTTGCGTTCTGGGCTAGGGTTAGGTTTAGGGAACGGCAAGGCTTAGGGCACTGGTCAGGGTACGGAATTTCGGGAGGGTATGGCTACGTGCTGATGCACGGGTCAGTGCCAGACTACAGGCCAGGAGTAGGCAAAGGCGTAGGGTAAGGTGTAGGGCTGGTGGTGGGTTTCCGTTCTGGGCTATGTTTAGGGTTAGGGAACGGCAAGTCTTATGGCACAGGTGAGGGTACGAAAACGTTGGAGGGTCAGGCTACGTGCTGACGCACGGGTCAGTGCCAGCGTACGGGCCAGGAGTAGGCAACGGCGTAAGGTAAGGTTTAGGGCTGGTGGTGGGTTTCCGTTCTGGACTAGGGTTAGGGTTAGGGAACGGCAAGGCTTAGGGCACAGGTCAGTGTACGGAAACGCGGGAGGGTAAGGCTACGTGCTGATGCACGGTTCAGTGCCAGAGTACAGGCCAGGAGTAGGCAACGGCGTAGGGTAAGGTGTACGGTTGGTGGTGGGTTTCCGTTCCGGGCTAGGGTTAGGGTTAGGGAACGGCAAGGCTTAGGGCACAGGTCAGGGTACGGAAACGCGGGTGGGTAAGGCTACGTGCTGACACACAGTTCAGTGCCAGCGTACGGGCCAGGAATAGGGAACGGCGTAAGTTAAGGTGTAGGGCTGGTGGTGGGTTTCCGTTCCGGGCTAGGGTTAGGGTTAAGGAACGTGAAGGCTTAGGGCACAGGTGAGGGTTCGGAAACGTTGGAGGCTCAGACTACGTGCTGACGCATGGTTCAGTGCCAGCGTACGGGTCAGGAGTAGGATACGGCGTAAGGTAAGGTGTAGGGCTGGTGGTGGGTTTCTATTCTGGGCTAGGGTTAGGGTAAGGGAAAGGCAAGGCTTAGGGCACAGGTGAGGTTACGGAAACGTGGGAGGGTCAGGCTACATGCTGACGCACGGTTCAGTGCCAGCGTACGGGCCCGGAATAGGTTACGGCGTAAGGTAAGGTGTAGGGCTGGTGGTGGGTTTCCGTTCCGGTCTAGGGTTATGGTTAGGGAACGGCAAGGCTTAGGGCACAGGTGAGTGTACTGAAACGTGGGAGGCTCAGGCTACGTGCTGACGCATGGGTCAGTGCCAGCATACGGGCCAGGAGTAGGGTACGGCGTAAGGTAAAGTGTAGGGCTTGTGGTTGATTTCCTTTCCAGGCTAGGTTTAGGGTTATGGAACGGCAAGGCTTAGGGCACAGGTGAGGGTACGGAAACGTGAGAGGGACGGGCTACGTGCTGACGCACGGGTCAGTGCCAGCGTACGGGCCAGGAGTAGGCAACGGCATAGGATACAGTGTAGGGCTGGTGGTGGATTTGCGTTCCGGGCTAGGGTAAGGGTTAGGGAACGGCAAGACTTAGGGCACAGGTGATGGTATGGAAACGTGGGAGGGTCAGGCTACGTGCTGATGCACGGGTCAGTGCCAGCGTACGGGTCAGGATAAGGTACGGCGTAATGTAAGGTGTAGGGCTGGTGGTGGGTTTCTATTCCGGGCTAGGGTTAGGGTTAGGAAACGGTAAGGCTTAGGGCACAGGTGAGGGTACGGAAACTTGGGAGGGTCAGGCTACATGCTGACGCACTGTTCAGTGCCAGCGTACGGGCCAGGAATAGGGTATGGCGTAATGTAAGGTGTAGGGCTGGTGGTGGGTTTCTATTCCGGGCTAGGGTTAGGGTTAGGGAACGGCAAGGCTTAGGGCACAGGTGAGGGTACGGAAACTTGGGAGGCTCAGGCTACATGCTGACGCACTGTTCAGTGCCAGCGTACGGGCCAGGAATAGGGTACGGCGTAAGGTAAGTTGTAGGGCTGTTGGTGGGTGTCTAATACGGGCTAGGGTGAGGGTTAGGGAACGGCAAGTCTAAGGGCAAAGGAGAGGGTACGGAAACGTGGGAGGGTCGGGCTACGTGCTGACGCACGGGTCAGTGCCAGCGTACGGGCCAGGAGTAGGCAACGGTGTAGGATAAAGTGTAGGGCTGGTGGTGGATTTGCGTTCTGTGCTAGGGTTAGGGTTAGGGAACGGCAAGGCTTAGGGCACAGGTCAGGGTACGGAAACGCGGGAGGGTAAGGCTACGTGCTGATGCACGGTTCAGTGCCAGAGTACAGGCCAGGAGTAAGCAACGGCGTAGGGTAAGGTGTAGGGCTGGTGGTGGGTTTCCGTTTCGGGCGAGGGTTAGGGTTAGGGAACGGCAAGGCTTAGGGCACAGGTGAGGGTACGTAAACGTGGGAGGGTCAGGCTACGTGCTGACGCACGGGTCAATGCCAGCGTACGGGCGAGGAGTAGGCAACGGCGTAAGGTAAGGTTTGGGCTGGTGGTGGGTTTCCGTTCAGGACTAGGGTTAGGGTTAGGGAACGGCAAGGCTTAGGGCACAGGTCAGGGTACGGAAACGCGGGAGGTTAAGGCTACGTGCTGATGCAAGGTTCAGTGCCAGAGTACAGGCCAGGAGTAGGCAACGGCGTAGGGTAAGGTGTAGGGCTGGTGGTGGGTTTCCGTTCCGGGCTAGGGTTAGGGTTAGGGAACGGCAAAGCTTAGGGCACAGGTGAGGGAACGGAAACGTGGGAGGGTCAGGCTACGTGCAGACACACGGTTCAGTGCCAGCGTACGGGCCAGGAGTAGGGAATGACGTAAGTTAAGGTGTAGGGCTGGTTGTGGGTTTCCGTTCCGGGCTAGGGTTAGGGTTAGGGAACGTCAAGGCTTAGGGCCCAGGTGAGGGTACGGAAACGTTGGAGGCTCAGACTACGTGCTGACGCATGGTTCAGTGCCAGCGTAAGGGTCAGGAGTAGGATACGGGGTAAGGTAAGGTGTAGGGCTGGTGGTGGGTTTCTATTCCGGGCTAGGGCTAGGGTTAGGGAAATGCAAGGCTTAGGGCACAGGTGAGGTTACAGAAACGTGGGAGGGTCAGGCTACATGCTGACGCACGGTTCAGTGCCAGCGTACGGGCCAGGAATAAGTTACGGCGTAAGGTAAGGTGTAGGGCTGGTTGTGGGTTTCCGTTCCGGGCTAGGGTTATGGTTAGGGAACGGCAAGGCTTAGGGCACAGGTGAGGGTACTGAAACGTGGGAGGGTCAGGCTACGTGCTCACGCATGGGTCAGTGCCAGCGTACGGGCCAGGAGTAGGGTACGGCGTAAGGTAAAGTGTAGGGCTTGTGGTTGATTTCCTTTCCAGGCTAGGTTTAGGGTTAGGGAACGGCAAGGCTTAGGGCACAGGTGAGGGTACGGAAACGTGGGAGGGACGGGCTACGTGCTGACGCACGGGTCAGTGCCAGCGTACGGGCCAGGAGTAGGCAACGGCGTAGGATAAAGTGTAGGGCTGGTGGTGGATTTGCGTTTTGGGCTAGGGTTAGGGTTAGGGAACGGCAAGGCTTAGGGCGCAGGTCAGGGTACGGAAACGCGGGAGGGTAATGCTACGTGCTGATGCACAGTTCAGTGCCAGAGTACACGCCAGTAGTAGGCAACGGCGTAGGGTAAGGTTTTGGGCTGGTGGTGGATTTCCATTCCGGGCTAGTGTTAGGGTTAGGGAACCACAAGGCTTAGGGCACAGGTGAGGGTACGGAAACGTGGGAGGGTCGGGCTACGTGCTGATGCACGGGTCAGTGCCAGCGTACGGTCCAGGAGTAGGCAACGGCGTAGGATAAAGTGTAGGGCTGTTGGTGGATTTGCGTTCTGGGCTAGGGTTAGGGTTAGGGAACGGCAAGGCTTAGGGCACTGGTCAGGGAACGGAAACGCGGGAGGGTAAGGCTACGTGCTGATGCACGGGTCAGTGCCAGAGTACAGGCCAGGGGTAGGCAACGGCGTAGGGTAAGGTGTAGGGCTGGTGGTACGTTTCCGTTCCGGGCTAGGGTTTGGGTTAGGGAATGGCAAGGCTTAGGGCACAGGTGAGGTTACAGAAACGTGGGAAGGTCAGGCTACGTGCTGACGCACGGGTCAGTGCCAGCGTACGGGCCAGGAGTAGGCAACGGCGTAAGGTAAGGTTTAGGGCTGGTGGTGGGTTTCCGTTCCGGACTAGGGTTAGGGTTAGGGAACGGCAAGGCTTAGGGCGCAGGTCAGGGTACGGAAACGCGGGAGGTTAAGGCTACGTGCTGATGCACGGTTCAGTGCCAGAGTACAGGCCAGGAGTAGGCAACGGCGTAGGGTAAGGTGTAGGGCTGGTGCTGGGTTTCCGTTCCGGGCTAGGGTTAGGGTTAGGGAACGGCAAGGCTTAGGGCACAGGTGAGGGAACGGAAACGTGGGAGGGTCAGGCTACGTGCAGACACACGGTTCAGTGCCAGCGTACGGGCCAGGAATAGGGAACGGCGTAAGGTAAGGTGTAGGGCTGGTGGTGGGTTTCCGTTCCGGGCTAGGGTTAGGGTTAGGGAACGTCAAGGCTTAGCGCACAGGTGAGGGTACGGAAACGTTGGAGGCTCAGACTACGTGCTGACGCATGGTTCAGTGCCAGCGTAAGGGTCAGGAGTAGGATACGGCGTAAGGTAAGGTGTAGGGCTGGTGGTGGGTTTCTATTCCGGGCTAGGGCTAGGGTTAGGGAAATGCAAGGCTTAGGGCACAGGTGAGGTTACGGAAACATGGGAGGGTCAGGCTACATGCTGACGCACGGTTCAGTGCCAGCGTACGGGCCAGGAATAGGGTACGGCGTAAGGTAAGTTGTAGGGCTGTTGGTGGGTGTCTAATACGGGCTAGGGTTAGGGTTAGGGAACGGCAAGTCTAAGGGCAAAGGAGAGGGTACGGAAACGTGGGAGGGTCGGGCTACGTGCTGACGCATGGGTCAGTGCCAGCGTACGGGCCAGGAGTAGGCAACGGCGTAGGATAAAGTGTAGGGCTGGTGGTGGATTTGCGTTCTGTGCTAGGGTTAGGGTTAGGGAACGGCAAGGCTTAGGGCACAGGTCAGGGTACGGAAACGCGGGAGGGTAAGGCTACGTGCTGATGCACGGTTCAGTGCCAGAGTACAGGCCAGGAGTAGGCAACGGCGTAGGGTAAGGTGTAGGGCTGGTGGTGGGTTTCCGTTCCGGGCGAGGGTTAGGGTTAGGGAACGGCAAGGCTTAGGGCACAGGTGAGGGTACGTAAACGTGGGAGGGTCAGGCTACGTGCTGACGCACGGGTCAATGCCAGCGTACGGGCGAGGAGTAGGCAACGGCGTAAGGTAAGGTTTGGGCTGGTGGTGGGTTTCCGTTCAGGACTAGGGTTAGGGTTAGGGAACGGCAAGGCTTAGGGCACAGGTCAGGGTACGGAAACGCGGGAGGTTAAGGCTACGTGCTGATGCACGGTTCAGTGCCAGAGTACAGGCCAGGAGTAGGCAACGGCGTAGGGTAAGGTGTAGGGCTGGTGGTGGGTTTCCGTTCCGGGCTAGGGTTAGGGTTAGGGAACGGCAAGGCTTAGGGCACAGGTGAGGGAACGGAAACGTGGGAGGGTCAGGCTACGTGCAGACACACGGTTCAGTGCCAGCGTACGGGCCAGGAGTAGGGAATGACGTAAGTTAAGGTGTAGGGCTGGTTGTGGGTTTCCGTTCCGGGCTAGGGTTAGGGTTAGGGAACGTCAAGGCTTAGGGCCCAGGTGAGGGTACGGAAACGTTGGAGGCTCAGACTACGTGCTGACGCATGGTTCAGTGCCAGCGTAAGGGTCAGGATTAGGATACGGGGTAAGGTAAGGTGTAGGGCTGGTGGTGGGTTTCTATTCCGGGCTAGGGCTAGGGTTAGGGAAATGCAAGGCTTAGGGCACAGGTGAGGTTACGGAAACGTGGGAGGGTCAGGCTACATGCTGACGCACGGTTCAGTGCCAGCGTACGGGCCAGGAATAAGTTACGGCGTAAGGTAAGGTGTAGGGCTGGTTGTGGGTTTCCGTTCCGGGCTAGGGTTATGGTTAGGGAACGGCAAGGCTTAGGGCACAGGTGAGGGTACTGAAACGTGGGAGGGTCAGGCTACGTGCTCACGCATGGGTCAGTGCCAGCGTACGGGCCAGGAGTAGGGTACGGCGTAAGGTAAAGTGTAGGGCTTGTGGTTGATTTCCTTTCCAGGCTAGGTTTAGGGTTAGGGAACGGCAAGGCTTAGGGCACAGGTGAGGGTACGGAAACGTGGGAGGGACGGGCTACGTGCTGACGCACGGGTCAGTGCCAGCGTACGGGCCAGGAGTAGGCAACGGCGTAGGATAAAGTGTAGGGCTGGTGGTGGATTTGCGTTTTGGGCTAGGGTTAGGGTTAGGGAACGGCAAGGCTTAGGGCGCAGGTCAGGGTACGGAAACGCGGGAGGGTAAGGCTACGTGCTGATGCACAGGTCAGTGCCAGAGTACACGCCAGTAGTAGGCAACGGCGTAGGGTAAGGTTTTGGGCTGGTGGTGGATTTCCATTCCGGGCTAGTGTTAGGGTTAGGGAACCACAAGGCTTAGGGCACAGGTGAGGGTACGGAAACGTGGGAGGGTCGGGCTACGTGCTGATGCATGGGTCAGTGCCAGCGTACGGTCCAGGAGTAGGCAACGGCGTAGGATAAAGTGTAGGGCTGGTGGTGGATTTGCGTTCTGGGCTAGGGTTAGGGTTAGGGAACGGCAAGGCTTAGGGCACTGGTCAGGGAACGGAAACGCGGGAGGGTAAGGCTACGTGCTGATGCACGGGTCAGTGCCAGAGTACAGGCCAGGGGTAGGCAACGGCGTAGGGTAAGGTGTAGGGCTGGTGGTACGTTTCCGTTCCGGGCTAGGGTTTGGGTTAGGGAATGGCAAGGCTTAGGGCACAGGTGAGGTTACAGAAACGTGGGAAGGTCAGGCTACGTGCTGACGCACGGGTCAGTGCCAGCGTACGGGCCAGGAGTAGGCAACGGCGTAAGGTAAGGTTTAGGGCTGGTGGTGGGTTTCCGTTCCGGACTAGGGTTAGGGTTAGGGAACGGCAAGGCTTAGGGCGCAGGTCAGGGTACGGAAACGCGGGAGGTTAAGGCTACGTGCTGATGCACGGTTCAGTGCCAGAGTACAGGCCAGGAGTAGGCAACGGCGTAGGGTAAGGTGTAGGGCTGGTGGTGGGTTTCCGTTCCGGGCTAGGGTTAGGGTTAGGGAACGGCAAGGCTTAGGGCACAGGTGAGGGAACGGAAACGTGGGAGGGTCAGGCTACGTGCAGACACACGGTTCAGTGCCAGCGTACGGGCCAGGAATAGGGAACGGCGTAAGGTAAGGTGTAGGGCTGGTGGTGGGTTTCCGTTCCGGGCTAGGGTTAGGGTTAGGGAACGTCAAGGCTTAGCGCACAGGTGAGGGTACGGAAACGTTGGAGGCTCAGACTACGTGCTGACGCATGGTTCAGTGCCAGCGTAAGGGTCAGGAGTAGGATACGGCGTAAGGTAAGGTGTAGGGCTGGTGGTGGGTTTCTATTCCGGGCTAGGGCTAGGGTTAGGGAAATGCAAGGCTTAGGGCACAGGTGAGGTTACGGAAACATGGGAGGGTCAGGCTACATGCTGACGCACGGTTCAGTGCCAGCGTACGGGCCAGGAATAGGTTACGGCGTAAGGTAAGGTGTAGGGCTGGTTGTGGGTTTCCGTTCCGGGCTAGGGTTATGGTTAGGGAACGGCAAGGCTTAGGGCACAGGTGAGGGTACTGAAACGTGGGAGGGTCAGGCTATGTGCTCACGCATGGGTCAGTGCCAGCGTACGGGCCAGGAGTAGGGTACGGCGTAAGGTAAAGTGTAGGGCTTGTGGTTGATTTCCATTCCAGGCTAGGTTTAGGGTTAGGGAACGGCAAGGCTTAGGGCACAGGTGAGGGTACGGAAACGTGGGAGGGACGGGCTACGTGCTGACGCACGGGTCAGTGCCAGCGTACGGGCCAGGAGTAGGCAACGGCGTAGGATAAAGTGTAGGGCTGGTGGTGGATTTGCGTTTTGGGCTAGGGTTAGGGTTAGGGAACGGGAAGGCTTAGGGCGCAGGTCAGGGTACGGAAACGCGGGAGGGTAAGGCTACGTGCTGATGCGCAGGTCAGTGCCAGAGTACACGCCAGTAGTAGGCAACGGCATAGGGTAAGGTTTTGGGCTGGTGGTGGATTTCCATTCCGGGCTTGTGTTAGGGTTAGGGAACCACAAGGCTTAGGGCACAGGTGAGGGTACGGAAACGTGGGAGGGTCAGGCTACGTGCTAACGCACGGGTCAGTGCCAGCGTACGGGCCAGGGGTAGGCAACGGCGTAAGTTAAGATGTAGGGCTGGTGGTTGGTTTCCGTTCCAGGCTAGGGTTAGGGTAAGGGAACGGCAAGGCTTAGGGCACAGGTGAGGGTACCGAAACGTGGGAGGGTCAGGCTACATGCTGACGCACGGTTCAGTGCCAGCGTATGGGCCAAGAATAAGTTACGGCGTAAGGTAAGGTGTAGGGCTGCTGGTGGATTTCCGTTTCAGACTAGGGTTACGGTTAGGGAACGGCAAGGCTTAGGGCACAGATCAGGGTACGGAAACGTGGGTGGGTAAGGCTACGTGCTGATGCACGGGTCAGTGCCAGAGTACAGGCCAGGAGTAGGCAACGGCGTAGGGTAAGGTGTAGGGCTGGTGGTACGTTTCCGTTCCGGGCTAGGGTTTGGGTTAGGGAATGGCAAGGCTTAGGGCACAGGTGAGGTTACAGAAACGTGGGACGGTCAGGCTACGTGCTGACGCACAGGTCAGTGCCAGCGTACGGGCCAGGAATAGGTTACGGCGTAAGGTAAGGTGTAGGGCTGGTGGTTGGTTTCCGTTACAGGCTAGGCTTAGGGTAAGGGAACGGCAAGGTTTAGGGCACAGGTGAGGGTACGGAAACGTGGGAGGGTCAGGCTACATGCTGACGCACGGTTCAGTGCCAGCGTACGGGCCAGGAATAGGTTACGGCGTAAGGTAAGGTGTAGGGCTGGTGGTGGGTTTCCGTTCGGGGCTAGGGTTAGGGTTAGGGAACGTCAAGGCTTAGGGTACAGGTGAGGGTACGGAAACGTGGGAGGGTCAGGCTACGTGCTGACGCACGGGTCAGTGCCAGCGTACGGGTCAGTAGTAGGGTACGGCCTAAGGTATGGTGTAGGGCTGGTGTTGGGTTTCTATTCCGGTCTAGGGTTAGGTTTATGGAATGGCAAGGCTTAGGGCACAGGTGAGGGTACGGAAACGTGGGAGGGTCGGGCTACGTGCTGACGCACGTGTCAGTGCCAGCATACGGGCCAGGAGTAGGCAACGGCGTAGGATAAAGTGTAGGGCTGGTGATGGATTTGCGTCTGGGCTAGGGTTAGGGTTAGGGAACGGCAAATCTTAGGGCACTGGTCAGGGAACGGAAACGCGGGAGGGTAAGGCTACGTGCTGATGCACGGGTCAGTGCCAGAGTACAGGCCAGGAGTAGGCAACGGAGTAGGGTAAGGTGTAGGGCTGGTGGTGGGTTTCCGTTCAGGGCTAGGGTTAGGGTTACTGAACGGCAAGGCTTAGGGCACAAGTCAGGGTACGGAAACGCGGGAGGGTAAGGCTACGTGCTGGTGCACGGTTCAGTGCCAGAGTACAGGCCAGGAGTAGGCAACGGCGTAGGGTAAGGTATAGGGCTGGTGGTGGGTTTCCGTTCCGGGCTAGGGTTAGGGTTAGGGAACGGCAAGGCTTAGGGCACAGGTGAGGGAACGGAAACGTGGGAGGGTCAGGCTACGTGCAGACACACGGTTCAGTGCCAGCGTACGGGCCAGGAGTAGGGAATGACGTAAGTTAAGGTGTAGGGCTGGTTGTGGGTTTCCGTTCCGGGCTAGGGTTAGGGTTAGGGAACGTCAAGGCTTAGGGCCCAGGTGAGGGTACGGAAACGTTGGAGGCTCAGACTACGTGCTGACGCATGGTTCAGTGCCAGCGTAAGGGTCAGGAGTAGGATACGGGGTAAGGTAAGGTGTAGGGCTGGTGGTGGGTTTCTATTCCGGGCTAGGGCTAGGGTTAGGGAAATGCAAGGCTTAGGGCACAGGTGAGGTTACAGAAACGTGGGAGGGTCAGGCTACATGCTGACGCACGGTTCAGTGCCAGCGTACGGGCCAGGAATAAGTTACGGCGTAAGGTAAGGTGTAGGGCTGGTTGTGGGTTTCCGTTCCGGGCTAGGGTTATGGTTAGGGAACGGCAAGGCTTAGGGCACAGGTGAGGGTACTGAAACGTGGGAGGGTCAGGCTACGTGCTCACGCATGGGTCAGTGCCAGCGTACGGGCCAGGAGTAGGGTACGGCGTAAGGTAAAGTGTAGGGCTTGTGGTTGATTTCCTTTCCAGGCTAGGTTTAGGGTTAGGGAACGGCAAGGCTTAGGGCACAGGTGAGGGTACGGAAACGTGGGAGGGACGGGCTACGTGCTGACGCACGGGTCAGTGCCAGCGTACGGGCCAGGAGTAGGCAACGGCGTAGGATAAAGTGTAGGGCTGGTGGTGGATTTGCGTTTTGGGCTAGGGTTAGGGTTAGGGAACGGCAAGGCTTAGGGCGCAGGTCAGGGTACGGAAACGCGGGAGGGTAATGCTACGTGCTGATGCACAGGTCAGTGCCAGAGTACACGCCAGTAGTAGGCAACGGCGTAGGGTAAGGTTTTGGGCTGGTGGTGGATTTCCATTCCGGGCTAGTGTTAGGGTTAGGGAACCACAAGGCTTAGGGCACAGGTGAGGGTACGGAAACGTGGGAGGGTCGGGCTACGTGCTGATGCACGGGTCAGTGCCAGCGTACGGTCCAGGAGTAGGCAACGGCGTAGGATAAAGTGTAGGGCTGGTGGTGGATTTGCGTTCTGGGCTAGGGTTAGGGTTAGGGAACGGCAAGGCTTAGGGCACTGGTCAGGGAACGGAAACGCGGGAGGGTAAGGCTACGTGCTGATGCACGGGTCAGTGCCAGAGTACAGGCCAGGGGTAGGCAACGGCGTAGGGTAAGGTGTAGGGCTGGTGGTACGTTTCCGTTCCGGGCTAGGGTTTGGGTTAGGGAATGGCAAGGCTTAGGGCACAGGTGAGGTTACAGAAACGTGGGAAGGTCAGGCTACGTGCTGACGCACGGGTCAGTGCCAGCGTACGGGCCAGGAGTAGGCAACGGCGTAAGGTAAGGTTTAGGGCTGGTGGTGGGTTTCCGTTCCGGACTAGTGTTAGGGTTAGGGAACGGCAAGGCTTAGGGTGCAGGTCAGGGTACGGAAACGCGGGAGGTTAAGGCTACGTGCTGATGCACGGTTCAGTGCCAGAGTACAGGCCAGGAGTAGGCAACGGCGTAGGGTAAGGTGTAGGGCTGGTGGTGGGTTTCCGTTCCGGGCTAGGGTTAGGGTTAGGGAACGGCAAGGCTTAGGGCACAGGTGAGGGAACGGAAACGTGGGAGGGTCAGGCTACGTGCAGACACACGGTTCAGTGCCAGCGTACGGGCCAGGAATAGGGAACGGCGTAAGGTAAGGTGTAGGGCTGGTGGTGGGTTTCCGTTCCGGGCTAGGGTTAGGGTTAGGGAACGTCAAGGCTTAGCGCACAGGTGAGGGTACGGAAACGTTGGAGGCTCAGACTACGTGCTGACGCATGGTTCAGTGCCAGCGTAAGGGTCAGGAGTAGGATACGGCGTAAGGTAAGGTGTAGGGCTGGTGGTGGGTTTCTATTCCGGGCTAGGGCTAGGGTTAGGGAAATGCAAGGCTTAGGGCACAGGTGAGGTTACGGAAACATGGGAGGGTCAGGCTACATGCTGACGCACGGTTCAGTGCCAGCGTACGGGCCAGGAATAGGGTACGGCGTAAGGTAAGTTGTAGGGCTGTTGGTGGGTGTCTAATACGGGCTAGGGTTAGGGTTAGGGAACGGCAAGTCTAAGGGCAAAGGAGAGGGTACGGAAACGTGGGAGGGTCGGGCTACGTGCTGACGCACGGGTCAGCGCCAGCGTACGGGCCAGGAGTAGGCAACGGCGTAGGATAAAGTGTAGGGCTGGTGGTGGATTTGCGTTCTGTGCTAGGGTTAGGGTTAGGGAACGGCAAGGCTTAGGGCACAGGTCAGGGTACGGAAACGCGGGAGGGTAAGGCTACGTGCTGATGCACGGTTCAGTGCCAGAGTACAGGCCAGGAGTAGGCAACGGCGTAGGGTAAGGTGTAGGGCTGGTGGTGGGTTTCCGTTCCGGGCGAGGGTTAGGGTTAGGGAACGGCAAGGCTTAGGGCACAGGTGAGGGTACGTAAACGTGGGAGGGTCAGGCTACGTGCTGACGCACGGGTCAATGCCAGCGTACGGGCGAGGAGTAGGCAACGGCGTAAGGTAAGGTTTGGGCTGGTGGTGGGTTTCCGTTCAGGACTAGGGTTAGGGTTAGGGAACGGCAAGGCTTAGGGCACAGGTCAGGGTACGGAAACGCGGGAGGTTAAGGCTACGTGCTGATGCACGGTTCAGTGCCAGAGTACAGGCCAGGAGTAGGCAACGGCGTAGGGTAAGGTGTAGGGCTGGTGGTGGGTTTCCGTTCCGGGCTAGGGTTAGGGTTAGGGAACGGCAAGGCTTAGGGCACAGGTGAGGGAACGGAAACGTGGGAGGGTCAGGCTACGTGCAGACACACGGTTCAGTGCCAGCGTACGGGCCAGGAGTAGGGAATGACGTAAGTTAAGGTGTAG
Source organism: Mesoplodon bidens (assembly GCF_964165515.1). Lineage (NCBI taxonomy): Eukaryota > Metazoa > Chordata > Mammalia > Artiodactyla > Ziphiidae > Mesoplodon > Mesoplodon bidens. Next base: position 685,113 of record NW_027671733.1, on the reverse strand, counting down.
GGCTGGTTGTGGGTTTCCGTTCCGGGCTAGGGTTAGGGTTAGGGAACGGCAAGGCTTAGGGCCCAGGTGAGGGTACGGAAACGTTGGAGGCTCAGACTACGTGCTGACGCATGGTTCAGTGCCAGCGTAAGGGTCAGGAGTAGGATACGGGGTAAGGTAAGGTGTAGGGCTGGTGGTGGGTTTCTATTCCGGGCTAGGGCTAGGGTTAGGGAAATGCAAGGCTTAGGGCACAGGTGAGGTTACGGAAACGTGGGAGGGTCAGGCTACATGCTGACGCACGGTTCAGTGCCAGCGTACGGGCCAGGAATAAGTTACGGCGTAAGGTAAGGTGTAGGGCTGGTTGTGGGTTTCCGTTCCGGGCTAGGGTTATGGTTAGGGAACGGCAAGGCTTAGGGCACAGGTGAGGGTACTGAAACGTGGGAGGGTCAGGCTACGTGCTCACGCATGGGTCAGTGCCAGCGTACGGGCCAGGAGTAGGGTACGGCGTAAGGTAAAGTGTAGGGCTTGTGGTTGATTTCCTTTCCAGGCTAGGTTTAGGGTTAGGGAACGGCAAGGCTTAGGGCACAGGTGAGGGTACGGAAACGTGGGAGGGACGGGCTACGTGCTGACGCACGGGTCAGTGCCAGCGTACGGGCCAGGAGTAGGCAACGGCGTAGGATAAAGTGTAGGGCTGGTGGTGGATTTGCGTTTTGGGCTAGGGTTAGGGTTAGGGAACGGCAAGGCTTAGGGCGCAGGTCAGGGTACGGAAACGCGGGAGGGTAAGGCTACGTGCTGATGCACGGGTCAGTGCCAGAGTACAGGCCAGGGGTAGGCAACGGCGTAGGGTAAGGTGTAGGGCTGGTGGTACGTTTCCGTTCCGGGCTAGGGTTTGGGTTAGGGAATGGCAAGGCTTAGGGCACAGGTGAGGTTACAGAAACGTGGGAAGGTCAGGCTACGTGCTGACGCACGGGTCAGTGCCAGCGTACGGGCCAGCAGTAGGCAACGGCGTAAGGTAAGGTTTAGGGCTGGTGGTGGGTTTCCGTTCCGGACTAGGGTTAGGGTTAGGGAACGGCAAGGCTTAGGGCGCAGGTCAGGGTACGGAAACGCGGGAGGTTAAGGCTACGTGCTGATGCACGGTTCAGTGCCAGAGTACAGGCCAGGAGTAGGCAACGGCGTAGGGTAAGGTGTAGGGCTGGTGCTGGGTTTCCGTTCCGGGCTAGGGTTAGGGTTAGGGAACGGCAAGGCTTAGGGCACAGGTGAGGGAACGGAAACGTGGGAGGGTCAGGCTACGTGCAGACACACGGTTCAGTGCCAGCGTACGGGCCAGGAATAGGGAACGGCGTAAGGTAAGGTGTAGGGCTGGTGGTGGGTTTCCGTTCCGGGCTAGGGTTAGGGTTAGGGAACGTCAAGGCTTAGCGCACAGGTGAGGGTACGGAAACGTTGGAGGCTCAGACTACGTGCTGACGCATGGTTCAGTGCCAGCGTAAGGGTCAGGAGTAGGATACGGCGTAAGGTAAGGTGTAGGGCTGGTGGTGGGTTTCTATTCCGGGCTAGGGCTAGGGTTAGGGAAATGCAAGGCTTAGGGCACAGGTGAGGTTACGGAAACATGGGAGGGTCAGGCTACATGCTGACGCACGGTTCAGTGCCAGCGTACGGGCCAGGAATAGGGTACGGCGTAAGGTAAGTTGTAGGGCTGTTGGTGGGTGTCTAATACGGGCTAGGGTTAGGGTTAGGGAACGGCAAGTCTAAGGGCAAAGGAGAGGGTACGGAAACGTGGGAGGGTCGGGCTACGTGCTGACGCACGGGTCAGTGCCAGCGTACGGGCCAGGAGTAGGCAACGGCGTAGGATAAAGTGTAGGGCTGGTGGTGGATTTGCGTTCTGTGCTAGGGTTAGGGTTAGGGAACGGCAAGGCTTAGGGCACAGGTCAGGGTACGGAAACGCGGGAGGGTAAGGCTACGTGCTGATGCACGGTTCAGTGCCAGAGTACAGGCCAGGAGTAGGCAACGGCGTAGGGTAAGGTGTAGGGCTGGTGGTGGGTTTCCGTTCCGGGCGAGGGTTAGGGTTAGGGAACGGCAAGGCTTAGGGCACAGGTGAGGGTACGTAAACGTGGGAGGGTCAGGCTACGTGCTGACGCACGGGTCAATGCCAGCGTACGGGCGAGGAGTAGGCAACGGCGTAAGGTAAGGTTTGGGCTGGTGGTGGGTTTCCGTTCAGGACTAGGGTTAGGGTTAGGGAACGGCAAGGCTTAGGGCACAGGTCAGGGTACGGAAACGCGGGAGGTTAAGGCTACGTGCTGATGCACGGTTCAGTGCCAGAGTACAGGCCAGGAGTAGGCAACGGCGTAGGGTAAGGTGTAGGGCTGGTGGTGGGTTTCCGTTCCGGGCTAGGGTTAGGGTTAGGGAACGGCAAGGCTTAGGGCACAGGTGAGGGAACGGAAACGTGGGAGGGTCAGGCTACGTGCAGACACACGGTTCAGTGCCAGCGTACGGGCCAGGAGTAGGGAATGACGTAAGTTAAGGTGTAGGGCTGGTTGTGGGTTTCCGTTCCGGGCTAGGGTTAGGGTTAGGGAACGTCAAGGCTTAGGGCCCAGGTGAGGGTACGGAAACGTTGGAGGCTCAGACTACGTGCTGACGCATGGTTCAGTGCCAGCGTAAGGGTCAGGAGTAGGATACGGGGTAAGGTAAGGTGTAGGGCTGGTGGTGGGTTTCTATTCCGGGCTAGGGCTAGGGTTAGGGAAATGCAAGGCTTAGGGCACAGGTGAGGTTACGGAAACGTGGGAGGGTCAGGCTACATGCTGACGCACGGTTCAGTGCCAGCGTACGGGCCAGGAATAAGTTACGGCGTAAGGTAAGGTGTAGGGCTGGTTGTGGGTTTCCGTTCCGGGCTAGGGTTATGGTTAGGGAACGGCAAGGCTTAGGGCACAGGTGAGGGTACTGAAACGTGGGAGGGTCAGGCTACGTGCTCACGCATGGGTCAGTGCCAGCGTACGGGCCAGGAGTAGGGTACGGCGTAAGGTAAAGTGTAGGGCTTGTGGTTGATTTCCTTTCCAGGCTAGGTTTAGGGTTAGGGAACGGCAAGGCTTAGGGCACAGGTGAGGGTACGGAAACGTGGGAGGGACGGGCTACGTGCTGACGCACGGGTCAGTGCCAGCGTACGGGCCAGGAGTAGGCAACGGCGTAGGATAAAGTGTAGGGCTGGTGGTGGATTTGCGTTTTGGGCTAGGGTTAGGGTTAGGGAACGGCAAGGCTTAGGGCGCAGGTCAGGGTACGGAAACGCGGGAGGGTAAGGCTACGTGCTGATGCACAGGTCAGTGCCAGAGTACACGCCAGTAGTAGGCAACGGCGTAGGGTAAGGTTTTGGGCTGGTGGTGGATTTCCATTCCGGGCTAGTGTTAGGGTTAGGGAACCACAAGGCTTAGGGCACAGGTGAGGGTACGGAAACGTGGGAGGGTCGGGCTACGTGCTGATGCACGGGTCAGTGCCAGCGTACGGTCCAGGAGTAGGCAACGGCGTAGGATAAAGTGTAGGGCTGGTGGTGGATTTGCGTTCTGGGCTAGGGTTAGGGTTAGGGAACGGCAAGGCTTAGGGCACTGGTCAGGGAACGGAAACGCGGGAGGGTAAGGCTACGTGCTGATGCACGGGTCAGTGCCAGAGTACAGGCCAGGGGTAGGCAACGGCGTAGGGTAAGGTGTAGGGCTGGTGGTACGTTTCCGTTCCGGGCTAGGGTTTGGGTTAGGGAATGGCAAGGCTTAGGGCACAGGTGAGGTTACAGAAACGTGGGAAGGTCAGGCTACGTGCTGACGCACGGGTCAGTGCCAGCGTACGGGCCAGGAGTAGGCAACGGCGTAAGGTAAGGTTTAGGGCTGGTGGTGGGTTTCCGTTCCGGACTAGGGTTAGGGTTAGGGAACGGCAAGGCTTAGGGCGCAGGTCAGGGTACGGAAACGCGGGAGGTTAAGGCTACGTGCTGATGCACGGTTCAGTGCCAGAGTACAGGCCAGGAGTAGGCAACGGCGTAGGGTAAGGTGTAGGGCTGGTGGTGGGTTTCCGTTCCGGGCTAGGGTTAGGGTTAGGGAACGGCAAGGCTTAGGGCACAGGTGAGGGAACGGAAACGTGGGAGGGTCAGGCTACGTGCAGACACACGGTTCAGTGCCAGCGTACGGGCCAGGAATAGGGAACGGCGTAAGGTAAGGTGTAGGGCTGGTGGTGGGTTTCCGTTCCGGGCTAGGGTTAGGGTTAGGGAACGTCAAGGCTTAGCGCACAGGTGAGGGTACGGAAACGTTGGAGGCTCAGACTACGTGCTGACGCATGGTTCAGTGCCAGCGTAAGGGTCAGGAGTAGGATACGGCGTAAGGTAAGGTGTAGGGCTGGTGGTGGGTTTCTATTCCGGGCTAGGGCTAGGGTTAGGGAAATGCAAGGCTTAGGGCGCAGGTGAGGTTACGGAAACATGGGAGGGTCAGGCTACATGCTGACGCACGTTTCAGTGCCAGCGTACGGGCCAGGAATAGGTTACGGCGTAAGGTAAGGTGTAGGGCTGGTTGTGGGTTTCCGTTCCGGGCTAGGGTTATGGTTAGGGAACGGCAAGGCTTAGGGCACAGGTGAGGGTACTGAAACGTGGGAGGGTCAGGCTATGTGCTCACGCATGGGTCAGTGCCAGCGTACGGGCCAGGAGTAGGGTACGGCGTAAGGTAAAGTGTAGGGCTTGTGGTTGATTTCCATTCCAGGCTAGGTTTAGGGTTAGGGAACGGCAAGGCTTAGGGCACAGGTGAGGGTACGGAAACGTGGGAGGGACGGGCTACGTGCTGACGCACGGGTCAGTGCCAGCGTACGGGCCAGGAGTAGGCAACGGCGTAGGATAAAGTGTAGGGCTGGTGGTGGATTTGCGTTTTGGGCTAGGGTTAGGGTTAGGGAACGGGAAGGCTTAGGGCGCAGGTCAGGGTACGGAAACGCGGGAGGGTAAGGCTACGTGCTGATGCGCAGGTCAGTGCCAGAGTACACGCCAGTAGTAGGCAACGGCATAGGGTAAGGTTTTGGGCTGGTGGTGGATTTCCATTCCGGGCTTGTGTTAGGGTTAGGGAACCACAAGGCTTAGGGCACAGGTGAGGGTACGGAAACGTGGGAGGGTCAGGCTACGTGCTAACGCACGGGTCAGTGCCAGCGTACGGGCCAGGGGTAGGCAACGGCGTAAGTTAAGATGTAGGGCTGGTGGTTGGTTTCCGTTCCAGGCTAGGGTTAGGGTAAGGGAACGGCAAGGCTTAGGGCACAGGTGAGGGTACCGAAACGTGGGAGGGTCAGGCTACATGCTGACGCACGGTTCAGTGCCAGCGTATGGGCCAAGAATAAGTTACGGCGTAAGGTAAGGTGTAGGGCTGCTGGTGGATTTCCGTTTCAGACTAGGGTTACGGTTAGGGAACGGCAAGGCTTAGGGCACAGATCAGGGTACGGAAACGTGGGTGGGTAAGGCTACGTGCTGATGCACGGGTCAGTGCCAGAGTACAGGCCAGGAGTAGGCAACGGCGTAGGGTAAGGTGTAGGGCTGGTGGTACGTTTCCGTTCCGGGCTAGGGTTTGGGTTAGGGAATGGCAAGGCTTAGGGCACAGGTGAGGTTACAGAAACGTGGGACGGTCAGGCTACGTGCTGACGCACAGGTCAGTGCCAGCGTACGGGCCAGGAATAGGTTACGGCGTAAGGTAAGGTGTAGGGCTGGTGGTTGGTTTCCGTTACAGGCTAGGCTTAGGGTAAGGGAACGGCAAGGTTTAGGGCACAGGTGAGGGTACGGAAACGTGGGAGGGTCAGGCTACATGCTGACGCACGGTTCAGTGCCAGCGTACGGGCCAGGAATAGGTTACGGCGTAAGGTAAGGTGTAGGGCTGGTGGTGGGTTTCCGTTCGGGGCTAGGGTTAGGGTTAGGGAACGTCAAGGCTTAGGGTACAGGTGAGGGTACGGAAACGTGGGAGGGTCAGGCTACGTGCTGACGCACGGGTCAGTGCCAGCGTACGGGTCAGTAGTAGGGTACGGCCTAAGGTATGGTGTAGGGCTGGTGTTGGGTTTCTATTCCGGTCTAGGGTTAGGTTTATGGAATGGCAAGGCTTAGGGCACAGGTGAGGGTACGGAAACGTGGGAGGGTCGGGCTACGTGCTGACGCACGTGTCAGTGCCAGCATACGGGCCAGGAGTAGGCAACGGCGTAGGATAAAGTGTAGGGCTGGTGATGGATTTGCGTCTGGGCTAGGGTTAGGGTTAGGGAACGGCAAATCTTAGGGCACTGGTCAGGGAACGGAAACGCGGGAGGGTAAGGCTACGTGCTGATGCACGGGTCAGTGCCAGAGTACAGGCCAGGAGTAGGCAACGGAGTAGGGTAAGGTGTAGGGCTGGTGGTGGGTTTCCGTTCAGGGCTAGGGTTAGGGTTACTGAACGGCAAGGCTTAGGGCACAAGTCAGGGTACGGAAACGCGGGAGGGTAAGGCTACGTGCTGGTGCACGGTTCAGTGCCAGAGTACAGGCCAGGAGTAGGCAACGGCGTAGGGTAAGGTATAGGGCTGGTGGTGGGTTTCCGTTCCGGGCTAGGGTTAGGGTTAGGGAACGGCAAGGCTTAGGGCACAGGTGAGGGAACGGAAACGTGGGAGGGTCAGGCTACGTGCAGACACACGGTTCAGTGCCAGCGTACGGGCCAGGAGTAGGGAATGACGTAAGTTAAGGTGTAGGGCTGGTTGTGGGTTTCCGTTCCGGGCTAGGGTTAGGGTTAGGGAACGTCAAGGCTTAGGGCCCAGGTGAGGGTACGGAAACGTTGGAGGCTCAGACTACGTGCTGACGCATGGTTCAGTGCCAGCGTAAGGGTCAGGAGTAGGATACGGGGTAAGGTAAGGTGTAGGGCTGGTGGTGGGTTTCTATTCCGGGCTAGGGCTAGGGTTAGGGAAATGCAAGGCTTAGGGCACAGGTGAGGTTACAGAAACGTGGGAGGGTCAGGCTACATGCTGACGCACGGTTCAGTGCCAGCGTACGGGCCAGGAATAAGTTACGGCGTAAGGTAAGGTGTAGGGCTGGTTGTGGGTTTCCGTTCCGGGCTAGGGTTATGGTTAGGGAACGGCAAGGCTTAGGGCACAGGTGAGGGTACTGAAACGTGGGAGGGTCAGGCTACGTGCTCACGCATGGGTCAGTGCCAGCGTACGGGCCAGGAGTAGGGTACGGCGTAAGGTAAAGTGTAGGGCTTGTGGTTGATTTCCTTTCCAGGCTAGGTTTAGGGTTAGGGAACGGCAAGGCTTAGGGCACAGGTGAGGGTACGGAAACGTGGGAGGGACGGGCTACGTGCTGACGCACGGGTCAGTGCCAGCGTACGGGCCAGGAGTAGGCAACGGCGTAGGATAAAGTGTAGGGCTGGTGGTGGATTTGCGTTTTGGGCTAGGGTTAGGGTTAGGGAACGGCAAGGCTTAGGGCGCAGGTCAGGGTACGGAAACGCGGGAGGGTAATGCTACGTGCTGATGCACAGGTCAGTGCCAGAGTACACGCCAGTAGTAGGCAACGGCGTAGGGTAAGGTTTTGGGCTGGTGGTGGATTTCCATTCCGGGCTAGTGTTAGGGTTAGGGAACCACAAGGCTTAGGGCACAGGTGAGGGTACGGAAACGTGGGAGGGTCGGGCTACGTGCTGATGCACGGGTCAGTGCCAGCGTACGGTCCAGGAGTAGGCAACGGCGTAGGATAAAGTGTAGGGCTGGTGGTGGATTTGCGTTCTGGGCTAGGGTTAGGGTTAGGGAACGGCAAGGCTTAGGGCACTGGTCAGGGAACGGAAACGCGGGAGGGTAAGGCTACGTGCTGATGCACGGGTCAGTGCCAGAGTACAGGCCAGGGGTAGGCAACGGCGTAGGGTAAGGTGTAGGGCTGGTGGTACGTTTCCGTTCCGGGCTAGGGTTTGGGTTAGGGAATGGCAAGGCTTAGGGCACAGGTGAGGTTACAGAAACGTGGGACGGTCAGGCTACGTGCTGACGCACAGGTCAGTGCCAGCGTACGGGCCAGGAATAGGTTACGGCGTAAGGTAAGGTGTAGGGCTGGTGGTTGGTTTCCGTTACAGGCTAGGCTTAGGGTAAGGGAACGGCAAGGTTTAGGGCACAGGTGAGGGTACGGAAACGTGGGAGGGTCAGGCTACATGCTGACGCACGGTTCAGTGCCAGCGTACGGGCCAGGAATAGGTTACGGCGTAAGGTAAGGTGTAGGGCTGGTGGTGGGTTTCCGTTCGGGGCTAGGGTTAGGGTTAGGGAACGTCAAGGCTTAGGGTACAGGTGAGGGTACGGAAACGTGGGAGGGTCAGGCTACGTGCTGACGCACGGGTCAGTGCCAGCGTACGGGTCAGTAGTAGGGTACGGCCTAAGGTATGGTGTAGGGCTGGTGTTGGGTTTCTATTCCGGTCTAGGGTTAGGTTTATGGAATGGCAAGGCTTAGGGCACAGGTGAGGGTACGGAAACGTGGGAGGGTCGGGCTACGTGCTGACGCACGTGTCAGTGCCAGCATACGGGCCAGGAGTAGGCAACGGCGTAGGATAAAGTGTAGGGCTGGTGATGGATTTGCGTCTGGGCTAGGGTTAGGGTTAGGGAACGGCAAATCTTAGGGCACTGGTCAGGGAACGGAAACGCGGGAGGGTAAGGCTACGTGCTGATGCACGGGTCAGTGCCAGAGTACAGGCCAGGAGTAGGCAACGGAGTAGGGTAAGGTGTAGGGCTGGTGGTGGGTTTCCGTTCAGGGCTAGGGTTAGGGTTACTGAACGGCAAGGCTTAGGGCACAAGTCAGGGTACGGAAACGCGGGAGGGTAAGGCTACGTGCTGGTGCACGGTTCAGTGCCAGAGTACAGGCCAGGAGTAGGCAACGGCGTAGGGTAAGGTATAGGGCTGGTGGTGGGTTTCCGTTCCGGGCTAGGGTTAGGGTTAGGGAACGGCAAGGCTTAGGGCACAGGTGAGGGAACGGAAACGTGGGAGGGTCAGGCTACGTGCAGACACACGGTTCAGTGCCAGCGTACGGGCCAGGAGTAGGGAATGACGTAAGTTAAGGTGTAGGGCTGGTTGTGGGTTTCCGTTCCGGGCTAGGGTTAGGGTTAGGGAACGTCAAGGCTTAGGGCCCAGGTGAGGGTACGGAAACGTTGGAGGCTCAGACTACGTGCTGACGCATGGTTCAGTGCCAGCGTAAGGGTCAGGAGTAGGATACGGGGTAAGGTAAGGTGTAGGGCTGGTGGTGGGTTTCTATTCCGGGCTAGGGCTAGGGTTAGGGAAATGCAAGGCTTAGGGCACAGGTGAGGTTACAGAAACGTGGGAGGGTCAGGCTACATGCTGACGCACGGTTCAGTGCCAGCGTACGGGCCAGGAATAAGTTACGGCGTAAGGTAAGGTGTAGGGCTGGTTGTGGGTTTCCGTTCCGGGCTAGGGTTATGGTTAGGGAACGGCAAGGCTTAGGGCACAGGTGAGGGTACTGAAACGTGGGAGGGTCAGGCTACGTGCTCACGCATGGGTCAGTGCCAGCGTACGGGCCAGGAGTAGGGTACGGCGTAAGGTAAAGTGTAGGGCTTGTGGTTGATTTCCTTTCCAGGCTAGGTTTAGGGTTAGGGAACGGCAAGGCTTAGGGCACAGGTGAGGGTACGGAAACGTGGGAGGGACGGGCTACGTGCTGACGCACGGGTCAGTGCCAGCGTACGGGCCAGGAGTAGGCAACGGCGTAGGATAAAGTGTAGGGCTGGTGGTGGATTTGCGTTTTGGGCTAGGGTTAGGGTTAGGGAACGGCAAGGCTTAGGGCGCAGGTCAGGGTACGGAAACGCGGGAGGGTAATGCTACGTGCTGATGCACAGGTCAGTGCCAGAGTACACGCCAGTAGTAGGCAACGGCGTAGGGTAAGGTTTTGGGCTGGTGGTGGATTTCCATTCCGGGCTAGTGTTAGGGTTAGGGAACCACAAGGCTTAGGGCACAGGTGAGGGTACGGAAACGTGGGAGGGTCGGGCTACGTGCTGATGCACGGGTCAGTGCCAGCGTACGGTCCAGGAGTAGGCAACGGCGTAGGATAAAGTGTAGGGCTGGTGGTGGATTTGCGTTCTGGGCTAGGGTTAGGGTTAGGGAACGGCAAGGCTTAGGGCACTGGTCAGGGAACGGAAACGCGGGAGGGTAAGGCTACGTGCTGATGCACGGGTCAGTGCCAGAGTACAGGCCAGGGGTAGGCAACGGCGTAGGGTAAGGTGTAGGGCTGGTGGTACGTTTCCGTTCCGGGCTAGGGTTTGGGTTAGGGAATGGCAAGGCTTAGGGCACAGGTGAGGTTACAGAAACGTGGGAAGGTCAGGCTACGTGCTGACGCACGGGTCAGTGCCAGCGTACGGGCCAGGAGTAGGCAACGGCGTAAGGTAAGGTTTAGGGCTGGTGGTGGGTTTCCGTTCCGGACTAGGGTTAGGGTTAGGGAACGGCAAGGCTTAGGGCGCAGGTCAGGGTACGGAAACGCGGGAGGTTAAGGCTACGTGCTGATGCACGGTTCAGTGCCAGAGTACAGGCCAGGAGTAGGCAACGGCGTAGGGTAAGGTGTAGGGCTGGTGGTGGGTTTCCGTTCCGGGCTAGGGTTAGGGTTAGGGAACGGCAAGGCTTAGGGCACAGGTGAGGGAACGGAAACGTGGGAGGGTCAGGCTACGTGCAGACACACGGTTCAGTGCCAGCGTACGGGCCAGGAATAGGGAACGGCGTAAGGTAAGGTGTAGGGCTGGTGGTGGGTTTCCGTTCCGGGCTAGGGTTAGGGTTAGGGAACGTCAAGGCTTAGCGCACAGGTGAGGGTACGGAAACGTTGGAGGCTCAGACTACGTGCTGACGCATGGTTCAGTGCCAGCGTAAGGGTCAGGAGTAGGATACGGCGTAAGGTAAGGTGTAGGGCTGGTGGTGGGTTTCTATTCCGGGCTAGGGCTAGGGTTAGGGAAATGCAAGGCTTAGGGCACAGGTGAGGTTACGGAAACATGGGAGGGTCAGGCTACATGCTGACGCACGGTTCAGTGCCAGCGTACGGGCCAGGAATAGGGTACGGCGTAAGGTAAGTTGTAGGGCTGTTGGTGGGTGTCTAATACGGGCTAGGGTTAGGGTTAGGGAACGGCAAGTCTAAGGGCAAAGGAGAGGGTACGGAAACGTGGGAGGGTCGGGCTACGTGCTGACGCACGGGTCAGCGCCAGCGTACGGGCCAGGAGTAGGCAACGGCGTAGGATAAAGTGTAGGGCTGGTGGTGGATTTGCGTTCTGTGCTAGGGTTAGGGTTAGGGAACGGCAAGGCTTAGGGCACAGGTCAGGGTACGGAAACGCGGGAGGGTAAGGCTACGTGCTGATGCACGGTTCAGTGCCAGAGTACAGGCCAGGAGTAGGCAACGGCGTAGGGTAAGGTGTAGGGCTGGTGGTGGGTTTCCGTTCCGGGCGAGGGTTAGGGTTAGGGAACGGCAAGGCTTAGGGCACAGGTGAGGGTACGTAAACGTGGGAGGGTCAGGCTACGTGCTGACGCACGGGTCAATGCCAGCGTACGGGCGAGGAGTAGGCAACGGCGTAAGGTAAAGTTTGGGCTGGTGGTGGGTTTCCGTTCAGGACTAGGGTTAGGGTTAGGGAACGGCAAGGCTTAGGGCACAGGTCAGGGTACGGAAACGCGGGAGGTTAAGGCTACGTGCTGATGCACGGTTCAGTGCCAGAGTACAGGCCAGGAGTAGGCAACGGCGTAGGGTAAGGTGTAGGGCTGGTGGTGGGTTTCCGTTCCGGGCTAGGGTTAGGGTTAGGGAACGGCAAGGCTTAGGGCACAGGTGAGGGAACGGAAACGTGGGAGGGTCAGGCTACGTGCAGACACACGGTTCAGTGCCAGCGTACGGGCCAGGAATAGGGAACGGCGTAAGGTAAGGTGTAGGGCTGGTGGTGGGTTTCCGTTCCGGGCTAGGGTTAGGGTTAGGGAACGTCAAGGCTTAGCGCACAGGTGAGGGTACGGAAACGTTGGAGGCTCAGACTACGTGCTGACGCATGGTTCAGTGCCAGCGTAAGGGTCAGGAGTAGGATACGGCGTAAGGTAAGGTGTAGGGCTGGTGGTGGGTTTCTATTCCGGGCTAGGGCTAGGGTTAGGGAAATGCAAGGCTTAGGGCACAGGTGAGGTTACGGAAACATGGGAGGGTCAGGCTACATGCTGACGCACGGTTCAGTGCCAGCGTACGGGCCAGGAATAGGGTACGGCGTAAGGTAAGTTGTAGGGCTGTTGGTGGGTGTCTAATACGGGCTAGGGTTAGGGTTAGGGAACGGCAAGTCTAAGGGCAAAGGAGAGGGTACGGAAACGTGGGAGGGTCGGGCTACGTGCTGACGCACGGGTCAGCGCCAGCGTACGGGCCAGGAGTAGGCAACGGCGTAGGATAAAGTGTAGGGCTGGTGGTGGATTTGCGTTCTGTGCTAGGGTTAGGGTTAGGGAACGGCAAGGCTTAGGGCACAGGTCAGGGTACGGAAACGCGGGAGGGTAAGGCTACGTGCTGATGCACGGTTCAGTGCCAGAGTACAGGCCAGGAGTAGGCAACGGCGTAGGGTAAGGTGTAGGGCTGGTGGTGGGTTTCCGTTCCGGGCGAGGGTTAGGGTTAGGGAACGGCAAGGCTTAGGGCACAGGTGAGGGTACGTAAACGTGGGAGGGTCAGGCTACGTGCTGACGCACGGGTCAATGCCAGCGTACGGGCGAGGAGTAGGCAACGGCGTAAGGTAAAGTTTGGGCTGGTGGTGGGTTTCCGTTCAGGACTAGGGTTAGGGTTAGGGAACGGCAAGGCTTAGGGCACAGGTCAGGGTACGGAAACGCGGGAGGTTAAGGCTACGTGCTGATGCACGGTTCAGTGCCAGAGTACAGGCCAGGAGTAGGCAACGGCGTAGGGTAAGGTGTAGGGCTGGTGGTGGGTTTCCGTTCCGGGCTAGGGTTAGGGTTAGGGAACGGCAAGGCTTAGGGCACAGGTGAGGGAACGGAAACGTGGGAGGGTCAGGCTACGTGCAGACACACGGTTCAGTGCCAGCGTACGGGCCAGGAGTAGGGAATGACGTAAGTTAAGGTGTAGGGCTGGTTGTGGGTTTCCGTTCCGGGCTAGGGTTAGGGTTAGGGAACGGCAAGGCTTAGGGCCCAGGTGAGGGTACGGAAACGTTGGAGGCTCAGACTACGTGCTGACGCATGGTTCAGTGCCAGCGTAAGGGTCAGGAGTAGGATACGGGGTAAGGTAAGGTGTAGGGCTGGTGGTGGGTTTCTATTCCGGGCTAGGGCTAGGGTTAGGGAAATGCAAGGCTTAGGGCACAGGTGAGGTTACGGAAACGTGGGAGGGTCAGGCTACATGCTGACGCACGGTTCAGTGCCAGCGTACGGGCCAGGAATAAGTTACGGCGTAAGGTAAGGTGTAGGGCTGGTTGTGGGTTTCCGTTCCGGGCTAGGGTTATGGTTAGGGAACGGCAAGGCTTAGGGCACAGGTGAGGGTACTGAAACGTGGGAGGGTCAGGCTACGTGCTCACGCATGGGTCAGTGCCAGCGTACGGGCCAGGAGTAGGGTACGGCGTAAGGTAAAGTGTAGGGCTTGTGGTTGATTTCCTTTCCAGGCTAGGTTTAGGGTTAGGGAACGGCAAGGCTTAGGGCACAGGTGAGGGTACGGAAACGTGGGAGGGACGGGCTACGTGCTGACGCACGGGTCAGTGCCAGCGTACGGGCCAGGAGTAGGCAACGGCGTAGGATAAAGTGTAGGGCTGGTGGTGGATTTGCGTTTTGGGCTAGGGTTAGGGTTAGGGAACGGCAAGGCTTAGGGCGCAGGTCAGGGTACGGAAACGCGGGAGGGTAAGGCTACGTGCTGATGCACAGGTCAGTGCCAGAGTACACGCCAGTAGTAGGCAACGGCGTAGGGTAAGGTTTTGGGCTGGTGGTGGATTTCCATTCCGGGCTAGTGTTAGGGTTAGGGAACCACAAGGCTTAGGGCACAGGTGAGGGTACGGAAACGTGGGAGGGTCGGGCTACGTGCTGATGCACGGGTCAGTGCCAGCGTACGGTCCAGGAGTAGGCAACGGCGTAGGATAAAGTGTAGGGCTGGTGGTGGATTTGCGTTCTGGGCTAGGGTTAGGGTTAGGGAACGGCAAGGCTTAGGGCACTGGTCAGGGAACGGAAACGCGGGAGGGTAAGGCTACGTGCTGATGCACGGGTCAGTGCCAGAGTACAGGCCAGGGGTAGGCAACGGCGTAGGGTAAGGTGTAGGGCTGGTGGTACGTTTCCGTTCCGGGCTAGGGTTTGGGTTAGGGAATGGCAAGGCTTAGGGCACAGGTGAGGTTACAGAAACGTGGGAAGGTAAGGCTACGTGCTGACGCACGGGTCAGTGCCAGCGTACGGGCCAGGAGTAGGCAACGGCGTAAGGTAAGGTTTAGGGCTGGTGGTGGGTTTCCGTTCCGGACTAGGGTTAGGGTTAGGGAACGGCAAGGCTTAGGGCGCAGGTCAGGGTACGGAAACGCGGGAGGTTAAGGCTACGTGCTGATGCACGGTTCAGTGCCAGAGTACAGGCCAGGAGTAGGCAACGGCGTAGGGTAAGGTGTAGGGCTGGTGGTGGGTTTCCGTTCCGGGCTAGGGTTAGGGTTAGGGAACGGCAAGGCTTAGGGCACAGGTGAGGGTACTGAAACGTGGGAGGGTCAGGCTACGTGCAGACACACGGTTCAGTGCCAGCGTACGGGCCAGGAATAGGGAACGGCGTAAGGTAAGGTGTAGGGCTGGTGGTGGGTTTCCGTTCCGGGCTAGGGTTAGGGTTAGGGAACGTCAAGGCTTAGCGCACAGGTGAGGGTACGGAAACGTTGGAGGCTCAGACTACGTGCTGACGCATGGTTCAGTGCCAGCGTAAGGGTCAGGAGTAGGATACGGCGTAAGGTAAGGTGTAGGGCTGGTGGTGGGTTTCTATTCCGGGCTAGGGCTAGGGTTAGGGAAATGCAAGGCTTAGGGCACAGGTGAGGTTACGGAAACATGGGAGGGTCAGGCTACATGCTGACGCACGGTTCAGTGCCAGCGTACGGGCCAGGAATAGGTTACGGCGTAAGGTAAGGTGTAGGGCTGGTTGTGGGTTTCCGTTCCGGGCTAGGGTTATGGTTAGGGAACGGCAAGGCTTAGGGCACAGGTGAGGGTACTGAAACGTGGGAGGGTCAGGCTATGTGCTCACGCATGGGTCAGTGCCAGCGTACGGGCCAGGAGTAGGGTACGGCGTAAGGTAAAGTGTAGGGCTTGTGGTTGATTTCCATTCCAGGCTAGGTTTAGGGTTAGGGAACGGCAAGGCTTAGGGCACAGGTGAGGGTACGGAAACGTGGGAGGGACGGGCTACGTGCTGACGCACGGGTCAGTGCCAGCGTACGGGCCAGGAGTAGGCAACGGCGTAGGATAAAGTGTAGGGCTGGTGGTGGATTTGCGTTTTGGGCTAGGGTTAGGGTTAGGGAACGGGAAGGCTTAGGGCGCAGGTCAGGGTACGGAAACGCGGGAGGGTAAGGCTACGTGCTGATGCGCAGGTCAGTGCCAGAGTACACGCCAGTAGTAGGCAACGGCATAGGGTAAGGTTTTGGGCTGGTGGTGGATTTCCATTCCGGGCTTGTGTTAGGGTTAGGGAACCACAAGGCTTAGGGCACAGGTGAGGGTACGGAAACGTGGGAGGGTCAGGCTACGTGCTAACGCACGGGTCAGTGCCAGCGTACGGGCCAGGGGTAGGCAACGGCGTAAGTTAAGATGTAGGGCTGGTGGTTGGTTTCCGTTCCAGGCTAGGGTTAGGGTAAGGGAACGGCAAGGCTTAGGGCACAGGTGAGGGTACCGAAACGTGGGAGGGTCAGGCTACATGCTGACGCACGGTTCAGTGCCAGCGTATGGGCCAAGAATAAGTTACGGCGTAAGGTAAGGTGTAGGGCTGCTGGTGGATTTCCGTTTCAGACTAGGGTTACGGTTAGGGAACGGCAAGGCTTAGGGCACAGATCAGGGTACGGAAACGTGGGTGGGTAAGGCTACGTGCTGATGCACGGGTCAGTGCCAGAGTACAGGCCAGGAGTAGGCAACGGCGTAGGGTAAGGTGTAGGGCTGGTGGTACGTTTCCGTTCCGGGCTAGGGTTTGGGTTAGGGAATGGCAAGGCTTAGGGCACAGGTGAGGTTACAGAAACGTGGGACGGTCAGGCTACGTGCTGACGCACAGGTCAGTGCCAGCGTACGGGCCAGGAATAGGTTACGGCGTAAGGTAAGGTGTAGGGCTGGTGGTTGGTTTCCGTTACAGGCTAGGCTTAGGGTAAGGGAACGGCAAGGTTTAGGGCACAGGTGAGGGTACGGAAACGTGGGAGGGTCAGGCTACATGCTGACGCACGGTTCAGTGCCAGCGTACGGGCCAGGAATAGGTTACGGCGTAAGGTAAGGTGTAGGGCTGGTGGTGGGTTTCCGTTCGGGGCTAGGGTTAGGGTTAGGGAACGTCAAGGCTTAGGGTACAGGTGAGGGTACGGAAACGTGGGAGGGTCAGGCTACGTGCTGACGCACGGGTCAGTGCCAGCGTACGGGTCAGTAGTAGGGTACGGCCTAAGGTATGGTGTAGGGCTGGTGTTGGGTTTCTATTCCGGTCTAGGGTTAGGTTTATGGAATGGCAAGGCTTAGGGCACAGGTGAGGGTACGGAAACGTGGGAGGGTCGGGCTACGTGCTGACGCACGTGTCAGTGCCAGCATACGGGCCAGGAGTAGGCAACGGCGTAGGATAAAGTGTAGGGCTGGTGATGGATTTGCGTCTGGGCTAGGGTTAGGGTTAGGGAACGGCAAATCTTAGGGCACTGGTCAGGGAACGGAAACGCGGGAGGGTAAGGCTACGTGCTGATGCACGGGTCAGTGCCAGAGTACAGGCCAGGAGTAGGCAACGGCGTAGGGTAAGGTGTAGGGCTGGTGGTGGGTTTCCGTTCAGGGCTAGGGTTAGGGTTAGGGAACGGCAAGGCTTAGGGCACAAGTCAGGGTACGGAAACGCGGGAGGGTAAGGCTACGTGCTGGTGCACGGTTCAGTGCCAGAGTACAGGCCAGGAGTAGGCAACGGCGTAGGGTAAGGTATAGGGCTGGTGGTGGGTTTCCGTTCCGGGCTAGGGTTAGGGTTAGGGAACGGCAAGGCTTAGGGCACAGGTGAGGGTACGTAAACGTGGGAGGGTCAGGCTACGTGCTGACGCATGTGTCAATGCCAGCGTACGGGCGAGGAGTAGACAACGGCGTAAGGTAAGGTGTACGGCTGGTGGTTGGTTTCCGTTCCAGGCTAGGGTTAGGGTTAGGGAGCGGCAAGGCTTAGGGCACAGGTGAGGGTACGGAAACGTGGGAGGGTCAGGCTACGTGATGACGCACGGTTCAGTGCCAGCGTACGGGCCAGGAATAGGGAACGGCGTAAGGTAAGGTGTAGGGCTGGTGGTGGATTTCCGTTTCAGGCTATAGTTACGGTTAGGGAACGGCAAGGCTTAGGGCACAGGTCAGGGTACGGAAACGTGGGTGGGTAAGGCTACGTGCTGACGCACGGGTCAATGCCAGCTTACGGGCCAGGAGTAGGCAACGGCGTAAGGTAAGGTGTAGGGCTGGTGGTGGGTTTCCATTCCGGGCTAGGATTAGGGTTAGGGAACCGCAGGGCTTAGGGCACCGGTGAGGGTACGGAGACGAGGGAGGGTCAGGCTACGTGCTGACGCACGGGTCAATGCCAGCTTACGGGCCAGGAGTAGGCAACGGCGTAAGGTAAGGTGTAGGGCTGGTGGTGGGTTTCCGTTCCGGGCTAGGGTTAGG
The DNA here is from genome assembly GCF_964165515.1 of Mesoplodon bidens. Classification (NCBI taxonomy): domain Eukaryota; kingdom Metazoa; phylum Chordata; class Mammalia; order Artiodactyla; family Ziphiidae; genus Mesoplodon; species Mesoplodon bidens. Next base: position 667,380 of record NW_027671733.1, on the reverse strand, counting down.
GTTAGGGAACGTCAAGGCGTAGGGCACAGATGAGGGTACGGAAACGTTGGAGGCACAGACTACGTGCTGACGCATGGTTCAGTGCCAGCGTATGGGTCAGGAGTAGGATACGGCGTAAGGTAAGGTTTAGGGCTGGTGGTGGGTTTCTATTCCGGGCTAGGGTTAGGGTTAGGGAAAGGCAAGGCTTAGGGCACAGGTGAGGTTACGGAAACGTGGGAGGGTCAGGCTACATGCTGACGCACGTTTCAGTGCCAGCGTACGGGCCAGGAATAGGTTACGGTGTAAGGTAAGGTGTAGGGCTGGTGGTGGGTTTCCGTTCCGGGCTAGGGTTATGGTTAGGGAACGGCAAGGCTTAGGGCACAGGTGACGGTACGGAAACGTGGGAGTGTCAGGCTACGTGCTGAGGCAATGGTCAGTGCCAGCGTACGGGCCAGGAGTAGGGTACGGCGTAAGGTAAGGTGTAGGTCTTGTGGTTGATTTCCGTTCCAGGCTAGGGTTAAGGTTAGGGAACGGCAAGGCTTAGGGCACAGGTGATGGTACGGAAACGTGGGAGGGTCGGGCTCCGTGCTGACACACTGGTCAGTGCCAGCGTACGGGCCAGGAGTAGGCAACGGTGTAGGATAAAGTGTAGGGCAGGTGGTTGATATGCGTTCTGGGCAAGGGTTAGGGTTAGGGAATGGCAAGGCTTAGGGCAGAGGTCAGGGTACGTAAAAGCGGGAGGGTAAGACTACCTGCTGATGCACGGGTCAGTGCCAGAGTACAGGCCAGGAGTAGGCAACGGCGTAGGGTATGGTGTAGGGCTGGTGGTAGGTTTCCGTTCCGGGCTAGGGTTTGGGTTAGGGAACGGCTAGGCTTAGGGCACAGGTGAGGTTACAGAAACGTGGGACGGTCAGGCTACGTGCTGACGCACGGGTCAGTGCCAGCGTACGGGCCAGGTGTAGGCAACGGCGTAAGGTAAGATGTAGGGCTGGTGGTGGGTTTCCATTCCAGGCTAGGATTAGGGTAAGGGAACGGCACGGCTTAGGGCACAGGTGAGGGTACGGAAACGTGGGAGGGTCAGGCTACATGCTGACACACGGTTCTGTGCCAGCGTACGGGTCAGGAATAGGTTACGGCGTAAGGTAAGGTGTAGGGCTGGTGGTGGGTTTCTGTTCGGGGCTAGGGTTAGGGTTAGGGAACGGCAAGGCTTAGGGCATAGGTGAGGTTACGGAAACGTGGGAGGGTCAGGCTACGTGCTGACGCATGTGTCAGTGCCAGCGTACGGGTCACTAGTAGGGTACGGCGTAAGGTATGGTTTAGGGCTGGTGGTGGGTTTCTATTCAGGGCTAGGGTTAGGGATAGGGAACGGCAAGGCTTAGGGCACAGGTGAGGGAACGGAAACGGGGGAGGGTCGGGCTACGTGCTGACGCACGGGTCCGTGCCAGCGTACGGGCCAGGAGTAGGCAACGGCGTAGGATAAAGTGTAGGGCTGGTGATGGATTTGCGTTCAGGGCTAGGGTTAGGGTTAGGGAACGGCAAGGCTTAGGGCACTGGTCATGGTACCGAAACGTGGGAGGCTAAGGCTACATCCTGATGCACGGGTCCGTGCCAGAGTACAGGCCAGGAGTAGGCAATGGCATAGGGTAAGGTGTAGGGCAGGTGGTGGGTTTCCTTTCCTGGCTAGGGTTAGGGTTAGTGAACGGCAAGTCTTAGGGCACAGGTGAGGGTACGGAAACGTGGGAGGGTCACGCTACGTGCTGACGCACGTGTCAGTGCCAGCGTACGGGCCAGGAGTAGGCAACGGCGTAAGGTAAGGTGTAGGGCTGGTGGTTAGTTTCCGTTCCAGTCTAGGGTTAGGGTTAGGGAACGGCAAGACTTAGGGCACAGGTAAGGGTACGGAAACGTGGGAGGCTCGGGCTACGTGCTGACGCACGGGTCAGTGCCAGCGTACGGGCCAGGAGTAGGCAACGGCGTAGGATAAAGTGTAGGGCTGGTGGTGGATTTGCGTTCTGGGCTAGGGTTATGGTTAGGGAACGGCAAGTCTTAGGGCACAGGTCAGGGTACGGAAACGCGGGAGGGTAAGGCTACGTGCTGATGCACGGTTCAGTGCCAGAGTACAGGCCAGGAGTAGGCAACGGCGTAGGGTAAGGGGTAGGGCTGGTGGTGGGTTTCCGTTCCGGGCTAGGGTTAGGGTTAGCGAACGCCAAGGCTTAGGGCACAGGTGAGGGTACGGAAACGTGGGAGGTTCGGGCTGCGTGCTGACGCACGGGTCAGTGCCAGCGTACGGGCGAGGAGTAGGCAACGGCGTAAGGTAAGGTGTACGGCTGGTGGTAGGTTTCCGTTCCAGGCTAGGGTTAGGGTTAGGGAACGGCAAGGCTTAGGGCACAGGTGAGGGTACGGAAACGTGGGAGGTTCGGGCTACGTGCTGACGCACGGGTCAGTGCCAGCGTACGGTCCAGGAGTAGGCAACGGCGTAGGATAAAGTGTAGGGCTGGTGGTGGATTTGCATTCCGGGCTATTGTTAGGGTTAGGGAACGGCAAGGCTTAGGGCACAGTTGAGGGTACGGAAACGTGGGAGAGTCAGGCTACGTGCTGACGCACGGGTCACTGCCAGCGTCCTGGTCAGGAGTAGCGTACGGCGTAAGGTAAGGTGTAAGGCTGGTGGTGGGTTTCTATTCCAGGCTAGGGTTAGGATTAGGGAACCGCAAGGCTTAGGGCACAGGTGAGGGTACGGAGACGTGGGAGGGTCAGGTTACGTGCTGACGCACGGGTCAATGCCAGCGTACGGGAGAGGAGTAGGCAACGGCGTAAGGTAAGGTTTAGGGCTGGTGTTTGGTTTCCGTTCCAGGCTAGGATTAGGGTTAGGGTACGGCAAGGCTTAGGGCACAGGTGAGGGTACGGAAACGTGGGAGGGTCAGGCTACATGCTGACGCACGTTTCAGTGCCAGCGTACGGGCCAGGAATAGGTTACGGCGTAAGGTAAGGTGTAGGGCTGGTGGTGGGTTTCCGTTCCGGGCTAGGGTTATGGTTAGGGAACGGCAAGGCTTAGGGTACAGGTGAGGGTACAGAAACGGGGGAGTGTCAGGCTACGTGCTGACGCACGGGTCAGTGCCAGCGTACGGGCCAGGTTTATGGTACGGCGTAAGGTAAGGTGTAGGGCTTGTGGTTGATTTCCGTTCCAGGCTAGGGTTAGGGTTAGGGAACGGCAAGGCTTAGGGCACAGGTGATGGTACGGAAACGTGGCAGGGTCGGGCTCCGTGCTGACACACTGGTCAGTACCAGCGTACGGGCCAGGAGTAGGCAACGGCGTAGGATAAAGTGTAGGGCTGGTGGTTGATATGCGTTCTGGGCAAGGGTTAGGGTTAGGGAATGGCAAGGCTTAGTGCACAGGTCAGGGAACGGAAACGCGGAAGGGTAAGACTACCTGCTGATGCACGGGTCAGTGCCAGAGTACAGGCCAGGAGTAGGCAACGGCGTAGGGTATGGTGTAGGGCTGGTGGTAGGTTTCCGTTCCGGGCTAGGGTTTTGGTTAGGGAACGGCTAGGCTTAGGGCACAGGTGAGGTTACAGAAACGTGGGACGGTCAGGCTACGTGCTGACGCACGGGTCAGTGCCAGCGTACGGGCCAGGTGTAGGCAACAGCGTAAGGTAAGATGTAGGGCTGGTGGTGGGTTTCCATTCCAGGCTAGTATTAGGGTAAGGGAACGGCAGGGCTTAGGGCACAGGTGAGGGTACGGAAACGTGGGAGGGTCAGGCTACATGCTGACACACGGTTCTGTGCCAGCGTAAGGGCCAGGAATAGGTTACGGCGTAAGGTAAGGTGTAGGGCTGGTGGTGGGTTTCTGTTCGGGGCTAGGGTTAGGGTTAGGGAACGGCAAGGCTTAGGGCATAGGTGAGGTTACGGAAACGTGGGAGGGTCAGGCTACGTGCTGACGCACGGGTCAGTGCCAGCGTACGGGTCAGTAGTAGGGTACGGCCTAAGGTATGGTTTAGGGCTGGTGGTGGGTTTCTATTCAGGGCTAGGGTTAGGGTTAGGGAACGGCAAGGCTTAGGGCACAGGTGAGGGTACGGAAAAGTGGGAGGATCGGGCTACGTGCTGACGCACGGGTCAGTGCCAGCGTACGGGCCAGGAGTAGGCAACGGCGTAGGATAAAGTGTAGGGCTGGTGATGGATTTGCGTTCAGGGCTAGGGTTAGGGTTAGGGAACGGCAAGGCTTAGGGCACTGATCAGGGTACCGAAACGTGGGAGGGTAAGGCTACATCCTGATGCACGGGTCAGTGCCAGAGTACAGGCCAGGAGTAGGCAACGGCATAGGGTAAGGTGTAGGGCAGGTGGTCGGTTTCCTTTCCGGGCTAGGTTTAGGGTTAGTGAACGGCAAGGCTTAGGGCACAGGTGAGGGTACGGAAACGTGGGAGGGTCATGCTACGTGCTGACACACGTGTCAGTGCCAGCGTACGGGCCAGTAGTAGGCAACGGCGTAAGGTAAGTTGTAGGGCTGGTGGTTAGTTTCCGTTCCAGGCTAGGGTTAGGGTTAGGGAACGGCAAGCCTTAGGGCACAGGTGAGGGTACGGAAACGTGGGAGGCTCGCGTTACGTGCTGACGCACGGTTCAGTGCCAGCGTACGGGCCAGGAGTAGGCAACGGCGTACGATAAAGTGTAGGGCTGGTGGTGGATTTGCGTTCTGGGCTAGGGTTATGTTTAGGGAACGGCAAGTCTTAGGGCACAGGTCAGGGTACGGAATCGCGGGAGGGTAAGGCTACGTGCTGATGCACGGTTCAGTGCCAGAATACAGGCCAGGAGTAGGCAACGGCGTAGGGTAAGGTGTAGGGCTGGTGGTGCGTTTCCGTTCCGGGCTAGGGTTATGGTTAGGGAACGGCAAGGCTTAGGGCACAGGTGAGAGTACGTAAACGTGGGAGGGTCAGGCTACGTGCTGACGCACGGGTCAATGCCAGCGTACGGGCGAGGAGTAGGCAACGGCGTAAGGTAAGGTGTACGGCTGGTGGTTGGTTTCCGTTCCAGGCTAGGGTTAGGGTTAGGGAACGGCAAGGCTTAGGGCACAGGTGAGGGTACGGAAACGTGGGAGGTTAGGGCTACGTGCTGACGCACGGGTCAGTGCCAGCGTACGGTCCAGGAGTAGGCAACGGCGTAGGATAAAGTGTAGGGCTGGTGGTGGATTTGCGTTCCGGGCTAGTGTTAGGGTTAGGGAACGGCAAGGCTTAGGGCACAGTTGAGGGTACGGAAACGTGGGAGAGTCAGGCTACGTGCTGACGCACGGGTCATTGACAGCGTACGGGTCAGGAGTAGCATACGGCGTAAGGTAAGGTGTAGGGCTGGTGGTGGGTTTCTATTCCAGGCTAGGGTTAGGGTTAGGGAACCGCAAGGCTTAGGGCACAGGTGAGGGTACGGAGACGTGGGAGGGTCAGGTTACGTGCTGACGCACGGGTCAATGCCAGCGTACGGGAGAGGAGTAGGCAACGGCGTAATGTAAGGTGTAGGGCTGGTGGTTGGTTTCCGTTCCAGGCTAGGATTAGCGTTAGGGAACGGCAAGGCTTAGGGCACAGGTGAGGGTACGGAAACGTGGGATGGTCGGGCTACGTGCTGTCGCACGGGTCAGTGCCAGCTTACGGGCCAGGAATACGGAACGGCGTAAGTTAAGGTGTAGGGCTGGTGGTGGGTTTCCGTTCCGGGCTAGGGTTAGGGTTAGGGAACGGCAAGGCTTAGGGCACAGGTGAGGGTACGGAAACGTTGGAGGGTCAGACTACGTGCTGACGCATGGTTCACTGCCAGCGTACGGGTCAGCAGTAGGATACGGCGTAAGGTATGGTGTAGGGCTGGTGGTGGGTTTCTATTCTGGGCTAGGGTTAGGGTTAGGGAACGGCAAGGCTTAGGGCACAGGTGAGGGTACGGAAACGTGGGAGGCTCGGGCTACGTGCTGACGCACGGGTCAGTGCCAGCGTACGGGCCAGGAGTAGGCAACAGCGTAGGGTAAAGTGTAGGGCTGGTGGTGGATTTGCGTTCTGGGGTAGGGTTATGGTTAGGGAACGGCAGTCTTAGGGCACAGGTCAGGGTACGGAAACGCGGGAGGGTATGGCTACGTGCTGATGCACGGTTCAGTGCCAGAGTACAGGCCAGGAGTAGGCAACGGCGTAGGGTAAGGTGTAGGGCTGGTGGTGGGTTTCCTTTCCGGGCTAGGGTTAGGGTTAGGGAACGGCAAGGCTTAGGGCACAGGTGAGGGTACGGAAACGTGGGAGGTTCGGGCTACGTGCTGACGCACGTGTCAGTGCCAGCGTACGGGCGAGGAGTTGGCAACGGCGTAAGGTAAGGTGTAGGGCTGGTGGTTGGTTTCCGTTCCAGGCTAGGGTTAGGGTTAGGGAACGGCAAGGCTTAGGGCACAGGTGAGGGTACGGAAACGTGGGAGGTTTGGGCTACGTGCTGACGCACGGGTCAGTGCCAGCGTACGGTCCATGTGTAGGCAACAGCGTAGGATAAAGTGTAGGGCTGGTGGTGGGTTTCTATTCCAGGCTAGTGTTAGGATTAGGGAACCGCAAGTCTTAGGGCACAGGTGAGGGTACGGAGACGTGGGAGGGTCAGGTTACGTGCTGACGCACGGGTCAATGCCAGCGTACGGGAGAGGAGTAGGCAACGGTGTAAGGTAAGGTGTAGGGCTGGTGGTTGGTTTCCGTTCAAGGCTAGGTTAAGTGTTAGGGTACGGCAAGGCTTAGGGCACAGGTGAGGGTACGGAAACGTGGGAGGGTCAGGCTACATGCTGACGCACGTTTCAGTGCCAGCATACGGGCCAGGAATAGGTTACGGCGTAAGGTAAGGTGTAGGGCTGGTGGTGGGTTTCCGTTCCGGGCTAGGGTTATGGTTAGGGAACGGCAAGGCTTAGGGCACAGGTGAGGGTACGGAAACGAGGGAGTGTCAGGCTACGTGCTGACGCACGGGTCAGTGCCAGCGTACGGGCCAGGTTTATGGTACGGCGTAAGGTAAGGTTTAGGGCTTGTGGTTGATTTCCGTTCAAGGCTAGGGTTAGGGTTAGGGAACGGCAAGGCGTAGGGCACAGGTGATGGTACGGAAACGTGGGAGGGTCGGGCTCCGTGCTGACACACTGGTCAGTGACAGCGTACGGGCCAGGAGTAGGCAACGGCGTAGGATAAAGTGTAGGGCTGGTGGTTGATATGCGTTCTGGGCAAGGGTTAGGGTTAGGGAATGGCAAGGCTTAGGGCACAGGTCAGGGAACGGAAACGCGGGAGGGTAAGACTACCTGCTGATGCACGGGTCAGTGCCAGAGTACAGGCCAGGAGTAGGCAACGGCGTAGGGTAAGGTGTAGGGCTGGTGGTAGGTTTCCGTTCCGGGCTAGGGTTTGGGTTAGGGAATGGCTAGGCTTAGGGCACAGGTGAGGTTACAGAAACGTGGGACGGTCAGGCTACGTGGTGACGCATGGGTCAGTGCCAGCGTACGGGCCAGGTGTAGGCAACGGCGTAACGTAAGATGTAGGGCTGGTGGTGGGTTTCCGTTCCAGGCTAGGATTAGGGTAAGGGAACGGCAGGGCTTAGGGCACAGGTGAGGGTACGGAAACGTGGGAGGGTCAGGCTACATGCTGACACACGGTTCTGTGCCAGCGTAAGGGCCAGGAATAGGTTCCGGCGTAAGGTAAGGTGTAGGGCTGGTGGTGGGTTTCTGTTCGGGGCTAGGGTTAGAGTTAGGGAACGGCAAGGCTTAGGGCACAGGTGAGGTTACGGAAACGTGGGAGGGTCAGGCTACGTGCTGACGCACGGGTCAGTGCCAGCGTACGGGTCAGTAGTATTGTACGGCGTAAGGTATGGTTTAGGGCTGGTGGTGGGTTTCTATTCAGGGCTAGGGTTAGGGTTAGGGAACGGCAAGGCTTAGGGCACAGGTCAGGGTACGGAAACGTGGGAGGGTCAGGCTACGTGCTGACGCACGGGTCAGTGCCAGCGTACGGGCCAGGAGTAGGCAACGGCGTAGAATAAAGTGTAGGGCTGGTGATGGATTTGCGTTCAGAGCTAGGGTTAGGGTTAGGGAACGGCAAGGCTTAGGGCACTGGTCAAGGTACCGAAACGCGGGAAGGTAAGGCTACATCCTGATGCACGGGTCAGTGCCAGAGTACAGGCCAGGAGTAGGCAACGGCATAGGGTAAGGTGTAGGGCAAGTGGTGGGTTTCCTTTCCGGGCTAGGGTAAGGGTTAGTGAACGGCAAGGCTTAGGGAGAGGTGAGGGTACGGAAACTTGGGAGGGTCACGCTACGTGCTGACGCACGTGTCAGTGCCAGCGTACGGGCCAGGAGTAGGCAACGGCGTAAGGTAAGGTGTAGGGCTGGTGGTTAGTTTCCGTTCCAGGCTAGGGTTAGGGTTAGCGAACGGCAAGCCTTAGGGCACAGGTGAGGGTACGGAAACGTGGGAGGCTCGGGTTACGTGCTGACGCACGGGTCAGTGCCAGCGTACGGGCCAGGAGTAGGCAACGGCGTACGATAAAGTGTAGGGCTGGTGGTGGATTTGCATTCTGGGCTAGGGTTATGGTTAGGGAACGGCAAGTCTTAGGGCACAGGTCAGGGTACGGAAACGCGGGAGGGTAAGGCTACGTGCTGATGCACGGTTCAGTGCCAGAATACAGGCCAGGAGTAGGCAACGGCGTAGGGTAAGGTGTAGGGCTGGTGGTGGGTTTCCATTCCGGGCTAGGGTTAGGGTTAGGGAACGGCAAGGCTTAGGGCACAGGAGAGGGTACGTAAACGTGGGAGGGTCAGGCTACGTGCTGACGCACGGGTCAATGCCAGCGTACGGGCGAGGAGTAGGCAACGGCGTAAGGTAAGGTGTACGGCTGGTGGTTGGTTTCCGTTCCAGGCAAGGGTTAGGTTTATGGAACGGCAAGGCTTAGGGCACAGATGTGGGTACGGAAACGTGGGAGGGTCAGGCTACGTGCTGACGCATGGGTCAGTGCCAGCGTACGGGTCAGGAGTAGAGTACGGCGTAAGTTATGGTGTAGGGCTTGTGGTGGGTTTCTATTCCGGGATAAGGTTAGGGTTAGGGAACGGCAAGGCTTAGGGCACAGGTGAGGGTACGGAAACGTGGGAGGGTCAGGCTACGTGCTGACGCACGGTTCAGTGCCAGCGTACGGGTCAGGAGTTGGGTACGGCGTAAGGTAAGGTGTAGGGCTGGTGGTGGGTTTCCTTTACGGGGTAGGGTTAGGGTTAGGGAACGGCAAGGCTTAGGGCACAGGTGAGGGTACGGAAACGTGAGAGGGTCAGGCTACGTGCTGACGCACGGGTCAGTGCCAGCGTACGGGTCAGGAGTAGGGTACGGCGTAATGTAAGGTGTAGGGCTGGTGGTGGGTTTCTATTCCGGGCTAGGTTTATGGTTAGGGAACGGCAAGGCTTAGGGCACAGGTGAGGGTACGTAAACGTGGGAGGGTCAGGCTACGTGCTGACGCACGGGTCAATGCCAGCGTACTGGCGAGGAGTAGGCAACGGCGTAAGGTAAGGTGTACGGCTGGTGGTTGGTTTCCGTTCCAGGCTAGGGTTAGGTTTAGGGAACGGCAAGGCTTAGGGCACAGGTGAGGGTACGGAAACGTGGGAGGTTCGGGCTGTGTACTGACGCACGGGTCAGTGCCAGCGTACGGTCCAGCAGTAGGCAACGGCGTAGGATAAAGTGTAGGGCTGGTGGTGGATTTGCGTTCCGGGCTAGTGTTAGGGTTAGGGAACGGCAAGGCTTAGGGCACAGTTGAGGGTACGGAAACGTGGGAGAGTCAGGATACGTGCTGACGCACGGGTCATTGCCAGCGTACGGGTCAGGTGTATCGTACGGCTTAAGGTAAGGTGTAGGTCTGGTGGTGGGTTTCTATTCCAGGCTAGGGTTAGGGTTAGGGAACCGCGAGGCTTAGGGCACAGGTGAGGGTACGGAGACGTGGGAGGGTCAGGTTACGTGCTGACGCACGGGTCAATGCCAGCGTACGGGAGAGGAGTAGGCAACGGCGCAAGGTAAGGTGTAGGGCTGGTGGTTGGTTTCCGTTCCAGGCTAGGATTAGGGTTAGGGTACGGCAAGGCTTAGGGCACAGGTGAGGGTACGGAAACGTGGGATGGTCGGGCTACGTGCTGACGCAGGGGTCAGTGCCAGCGTACGGACCAGGAGTAGGCAACGGGATAGGAAAATGTGTAGGGCTGGTGGTGGATTTTCGTTCCGGGCAAGGTTTAGGGTTAGGGAACGGCAAGGCTTAGGGCCCAGGTGTGGGAACGGAAACGTGGGAGGGTCAGGCTACGTGCTGACGCACGGTTCAGTGCCAGCGTACGGGCCAGGACTAGGGAACGGCGTAAGTTAAGGTGTAGGGCTGGTGGTGGGTTTCTGTTCCGGGCTAGGGTTAGGGTTAGGGAACGGCAAGGCTTAGGGCACAAGTGAGGGTACGGAAACGTTGGAGGGTCAGACTACGTGCTGACGCATGGTTCAGTGCCAGCGTACGGGTCAGGAGTAGGATACGGCGTAAGGTATGGTGTAGGGCTGGTGGTGGGTTTCTATTCTGGGCTAGGGTTAGGGTAAGGGAAAGGCAAGGCTTAGGGCACAGGTGAGGGTACGGAAACGTGGGAGGGTCAGGCTACATGCTGACGCACGGTTCAGTGCCAGCGTACGGGCCAGGAATAGGTTACGGCGTAAGGTAACGTGTAGGGCTGGTGGTGGGTTTCCGTTCCGGGCTAGGATTATGGTTGGGGAAAGGCAAGGCTTAGGGCACAGGTGAGGATACAGAAACGTGGGAGGGTCAGGCTACGTGCTGACGCACGGGTCAGTGCCAGCGTACGGGCCAGGAGTAGGCAACGGCGTAAGGTAAGGTGTAGGGCTGGTGGTTGGTTTCCATTCCAGGCTAGGGTTAGGGTTAGGGAATGGCAAATCTTAGGACACAGGTGAGGGTACGGAAACGTGGGAGGGTCGGGCTACGTGCTGACGCACGGGTCAGTGCCAGCATACGGGCCAGGTGTAGGCAACGGCGTAGGATAAAGTGTAGGGCTGGTGGTGGATATGCGTTCCGGGCTAGGGTTAGGGTTAGGGAACGGCAAGGCTAAGGCCACAGGTGAGGGTACGGAAACGTGGGAGGGTCAGGCTACGTGCTGACGCACTTGTCAGTGCCAGCGTACGGGTCAGGAGTAGGGTACGGTGTAAGGTATGGTGTAGGGCTGGTGGTGGGTTTCTATTCCGGGGTAGGGTTAAGGTTAGGGAACGGCAAGGCTTAGGGCACAGGAGAGGGTACGGAAACTTGGGAGGGTCTGGCTACGTGCGGATGCACGGATCAGTGCCAGCGTACGAGCCAGGAATAGGGTACGGCGTAAGGTAAGGTGTAGGGCTGGTGGTGGGTTTCTATTCCGGGCTAGGGTTAGGGTTAAGGAACAGCAAGGCTTAGGGCACAGGTGAGGGTACGGAAACGTGGGAGGGTCAGGCAACGTGCTGACGCACGGTTCAGTGCCAGCGTTCGGGCCAGTAATAGGGTACGGCGTAAGCTAAGGTGTAGGGCTGTTGGTGGGTTTCCGTTCCGGGCTAGGGTTAGGGTTAGGGAACGGCAAGGCTTAGGGCACAAGTGAGGGTACGGAAACGTGAGAGGGTCGGGCTACGTGCTGACGCACGGGTCAGTGCCAGCGTACGGGCCTGGAGTAGGCAACGGCGTAGGATAAAGTTTAGGGCTGGTGGTGGATTTGCGTTTTGGGCTAGGGTCAGGGTTAGGGAACGGCAAGGCTTAGGGCGAAGGTCAGGGTACGGAAACGCGGGTGGGTAAGGCTACGTGCTGACGCATGGGTCAGTGCCAGCGTACGGGTCAGGAGTAGGGTACGGCGTAATGTAAGGGGTAGGGCTGGTGGTGTGTTTCTATTCCGGACTAGGGTTAGGGTTAGAAAACGGCAAGGCTTAGGGCACAGGTGAGTGTACGGAATCTTGGGAGGGTCAGGCTACGTGCTGACGCACTGTTCAGTGCCAAAGTACGGGCCAGGAATAGGTTACGGTGTAAGGGAAGGTGTAGGGCTGGTGGTGGGTTTCTAATCCGGGCTAGGGTTAGGGTTAGGGAACAGCAAGGCTTAGGGCAAAGGTGAGGGTACGGAAACGTGGAAGGGTCAGGCTACGTGCTGACGAACGTTTCAGTGCCAACCTACGGGCCAGGATTAGGGTACGGCGTAAGGTAAGGTGTAGGGCTGGTGGTGGGTTTCCGTTCCGGGTTAGGGTTAGGGTTAGGGAATGGCAAGTCTTAGGGCACAGGTGAGGGTACGGAAACGTGGGAGGCTGAGGGTACGTGCTGACGCATGGGTCAGTGCCAGCGTACGGGTCAGGATTAGAGTACGGCGTAAGTTATGGTGTAGGGCTTGTGGTGGGTTTCTATTCCGGGCTAAGGTTAGGGTTAGGGAACGGCAAGGCTTAGGGCACAGGTCAGGGTACGGAATCGCGGGAGGGTAAGGCTACGTGCTGATGCACGGGTCAGTCCCAGAGTACAGGCCGGGAGTAGGCAACGGAGTAGGGTAAGGTGTAGGGCTGGTGGTGGGTTTCCATCCCGGGCTAGGGTTAGGGATAGGGAACGGCAACTCTTAGGGCACAGGTGAGGGTACGGAAACGTGGGAGGGTCAGGCAACGTGCTGACGCACGCGTCTGTGCCAGCGTATGGGCCAGGAGTATGCAACGGCGTAAGGTAAGGTGTAGGGCTGGTGGTTGTTTTCCATTCCAGGCTAGGGTTAGGGTTAGGGAATGGCAAGGCTTAGGGCACAGGTGAGGCTACGGAAACGTGGGAGGGTCAGGCTAAGTGCTGACGCATGTGTCAGTGCCAGCGTACGGGCCAGAATTAGGCAACGGCGTAAGGTAAGGTGTAGGGCTGGTGGTGGGTTTCCGTTGCAGGCTAGGGTTAGGGTTAGGGAACGGCAAGTCTTAGGGCACAGGTGAGGGTACGGAAACGTGGGAGGGTCGGGCTACGTGCTGACGCACGGGTCAGTGCCAGCGTACGGGCCAGGAGTAGGCAACGGCGTAGGATAAAGTGTAGGAATGGTGGTGGATTTGCGTTCTGGGCTAGGGTTAGGGATAGGGAACGACAAGGCTTAGGGCACAGGTCAGGGTACGGAAACGCGGGTGGATAAGGCTACGTGCTGATGAACAGGTCAGTGCCAGAGTACAGGCCAGGAGTAGGCAACGGAGTAGGGTAAGGTGTAGGGCTGGTGGTGGGTTTCCATTCCGGGCTAGGGTTAGGGATAGGGAACGGCAACTCTTAGGGCACAGGTGAGGGTACGGAAACGTGGGAGGGTCAGGCAACGTGCTGACGCACGGGTCAGTGCCAGCGTACGTGCCAGGAGTAGGCAACGGCGTAAGGTAAGGTGTAGGGCTGGTGGTTGGTTTCCGTTCCAGGCTAGGGTTAGGGTTAGGGAACGGCAAGGCTTAGGGCACAGGTGAAGTTACGGAAACGTGGGAGGGACGGGCTACGTGCTGACGCACGGGTCAGTGCCAGCGTACGGGCCAGGAGTACGCAACGGCGTAGGATACAGTGAAGGGTTGGTGGTGGATTTGCGTTCCGGGCTAGGGTCAGTGTTAGGGAAAGGCAAGGCTTAGGGCACAGGTGAGGGTATGGAAACGTGGGAGGGTCAGGCTACGTGCTGACGCACCGCTCAGTGCCAGCGTACGGGTCAGGAGTAGGGTACGGCGTAATGTAAGGTGTAGGGCTGATGGTAGATTTCTATTCCGGGCTAGGGTTAGGGTTAGGGAACGGCAAGGCTTAGGGCACAGGTGAGGGTACGGAAATGTGGGAGGGTCGGGCTACGTGCTGACGCATGGGTCTGTGCCAGCGTACGGGCCAGGTGTAGGCAACGGCGTAGAATAAAGTGTAGGGCTGGTGGTGGATTTGCGTTCTGGGCTAGGGTTAGGGTTAGGGAACGGCAAGGCTTAGGGCACTGGTCATGGAACGGAAACGCGGGAGGGTAAGCCTACGTGCTGATGCATGGTTCAGTGCCAGAATACAGGCCAGGAGGAGGCAACGGCGTAGGGTGAGGTGTAGGGCTGGTGGTGGGTTTCCTTTCCGGGCTAGGGTTAGGGTTACGGAACGGCAAGGCTTAGGGCACAGGTGAGGGTACGTAACGTGGGAGGGTCAGCCTACGTGCTGACGCACTGGTCAATGCCAGCGTACGGGCGAGGAGTAGGCAATGGCATAAGGTAAGGTGTACGGCTGGTGGTTGGTTTCCGTTCCAGGCTAAGGTTAGGGTTAGGTAACGGCAAGGCTTAGGGCACAGGTGAGGGTACGGAAACGTGGGAGGGTCGGGCTACGTGCTGACGCACGGGTCAGTGCCAGCGTACGGGCCAGGAGTAGGCAACGGCGTAGGATAAAGTGTAGGGCTGGTGGTGGATTTGCGTTCCGGGCTAGTGTTAGGGTTAGGGAACGGCATGGGTTAGGGCACAGGTGAGGGTACGGAAACGTGGGAGGGTCGGGCTACGTGCTGATGCACTGGTCAGTGCCAACGTACGGGACAGGAGTAGGCAACGGCGAAGGATAAAGTGTAGGGCGGGTGGTGGATTTGCGTTCCAGGCTAGGGTTAGGGTTAGGGAACGGCAAGGCTTAGGGCACAGGTGAGGGTACGGAAAGGTGGGAGGGTCAGGCTACGTGCTGACGCACGGCTCAGTGCCAGCGTACGGGCCAGGAATAGGGAACGGCGTAAGGTAAGGTGTAGGGCTGGTGGTGGGTTTCCGTTCCGGGCTAGGGTTAAGGTTAGGGAACGGCAAGGCTTAGGGCACAGGTCAGGGTACGGAAACGCGGGAGGGTAAGTCTACGTGCTGATGCACGGGTCATTGCCAGAGTACAGGCCAGTAGTAGGCAACGGCGTAGGTTAAGGTTAAGGGCTGGTGGTGGGTTTCCGTTCCCGGCTAGGGTTAGGGTTAGGGAACCGCAAGGCTTAGGGCACAGGTGAGGGTACGGAGACGTGGGAGGGTCAGGTTACGTGCTGACGCACGGGTCAATGCCAGCGTACGGGAGAGGAGTAGGCAACGGCGTAAGGTAAGGTGTAGGGCTGGTGGTTGGTTTCCGTTCCAGGCTAGGATTAGGGTTAGGGAACGGCAAGGCTTAGGGCACAGGTGAGGGTACGGAAACGTGGGATGGTCGGGCTACGTGCTGACGCACGGGTCAGTGCCAGCGTACGGGCCAGGAGTAGGCAACGGCATAGGATAAACTGTCGGGCTGGTGCTGGATTTGGGTTCCGGGCAACGGTTAGGGTTAGGGAACGGCAAGGCTTAGGGCACAGGTTAGGGAACGGAAACGTGGGAGGGTCAGGCTACGTGCTGACGCACGTTTCAGTGCCAGCGTATTGGCCACGAATAGGTTACGGCGTAAGGTAAGGTGTAGGGCTGGTGGTGGGTTTCCGTTCGGGTCTAGGGTTAGGGTTCGGGAACGGCAAGGCTTAGGGCACAGGTTAGGGTACGGAAACGTGGGAGGGTCAGGCTACGTGCTGACGCATGGGTCAGTGCCAGCGTAAGGGTCAGTAGTAGGGTACGGCGTAAGGTATGGTGTAGGGCTGGTGGTGGGTTTCTATTCCGGGCTAGGGTTAGGTTTAGGGAATGGCAAGGCTTAGGGCACAGGTGAGGGTACGGAAACGTGGGAGGGTCGAGCTACGTGCTGACGCACGGGTCAGTGCCAGCGTACGGGCCAGGAGTAGGCAACGGCGTAGGATAAAGTGTAGGGCTGGTGATGGATTTGCGTTCTGGGCTAGGGTTAGGTTTAGGGAACGGCAAGCCTTAGGGCACTGGTCAGGGTACGGAATAACGGGAGGGTCAGGCTACGTGCTGATGCACGGGTCAGTGCCAGAGTACAGGCCAGGAGTAGGCAACGGCGTAGGGTAAGGTGTAGGGCTGGTGGTGGGTTTCCATTCGGGGCTAGGGTTAGGGTTAGGGAACGGCAAGGCTTAGGGCACAGGAGAGGGTATGGAAACGTGGGAGGGTCGGGCTACGTGCTGACGCACGGGTCAGTGCCAGCGTACGGGCCAGGAGTAGGCAACGGCGTAGGATAAAGTGTAGGGCTGGTGGTGGATTTGCGTTCCGGGCTAGTGTTAGGGTTAGGGAACGGCATGGGTTAGGGCACAGGTGAGGGTACGGAAACGTGGGAGGGTCAGGCTACGTGCTGATGCACGGGTCATTGCCAGCGTACGGGTCAGGAGTAGCGTACGGCGTAAGGTAAGGTGTAGGGCTGGCGGTGGGTTTCTACTCCAGGCTAGGGTTACGGATAGGGAACGGCAAGGCTTAGGGCACAGGTGAGGGTACGGAAACGTGGGAGGGACAGGCTACGTGCTGACGCACGGTTCAGTGCCAGCGTACGGGCCAGGAATAGGGAACGGCGTAAGGTAAGGTGTAGGGCTGGTGGTGGGTTTCCGTTCCGGGCTAGGGTTAGGGTTAAGGAACGGCAAGGCTTAGGGCACAGGTGAGGGTACGGAAACGTGGGATCGTCAGGCTACGTGCTGACGCACGGGTCAGTGCCAGCGTACGGGCCAGGAGTACGCAACGGCATAAGGTAAGGTGTAGGGCTGGTGGTTGGTTTCCGTTCCAGGCTAGCGTTAGTGTTAGGGAACGACAAGGCTTAGGGCACAGGTCAGGGTACGGAAACGCGGGAGGGTAAGGCTACGTGCTGATGCGCAGGTCAGTGCCAGAGTACACGCCAGTAGTAGGCAACGGCGTAGGGTAAGGTTTTGGGCTGGTTGTGGGTTTCCATTCCGTGCTAGTGTTAGGGTTAGGGAACCGCAAGGCTTAGGGCACAGGTGAGGGTACGGAGACGTGCGTGGGTCAGGCTATGTGCTGACGCACGGGTCAATGCCAGCGTACGGGCCAGGAGTAGGCAACGGCGTAAGGTATGGTGTAGGGCTGGTGGTTGGTTTCCGTTCCAGGATAGGGTTAGTGTTAGGGAACGGCAAGGCTTAGGGCACAGGTGAGGGTACGGAAACGTGGGAGGGTCGGGCTACGTGCTGACACACGGGTCAGTGCCAGCGTACGGGCCAGGAGTAGGCAACAGCGTAGGATAAAGTGTAGGGCTGGTGGTGGATTTGCGTTCCGGGCTAGGGTTAGGGTTAGGGAACGGTAAGGCTTAGGGCACAGGTGTGGGAACGGAAACGTGGGAGGGTCAGGCTACGTGCTGACGTACGGTTCAGTGCCAGCGTACGGGCCAGGAATTTGAAACGGCATAAGTTAAGGTGTAGGGCTGGTGGTGGGTTTCCGTTCCGGGCTAGGGTTAGGGTTAGGGAACGTCAAGGCTTAGGGCACAGGTGAGGGTACGGAAACGTTGGAGGCTCAGACTACGTGCTGACGCATGGTTCAGTGCCAGCGTACGGGTCAGGAGTAGGATACGGCGTAAGGTAAGGTTTAGGGCTGGTGGTGGGTTTCTATTCCGGGCTAGGTTTAGGGTTAGGGAAAGGCAAGGCTTAGGGCACAGGTGAGGGTACGGAAACGTGGGAGGGTCAGGCTACATGCTGACCCACGGTTCAGTGCCAGCGTACGGGCCAGGAATAGGTTACGGCGTAAGGTAAGGTGTAGGGATGGTGGTGGGTTTCTAATCCGGGCTAGGGTTAGGATTAGGGAACGGCAAGTCTTAGGGCACAGGTGAGGGTACGGAAACGTGGGAGGGTCGGGCTAAGTGCTGACGCACGGGTCAGTGCCAGCGTAATGGCCACGAGAAGGCAATGACGTAAGGTAAGATGTAGGGCTGGTGGTTGGTTTCCGTTCCAGGCTAGGGTTAGGGTAAGGGAACGGCAAGGCTTAGGGCACAGGTGAGGGTACGGAAACGTGGGAGTGTCAGGCTACATGCTGACGCACGGTTCAGTACCAGCGTACGGGCAAGGAATAAGTTACGGCGTAAGGTAAGGTGTAGGGCTTGTGGTGGGTTTCCGTTCGGGTCTAGGGTTAGAGTTAGGGAACGGCAAGGCTTAGGGCACAGGGGAGGTTACGGAAACGTGGGAGGGTCAGGCTACGTGCTGACGCACGTTTCAGTGCCAGCGTACGGGCCAGTAATAGGGTACGGTGTAAGGTAAGGTGTAGGGCTGGTTGTGGGTTTCCGTTCAGGGCTAGGGTTAGGGTTAGGGAATGGCAAGGCTTAGGGCACAGGTGAGGGTACGGAAACGTGAGAGGGTCAGGCTACGTGCTGACGCATGGGTCTGTGCCAGCGTACGGGCCAGGAGTAGGCAATGGCGTAAGGTAAGGTGTAGGGCTGGTGGTTGTTTTCCGTTCCGGGCTGGGGTTAGGTTTAGGGAATGGCAAGGCTTAGGGCACAGGTGAGGGTACGGAAATGTGGGAGGGTCAGGCTACGTGCTGACGCACGGGTCAGTGCCAGCGTACGGGCCAGGAGTAGGCAATGGCGTAAGGTAAGGTGTAGGGCTGGTGGTTGGGTTCCGTTCCTGGCTAGGGTTAGGGTTAGGGAACGGCAAGGCTTAGGGCGCAGGTCAGGGTACGGAAACGCGGGTGCGTAAGGTTACGTGCTGATGCACGGGTCAGTGCCAGAGTACAGGCCAGGAGTAGGCAATGGCGTAGGGTAAGGTTTAGGGCTGGTGGTGGGTTTCCGTTCCGGGCTAGGGTTAGGGTTAGGGAACGGCATGGGTTAGGGCACTGGTCAGGGTACGGAAACGCGGGAGTGTAAGGCTACGTGCTGCTGCACGGTCAGTGCCAGAGTCCAGGCCGGGAGTAGGCAACGGCGAAGGGTAAGGTGTAGGGCTGGTGGTGTGTTTCCGTTCCGTGCTAGGGTTAGGGTTAGGGAACTGCAAGGCTTAGGGCACAGGTGAGGATACGGAAACGTGGGAGGGTTAGGATACGTGCTGACGCACGGGTCTGTGCCAGCGTACGGGCCAGGAGTAGGCAACTGCGTAAGGTAAGGTGTAGGGCTGGTGGTTGTATTCCGTTCCAGGCTGGGGTTAGGGTTAGGGAATGGCAAGGCTTAGGGCACAGGTGAGGGTACGGAAACGTGCGAGGGTCAGGCTACGTGCTGACGCACGGGTCAGTGCCAGCGTACGGGCCAGGAGTAGGCAACGGCGTAAGGTAAGGTGTAGGGCTGGTGGTTGGGTTCCGTTCCAGGCTAGGGTTAGGATTAGGGAACGGCAAGTCTTAGGGCACAGGTGAGGGTACGAAAACGTGGGATGGTCAGGCTACGTGCTGACGCACGGGTCAGTGCCAGCGTACGGGCCAGGAGTAGGCAACGGCGTAGGATAAAGTGTAGGGCTGGTGGTGGATTTGCGTTCTGGGCTAGGGTTAGGGTTAGGGAACGGCAAGGCTTAGGGCACAGGTCAGGGTACGGAAACGCGGGTGGGTAAGGCTACGTGCTGATGAACGGGTCATTGCCAGAGTACAGGCCAGGAGTAGGCAACGGCGTAGGGTAAGGTTTAGGGCTGGTGGTGGGTTTCCGTTCCGGGCTAGGGTTAGGGTTAGGGAAAGGCAAGGCTTAGGGCATAGGTGATGGTACGGAAACGTGGGAGGGATGGGCTACGTGCTGACGCACGGGTCAGTGCCAGCGTACGGGCCAGGAGTAGGCAACGGCCTAGGATACAGTGTAGGGCTGGTGGTGGATTTGCGTTCCGGGCTAGGGTTAGGGTTAGGGAACGGCAAGGCTTAGGGCACAGGTGAGGGTATGGAAACGTGTGAGGGTTAGGCTCCGTGCTGACGCACTGTAAAGTGCCAGCGTACGGGCCAGGAATAGTGTACGGCGTAAGGTAAGGTGTAGGGCTGGTGGTGGGTTTCTAATCCGGACTAGTGTTATGGTTAGGGAACAGCAAGGCTTAGGGCAAAGGTGAGGGTACGGAAACGTGGGAGGGTCAGGCTACGTGCTGTCGCACGGGTCAGTGCCAGCGTACGGGCCAGGAATAGGGTACGGCGTAAGGTAAGGTGTAGGGCTGGTTGTTGGTTTCCGTTCCGGGCTAGGGTTAGTGTTAGGGAACGGCAAGGCTTAGGGCACAGGTGAGGGTACGGAAACGTGGGAGGGTCAGGCTACGTGCTGTCGCACGGGTCAGTGCCAGCGTACGGACCAGGAGTAGGCAACGGCGTAGGATAAAGTGTAGGGCTGGTGATGGATTTGCGTTCTGGGCTAGGGTTAGTGTTAGGGAACGGCAAGTGTTAGGGCACTGGTCAGGGTACGGAAAAGCGGGAGGGTAAGGTTACGTGCTGATGCACGGGTCAGTGCCAGAGTACAGGCCAAGAGTAGGCAACGGCGTAGGGTAAGGTGTAGGGCTGGTGGTGGGTTTCCGTTCCGGGCTAGGGTTAGTGTTAGGGAACGGCAAGGCTTAGGGCACAGGTGAGGGTACGGAAACGTAGGAGGGTCGGGCTACGTGCTGACGCACGGTTCAGTGCCAGCGTACGGGCCAGGAGTAGGCAACGGCGTAGGATAAAGTGTAGGGCTGGTGGTGGATTAGCGTTCTGGGCTAGGGTTAGGGTTAGGGAATGGCAAGGCTTAGGGCACAGGTCAGGGTACGGAAACGCGGGAGGGTAAGGCTACGTGCTGATGCACGGTTCAGTGCCAGAGTACAGGCCAGGAGTAGGCAACAGCGTAGGGTAAGGTGTAGGGCTGGTGGTGCGTTTCCGTTCCGGGCTAGGGTTAGGGTTAGGGAACGGCAAGATTTAGGGCACAGGTGAGGGTACGTAAACGTGGGAGGTTCAGGCTACGTGCTGACGCACGGGTCAATGCCAGCGTACGGGCGAGGAGTAGGCAACGACATAAGGTAAGGTGTACGGCTGGTGGTTGATTTCCGTTCCAGGCTAGGGTTAGGTTTAGGGAACGGCAAGGCTTAGGGCACAGGTGAGGGTACGGAAACGTGGGAGGGTCAGGCTACGTGCTGACGCACGGTTCAGTGACAGCATACGGGCCAGGAATAGGGAACGGCGTAAGGTAAGGTTTAGGGCTGGTGGTGGGTTTCCGTTCCGGGCTAGGCTTAGGGTTAGGGAACGGCAAGGCTTAGGGCACAGGTCAGGGTACGGAAACGCGGGAGGGTAAGGCTACGTGCTGATGCACGGGTCAGTGCCAGAGTACAGGCCAGTAGTAGGCAACGGCGTAAGTTAAGGTGTAGGGCTGGTGGTTGGTTTCCGTTCCAGGCTAGGTTTAGGGTTAGGGAACGGCAAGGCTTAGGGCACAGGTGAGGGTACGGAAACGTGGGAGGGTCGGGCTACGTGCTGACACACTGGTCAGTGCCAGCGTATGGGCCAGGAGTAGGCAACGTCTTAGGATAAAGTGTAGGGCTGGTGGTGGAGTTGCGTTCCTGGCTAGGGTTAGGGTTAGGGAACGGCAAGGCTTAGGGCACAGGTGAGGGAACGGAAACGTGGGAGAGTCAGGCTACGTGCTGACGCACGGTTCAGTGCCAGCGTACGGGCCAGGAATATGGAACGGCGTAAGTTAAGGTGTAGGGCTGGTGGTGGGTTTCCGTTCCGGGCTAGGGTTAGGGTTAGGTAACGTCAAGGCTTAAGGCACAGGTGAGGGTACGGAAACGTTGGAGGCTCAGACTACGTGCTGACGCATGGTTCAGTGCCAGCGTACGGGTCAGGAGTAGGATACGGCATAAGGTAATTTGTAGGGCTGGTGGTGGGTTTCTATTCCGGGCTAGGGTTAGGGTTAGGGAACGGCAAGGCTTAGGGCACAGGTGAGGGTACGGAAACGTGGGAGGGTCGGGCTACGTGCTGACGCACGTGTCAGTGCCAGCGTACGGGCCAGGAGTAGGCAACCGCGTAGGATAAAGTGTAGGGCTGGTGGTGGATTTGCGTTCTGGGCTAGGGTTAGGGTTAGGGAACGGCAAGGCTTAGGGCACAGGTCAGGGTACGGAAACGCGGGAGGGTAAGGCTACGTGCTGATGCACGGTTCAGTGCCAGAGTACAGGCCAGGAGTAGGCAACGGCGTAGGGTAAGGTGTAGGGCTGGTGGTGGGTTTCCGTTCCGGGATAGGGTTAGGGTTAGGGAACGGCAAGGCTTAGGGCACAGGTGAGGGTACATAAACGTGGGAGGGTCAGGCTACGTGATGACGCATGGGTCAATGCCAGCGTACGGGCGAGGAGTAGGCAACGGCGTAAGGTAAGGTTTACGGCTGGTGGTGGGTTTCCGTTCCGGACTAGGGTTAGGGTTAGGGAACGGCAAGGCTTAGGGCACAGGTGAGGGTACGGAAACGTTTTAGGCTCAGACTACGTGCAGACGCATGGTTCAGTGCCAGCGTACGGTTAAGGAGTAGGATACGGCGTAAGGTAATGTGTAGGGCTGGTGGTGGGTTTCTATTCCGGGCTAGGGTTAGGGTTAGGGAAAGGCAAGTCTTAGGGCACAGGTGAGGTTACGGAAACGTGGGAGGGTCAGGCTACATGCAGACGAACGGTTCAGTGCCTGCGTACGGGCCAGGAATAGGTTACGGCGTAAGGTAAGGTGTAGGGCTGGTGGTGGGTTTCCGTTCCGGGCTAGGGTTATGGTTAGGGAACGGCAAGGCTTAGGGCACAGGTGAGGGTACTGAAACGTGGGAGGGTCAGGCTACGTGCTGACGCATGGGTCAGTGCCAGCATACGGGCCAGGAGTAGGGTACGGCGTAAGGTAAAGTGTAGGGCTTGTGCTTGATTTCCTTTCAAGGCTAGGTTTAGGGTTAGAGAACGGCAAGGCTTAGGGCACAGGTGAGGGTACTGAAACGTGGGAGGGAGGGGCTACGTGCTGACGCACAGGTCACTGCCAGCGTACGGGCCAGGAGTAGGCAACGGCATAGGATACAGTGTAGGGCTGGTGGTGGATTTGCGTTCCGGGCTAGGGTTAGGGTTAGGGAACGGCAAGGCTTAGGGCACAGGTGAGGGTATGGAAACGTGGGAGGGTCAGGCTACGTGCTGACGCACGGGTCAGTGCCAGCGTACGGGTCAGGAGTAGTGTACGGCGTAATGTAAGGTGTAGGGCTGGTGGTGGGTTTCTATTCCGGGCTAGGGTTAGGGTTAGGGAACGGCAAGGCTTAGGGCACAGGTGAGGGTACGGAAATGTGGGAGGGTCGGGCTACGTGCTGACGCACGGGTCAGTGCCAGCGTACGGGCCAGGAGTAGGCAACGGCGCAGGATAAAGTGTAGGGCTGGTGGTAGATTTGCGTTCCGGGCTAGGGTTAGGGTTAGGGAACGGCAAGGCTTAGGGCACAGGTCAGGGTACAGAAAGGCGGGAGGGTAAGGCTACGTGCTGATGCAAGGTTCAGTGCCAGAGTACAGGCCAGGAGTAGGCAACGGCGTAGGGTAAGGTGTAGGGCTGGTGGTGGGTTTCCGTTCCGGGCTAGGGTTAGGGTTAGGGAACGGCAAGGCTTAGGGCACCGGTGAGGGTACGTAAACGTGGGAGGGTCAGGCTACGTGCTGACGCACGGCTCAGTGCCAGCGTACGGGCCAGGAATAGGGTACGGCGTAAGGTAAGGTGTACGGCTGCTGGTGGGTTTCCGTTCCGGGCTAGGGTTAGGGTTAGGGAACGGCAAGGCTTAGGGCACAGGTGAGGTTACAGAAACGTGGGACGGTCAGGCTACGTGCTGACGCACGTTTCAGTGCCAGCGTACGGGCCAGGGGTAGGCAACGGCGTAAGGTAAGATGTAGGGCTGGTGGTTGGTTTCCGTTCCAGGCTAGGGTTAGGGTAAGGGAACGGCAAGGCTTAGGGCACAGGTGAGGGTACCGAAACGTGGGAGGGTCAGGCTACATGCTGACGCACGGTTCAGTGCCAGCGTATGGGCCAGGAATAAGTTACGGCGTAAGGTAAGGTGTAGGGCTGGTGGTGGGTTTCCGTTCGGGGCTAGGGTTAGGGTTAGGGAACGGCAAGGCTTAGGGCACAGGTGAGGGTACGGAAACGTGGGAGGGTCAGGCTACGTGCTGACGCACGGGTCAGTGCCAGCGTACGGGTCAGTAGCAGCGTACGGCGTAAGGTATGGTGTAGGGCTGTTGGTGGGTTACTATTCCGGGCTAGGGTTAGGGTTAGGGAATGGCAAGGCTTAGGGCACAGGTGAGGGTACGGAAACGTGGGAAGGTCAGGCTATGTGCTGACGCACGGGTCAGTGCCAGGGTACGGGCCAGGAGTAGGCAACGGCGTAAGGTAAGGTGTAGGGCTGGTGGTTGGTTTCCGTTCCAGGCTAGGGTTAGGGTTAGGGAACGGCAAGGCTTAGGGCACAGGTGAGGGTACGGAAACGTGGGAGGGTCGGGCTACGTGCTGACGCACAGGTCAGTGCCAGCGTACGGGCCAGGAGTAGGCAACGGCGTAGGATAAAGTGTAGGGTTGGTGGTGGATTTGCGTTCTGGGCTAGGGTTAGGGTTAGGGAACGGCAAGGCTTAGGGCACAGGTCAGGGTACGTAAACGCGGGAGGGTAAGGCTACGTGCTGATGCACGGTGCAGTGCCAGAGTACAGGCCAGGAGTAGGCAACGGCGTAGGGTAAGGTGTAGGGCTGGTGGTGGGTTTCCGTTCCGGGCTAGGGTTAGGTTTAGGGAACGGCAAGGCTTAGGGCACAGGTGAGGGTACGTAAACGTGGGAGGGTCAGGCTACGTGCTGACGCACGGGTCAATGCCAGCGTACGGGCGAGGAGTAGGCAACGGCGTAAGGTAAGGTTTAGGGCTGGTGGTGGGTTTCCGTTCCGGACTAGGGTTAGGGTTAGGGAACGGCAAGGCTTAGGGCACAGGTGAGGGTACGTAAACGTGGGAGGTTCAGGCTACGTGCTGACGCACGGGTCAATGCCAGCGTACGGGCGAGGAGTAGGCAACGACATAAGGTAAGGTGTACGGCTGGTGGTTGATTTCCGTTCCAGGCTAGGGTTAGGTTTAGGGAACGGCAAGGCTTAGGGCACAGGTGAGGGTACGGAAACGTGGGAGGGTCAGGCTACGTGCTGACGCACGGTTCAGTGACAGCATACGGGCCAGGAATAGGGAACGGCGTAAGGTAAGGTTTAGGGCTGGTGGTGGGTTTCCGTTCCGGGCTAGGCTTAGGGTTAGGGAACGGCAAGGCTTAGGGCACAGGTCAGGGTACGGAAACGCGGGAGGGTAAGGCTACGTGCTGATGCACGGGTCAGTGCCAGAGTACAGGCCAGTAGTAGGCAACGGCGTAAGTTAAGGTGTAGGGCTGGTGGTTGGTTTCCGTTCCAGGCTAGGTTTAGGGTTAGGGAACGGCAAGGCTTAGGGCACAGGTGAGGGTACGGAAACGTGGGAGGGTCGGGCTACGTGCTGACACACTGGTCAGTGCCAGCGTATGGGCCAGGAGTAGGCAACGTCTTAGGATAAAGTGTAGGGCTGGTGGTGGAGTTGCGTTCCTGGCTAGGGTTAGGGTTAGGGAACGGCAAGGCTTAGGGCACAGGTGAGGGAACGGAAACGTGGGAGAGTCAGGCTACGTGCTGACGCACGGTTCAGTGCCAGCGTACGGGCCAGGAATATGGAACGGCGTAAGTTAAGGTGTAGGGCTGGTGGTGGGTTTCCGTTCCGGGCTAGGGTTAGGGTTAGGTAACGTCAAGGCTTAAGGCACAGGTGAGGGTACGGAAACGTTGGAGGCTCAGACTACGTGCTGACGCATGGTTCAGTGCCAGCGTACGGGTCAGGAGTAGGATACGGCATAAGGTAATTTGTAGGGCTGGTGGTGGGTTTCTATTCCGGGCTAGGGTTAGGGTTAGGGAACGGCAAGGCTTAGGGCACAGGTGAGGGTACGGAAACGTGGGAGGGTCGGGCTACGTGCTGACGCACGTGTCAGTGCCAGCGTACGGGCCAGGAGTAGGCAACCGCGTAGGATAAAGTGTAGGGCTGGTGGTGGATTTGCGTTCTGGGCTAGGGTTAGGGTTAGGGAACGGCAAGGCTTAGGGCACAGGTCAGGGTACGGAAACGCGGGAGGGTAAGGCTACGTGCTGATGCACGGTTCAGTGCCAGAGTACAGGCCAGGAGTAGGCAACGGCGTAGGGTAAGGTGTAGGGCTGGTGGTGGGTTTCCGTTCCGGGATAGGGTTAGGGTTAGGGAACGGCAAGGCTTAGGGCACAGGTGAGGGTACATAAACGTGGGAGGGTCAGGCTACGTGATGACGCATGGGTCAATGCCAGCGTACGGGCGAGGAGTAGGCAACGGCGTAAGGTAAGGTTTACGGCTGGTGGTGGGTTTCCGTTCCGGACTAGGGTTAGGGTTAGGGAACGGCAAGGCTTAGGGCACAGGTGAGGGTACGGAAACGTTTTAGGCTCAGACTACGTGCAGACGCATGGTTCAGTGCCAGCGTACGGTTAAGGAGTAGGATACGGCGTAAGGTAATGTGTAGGGCTGGTGGTGGGTTTCTATTCCGGGCTAGGGTTAGGGTTAGGGAAAGGCAAGTCTTAGGGCACAGGTGAGGTTACGGAAACGTGGGAGGGTCAGGCTACATGCAGACGAACGGTTCAGTGCCTGCGTACGGGCCAGGAATAGGTTACGGCGTAAGGTAAGGTGTAGGGCTGGTGGTGGGTTTCCGTTCCGGGCTAGGGTTATGGTTAGGGAACGGCAAGGCTTAGGGCACAGGTGAGGGTACTGAAACGTGGGAGGGTCAGGCTACGTGCTGACGCATGGGTCAGTGCCAGCATACGGGCCAGGAGTAGGGTACGGCGTAAGGTAAAGTGTAGGGCTTGTGCTTGATTTCCTTTCAAGGCTAGGTTTAGGGTTAGAGAACGGCAAGGCTTAGGGCACAGGTGAGGGTACTGAAACGTGGGAGGGACGGGCTACGTGCTGACGCACAGGTCACTGCCAGCGTACGGGCCAGGAGTAGGCAACGGCATAGGATACAGTGTAGGGCTGGTGGTGGATTTGCGTTCCGGGCTAGGGTTAGGGTTAGGGAACGGCAAGGCTTAGGGCACAGGTGAGGGTATGGAAACGTGGGAGGGTCAGGCTACGTGCTGACGCACGGGTCAGTGCCAGCGTACGGGTCAGGAGTAGTGTACGGCGTAATGTAAGGTGTAGGGCTGGTGGTGGGTTTCTATTCCGGGCTAGGGTTAGGGTTAGGGAACGGCAAGGCTTAGGGCACAGGTGAGGGTACGGAAATGTGGGAGGGTCGGGCTACGTGCTGACGCACGGGTCAGTGCCAGCGTACGGGCCAGGAGTAGGCAACGGCGCAGGATAAAGTGTAGGGCTGGTGGTAGATTTGCGTTCCGGGCTAGGGTTAGGGTTAGGGAACGGCAAGGCTTAGGGCACAGGTCAGGGTACAGAAAGGCGGGAGGGTAAGGCTACGTGCTGATGCATGGTTCAGTGCCAGAGTACAGGCCAGGAGTAGGCAACGGCGTAGGGTAAGGTGTAGGGCTGGTGGTGGGTTTCCGTTCCGGGCTAGGGTTAGGGTTAGGGAACGGCAAGGCTTAGGGCACCGGTGAGGGTACGTAAACGTGGGAGGGTCAGGCTACGTGCTGACGCACGGCTCAGTGCCAGCGTACGGGCCAGGAATAGGGTACGGCGTAAGGTAAGGTGTACGGCTGCTGGTGGGTTTCCGTTCCGGGCTAGGGTTAGGGTTAGGGAACGGCAAGGCTTAGGGCACAGGTGAGGTTACAGAAACGTGGGACGGTCAGGCTACGTGCTGACGCACGTTTCAGTGCCAGCGTACGGGCCAGGGGTAGGCAACGGCGTAAGGTAAGATGTAGGGCTGGTGGTTGGTTTCCGTTCCAGGCTAGGGTTAGGGTAAGGGAACGGCAAGGCTTAGGGCACAGGTGAGGGTACCGAAACGTGGGAGGGTCAGGCTACATGCTGACGCACGGTTCAGTGCCAGCGTATGGGCCAGGAATAAGTTACGGCGTAAGGTAAGGTGTAGGGCTGGTGGTGGGTTTCCGTTCGGGGCTAGGGTTAGGGTTAGGGAACGGCAAGGCTTAGGGCACAGGTGAGGGTACGGAAACGTGGGAGGGTCAGGCTACGTGCTGACGCACGGGTCAGTGCCAGCGTACGGGTCAGTAGCAGCGTACGGCGTAAGGTATGGTGTAGGGCTGTTGGTGGGTTACTATTCCGGGCTAGGGTTAGGGTTAGGGAATGGCAAGGCTTAGGGCACAGGTGAGGGTACGGAAACGTGGGAAGGTCAGGCTATGTGCTGACGCACGGGTCAGTGCCAGGGTACGGGCCAGGAGTAGGCAACGGCGTAAGGTAAGGTGTAGGGCTGGTGGTTGGTTTCCGTTCCAGGCTAGGGTTAGGGTTAGGGAACGGCAAGGCTTAGGGCACAGGTGAGGGTACGGAAACGTGGGAGGGTCGGGCTACGTGCTGACGCACAGGTCAGTGCCAGCGTACGGGCCAGGAGTAGGCAACGGCGTAGGATAAAGTGTAGGGTTGGTGGTGGATTTGCGTTCTGGGCTAGGGTTAGGGTTAGGGAACGGCAAGGCTTAGGGCACAGGTCAGGGTACGTAAACGCGGGAGGGTAAGGCTACGTGCTGATGCACGGTTCAGTGCCAGAGTACAGGCCAGGAGTAGGCAACGGCGTAGGGTAAGGTGTAGGGCTGGTGGTGGGTTTCCGTTCCGGGCTAGGGTTAGGTTTAGGGAACGGCAAGGCTTAGGGCACAGGTGAGGGTACGTAAACGTGGGAGGGTCAGGCTACGTGCTGACGCACGGATCAATGCCAGCGTACGGGCGAGGAGTAGGCAACGGCGTAAGGTAAGGTTTAGGGCTGGTGGTGGGTTTCCGTTCCGGACTAGGGTTAGGGTTAGGGAACGGCAAGGCTTAGGGCACAGGTCAGGGTACGGAAACGCGGGAGGGTAAGGCTACGTGCTGATGCACGGTTCAGTGCCAGAGTACAGGCCAGGAGTAGGCAACGGCGTAGGGTAAGGTGTAGGGCTGGTGGTGGGTTTCCGTTCCGTGCTAGGGTTAGGGTTAGGGAACGGCAAGGCTTAGGGCACAGGTGAGGGTACTTAAACGTGGGAGGGTCAGGCTACGTGCTGACGCACGGGACAATGCCAGGGTACGGGCCAGGAGTAGGCAACGGCGTAAGATAAGGTGTACGGCTGGTGGTTGGTTTCCGTTACAGGCTAGGGTTAGGGTTAGGGAATGGCAAGGCTTAGGGCACAGGTGAGGGTACGGAAACGTGGGAGGGTCAGGCTACGTGCTGACGCACGGTTCAGTGCCAGCGTATGGGCCAGGAATATGGTACGGCGTAAGGTAAGGTGTAGGGCTGGTGGTGGGTTTCTAATACGGGCTAGGGTTAGGGTTAGGGAACGGCAAGTCTTAGGGCAAAGGAGAGGGTACGGAAACGTGGGAGGGTCAGGCTACGTGCTGACACACGGTTCAGTGCCAGCGTACGGGCCAGGAATAGGGTACGGCGTAAGGTAAGGTGTACGGCTGGTGGTGGGTTTCCGTTCCGGGCTAGGGTTAGGGTTAGGGAACGGCAAGGCTTAGGGCACAGGTGATGTTACAGAAACGTGGGACGGTCAGGCTACGTGCTGACGCACGTGTCACTGCCAGCATACGGGCCAGGGGTAGGCAACGGCGTAAGGTAAGATGTAGGGCTGGTGGTTGGTTTCCGTTCCAGGCTAGGGTTAGGGTAAGGGAACGGCAAGGCTTAGGGCACAGGTGATGGTACCGAAACGTGGGAGGGTCAGGCTACATGCTGACGCATGGTTCAGTGCCAGCGTATTGGCCAGGAATAAGTTACGGCGTAAGGTAAGGTTTAGGGCTGGTGGTGGGTTTCAGTTCGGGGCTAGGGTTAGGGTTAGGGAACGGCAAGGCTTAGGGCACAGGTGAGGGTACGGAAAGGTGGGAGGGTCAGGCTACGTGCTGACGCACGGGTCAGTGCCAGCGTACGGGTCAGTAGCAGCGTACGGCGTAAGGTATGGTGTAGGGCTGGTGGTAGGTTTCCGTTCCAGGCTAGGGTTAGGGTTAGGGAGTGGCAAGGCTTAGGGCACAGGTGAGGGTACGGCAACGGGGGAGGGTCGGGCTACGTGCTGACGCACTGGTCAGTGCCAGCGTAAGGGCCAGGAGTAGGCAAAGGCGTAGGATAAAGTGTAGGGCTGGTGGTGGATTTGCGTTCCTGGTTAGGGTTAGGGTTAGGGAATGGCAAGGCTTAGGGCACAGGTGAGGGAACGGAAACGTGGGAGGGTCAGGCTACGTGCTGACACACGGATCAGTGCCAGCGTACGGGCCAGGAATAGGGAACGGCGTAAGTTAAGGTGTAGGGCTGGTGTTGGGTTTCCGTTCCGGGCTAGGGTTAGGGTTAGGGAACGTCAAGGCTTAGGGCCCAGGTGAGGGTACGGAAACGTTAGAGGTTCAGACTACGTGCAGAAGCATGGTTCAGTGCCAGCGTACGGGTCAGGAGTAGGATACGGCGTAAGGTAATGTGTAGGGCTGGTGGTGGGTTTCTATTCCGGGCTAGGGTTAGGGTAAGGGAAAGGCAAGGCTTAGGGCACAGGTGAGGTTACGGAAACGTGGGAGGGTCAGGCTACATGCAGACGAACGGTTCAGTGCCTGCGTACGGGCCAGGAATAGGTTACGGCGTAAGGTAAGGTGTAGGGCTGGTGGTGGGTTTCCGTTCCGGGCTAGGGTTATGGTTAGGGAACGGCAAGGCTTAGGGCACAGGTAAGGGTACTGAAACGTGGGAGGGTCAGGCTACGTGCTGACGCATGGGTCAGTGCCAGCATACGGGCCAGGAGTAGGGTACGGCGTAAGGTAAAGTGTACGGCTTGTGCTTGATTTCCTTTCCAGGCTAGGTTTAGGGATAGGGAACGGCAAGGCTTAGGGCACAGGTGAGGGTACGGAAACGTGGGAAGGACGGGCTACGTGCTGACGCAAGGGTCAGTGCCAGGGTACGGGCCAGGAGTAGGCAACGGCATAGGATACAGTGTAGGGCTGGTGGTGGATTTGCGTTCCGGGCTAGGGTTAGGGTTAGGGAACGGCAAGGCTTAGGGCACAGGTGAGGGTACGGAAACGTGGGAGGGTCAGGCTACGTGCTGACGCACGATTCAGTGCCAGCGTACGGGCCAGGAATAGTGTACGGCGTAAGGTAAGGTGTAAGGCTGGTGGTGGGTTTCCGTTCCGGGCTAGGGTTAGGGTTAGGGAACGGCAAGGCTTAGGGCACAGGTGAGGTTACAGAAACGTGGGACGGTCAGGCTACGTGCTGACGCACGTTTCAGTGCCAGCGTACGGGCCAGGGGTAGGCAACGGCGTAAGGTAAGATGTAGGGCTGGTGGTTGGTTTCCGTTCCAGGCTAGGGTTAGGGTAAGGGAACGGCAAGGCTTAGGGCACAGGTGAGGGTACCGAAACGTGGGAGGGTCAGGCTACATGCTGACGCACGGTTCAGTGCCAGCGTATGGGCCAGGAATAAATTACGGCGTAAGGTAAGGTGTAGGGCTGGTGGTGGTTTTCCGTTCGGGGCTAGGGTTAGGGTTAGGGAACGGCAAGGCTTAGGGCACAGGTGAGGGTACGGAAACGTGGGAGGGTCAGGCTACGTGCTGACGCACGGGTCAGTGCCAGCGTACGGGTCAGTAGCAGCGTACGGCGTAAGGTATGGTGTAGGGCTGTTGGTGGGTTACTATTCCGGGCTAGGGTTAGGGTTAGGGAATGGCAAGGCTTAGGGCACAGGTGAGGGTACGGAAACGTGGGAGGGTCAGGCTATGTGCTCACGCACGGGTCAGTGCCAGCGTACGGGCCAGGAGTAGGCAACGGCGTAAGGTAAGGTGTAGGGCTGGTGGTTGGTTTTCGTTCCAGGCTAGGGTTAGGGTTAGGGAACGGCAAGGCTTAGGGCACAGGTGAGGGTACGGAAACGTGGGAGGGTCGGGCTACGTGCTGACGCACGGGTCAGTGCCAGCGTACGGGCCAGGAGTAGGCAACGGCGTAGGATAAAGTGTAGGGTTGGTGGTGGATTTGCGTTCTGGGCTAGGGTTAGGGTTAGGGAACGGCAAGGCTTAGGGCACAGGTCAGGGTACGTAAACGCGGGAGGGTAAGGCTACGTGCTGATGCACGGTTCAGTGCCCGAGTACAGGCCAGGAGTAGGCAACGGCGTAGGGTAAGGTGTAGGGCTGGTGGTGGGTTTCCTTTCCGGGCTAGGGTTAGGGTTAGGGAACGGCAAGGCTTAGGGCACAGGTGAGGGTACGTAAACGTGGGAGGGTCAGGCTCCGTGCTGACGCACGGGTCAATGCCAGCGTACGGGCGAGGAGTAGGCAACGGCGTAAGGTAAGGTGTACGGCTGGTGGTTGGTTTCCGTTACAGGCTAGGGTTAGGGTTAGGGAATGGCAAGGCTTAGGGCACAGGTGAGGGTACGGAAACGTGGGAGGTTCAGGCTACGTGCTGACGCACGGTTCAGTGCCAGCGTACAGGCCAGGAATATGGTACGGCGTAAGGTAAGGTGTAGGGCTGGTGGTGGGTTTCTAATCCGGGCTAGGGTTAGGGTTAGGGAACGGCAAGTCTTAGGGCAAAGGAGAGGGTACGGAAACGTGGGAGGGTCAGGCTACGTGCTGACACACGGTTCAGTGCCAGCGTAGGGGCCAGGAATAGGGTACGGCGTAAGGTAAGGTGTACGGCTGGTAGTGGGTTTCCGTTCCGGGCTAGGGTTAGGGTTAGGGAACGGCAAGGCTTAGGGCACAGGTGAGGTTACAGAAACGTGGGACGGTCAGGCTACGTGCTGACGCACGTGTCACTGCCAGCATACGGGCCAGGGGTAGGCAACGGCGTAAGGTAAGATGTAGGGCTGCTGGTTGGTTTCCGTTACAGGCTAGGGTTAGGGTAAGGGAACGGCAAGGCTTAGGGTACAGGTGAGGGTACCGAAACGTGGGAGGGTCAGGCTACATGCTGACGCATGGTTCAGTGCCAGCGTATGGGCCAGGAATAAGTTACGGCGTAAGGTAAGGTGTAGGGATGGTGGAGGGTTTCCGTTCGGGGGTAGGGTTAGGTTTAGGGAACGGCAAGGCTTAGGGCACAGGTGAGGGTATGGAAAGGTGGGAGGGTCAGGCTACGTGCTGACGCACGGGTCAGTGCCAGCGTACGGGTCAGTAGCAGCGTACGGCGTAAGGTATGGTGTAGGGCTGGTGGTAGGTTTCCATTCCAGGCTAGGGTTAGGGTTAGGGAATGGCAAGGCTTAGGGCACAGGTGAGGGTACGGCAACGTGGGAGGGTCGGGCTACGTGCTGACGCACTGGTCAGTGCCAGCATACGGGCCAGGAGTAGGCAAAGGCGTAGGATAAAGTGTAGGGCTGGTGGTGGATTTGCGTTCCTGGCTAGGGTTAGGGTTAGGGAATGGCAAGGCTTAGGGCACAGGTGAGGGAACGGAAACGTGGGAGGGTCAGGCTACGTGCTGACACACGGTTCAGTGCCAGCGTACGGGCCAGGAATAGGGAACGGCGTAAGTTAAGGTGTAGGGCTGGTGTTGTGTTTCCGTTCCGGGCTAGGGTTAGGGTTAGGGAACGTCAAGGTTTAGGGCACAGGTGAGTGTACGGAAACGTTGGAGGCTCAGACTACGTGCAGAAGCATGGTTCAGTGCCAGCGTACGGGTCAGGAGTAGGATACGGCGTAAGGTAATGTGTAGGGCTGGTGGTGGGTTTCTATTCCGGGCTAGGGTTAGGGTTAGGGAAAGGCAAGGCTTAGGGCACAGGTGAGGTTACGGAAACGTGGGAGGGTCAGGCTACGTGCTGACACACGGATCAGTGCCAGCGTACGGGCCAGGAATAGGGAACGGCGTAAGTTAAGGTGTAGGGCTGGTGTTGGGTTTCCGTTCCGGGCTAGGGTTAGGGTTAGGGAACGTCAAGGCTTAGGGCACAGGTGAGGGTACGGAAACGTTGGAGGCTCAGACTACGTGCAGAAGCATGGTTCAGTGCCAGCGTACGGGTCAGGAGTAGGATACGGCGTAAGGTAATGTGTAGGGCTGGTGGTGGGTTTCTATTCCGGGCTAGGGTTAGGGTTAGGGAAAGTCAAGGCTTAGGGCACAGGTGAGGTTACGGAAACGTGGGAGGGTCAGGCTTCATGCAGACGAACGGTTCAGTGCCTGCGTACGGGCCAGGAATAGGTTACGGCGTAAGGTAAGGTGTAGGGCTGGTGGTGGGTTTCCGTTCCGGGCTAGGATTATGGTTAGGGAACGGCAAGGCTTAGGGCACAGGTGAGGGTACTGAAACGTGGGAGGGTCAGGCTACGTGCTGACGCATGGGTCAGTGCCAGCATACGGGCCAGGAGTAGGGTACGGCGTAAGGTAAAGTGTACGGCTTGTGCTTGATTTCCTTTCCAGGCTAGGTTTAGGGATAGGGAACGGCAAGGCTTAGGGCACAGGTGAGGGTACGGAAACGTGGGAGGGACGGGCTACGTGCTGACGCACGGGTCAGTGCCAGGGTACGGGCCAGGAGTAGGCAACGGCATAGGATACAGTGTAGGGCTGGTGGTGGATTTGCGTTCCGGGCTAGGGTTAGGGTTAGGGAACGGCAAGGCTTAGGGCACAGGTGAGGGTATGGAAACGTGGGAGGGTCAGGCTACGTGCTGACGCACGGGTCAGTGCCAGCGTACGGGTCAGGAGTAGGGTACGGCGTAAGGTAAGGTGTAGGGCTGGTGGTGGGTTTCTAATCCGGGCTAGGGTTAGGGTTAGGGAACGGCAAGTCTTAGGGCAAAGAGAGGGTACGGAAACGTGGGAGGGTCAGGCTACGTGCTGACGCACGGTTCAGTGCCAGCGTACGGGCCAGGAATAGGGTACGGCGTAAGGTAAGGTGTACGGCTGGTGGTGGGTTTCCGTTCCGGGCTAGGGTTAGGGTTAGGGAACGGCAAGGCTTAGGGCACAGGTGAGGTTACAGAAACGTGGGACGGTCAGGCTACGTGCTGACGCACGTTTCAGTGCCAGCGTACGGGCCAGGGGTAGGCAACGGCGTAAGGTAAGATGTAGGGCTGGTGGTTGGTTTCCGTTCCAGGCTAGGGTTAGGGTAAGGGAACGGCAAGGCTTAGGGCACAGGTGAGGGTACCGAAACGTGGGAAAGTCAGGCTACATGCTGACGCACGGTTCAGTGCCAGCGTATGGGCCAGGAATAAGTTACGGCGTAAGGTAAGGTGTAGGGCTGGTGGTGGGTTTCCGTTCGGGGCTAGGGTTAGGGTTAGGGAACGGCAAGGCTTAGGGCACAGGTGAGGGTACGGAAACGTGGGAGGGTCAGGCTACGTGCTGACGCACGGGTCAGTGCCAGCGTACGGGTCAGTAGCAGCGTACGGCGTAAGGTATGGTGTAGGGCTGTTGGTGGGTTACTATTCCGGGCTAGGGTTAGGGTTAGGGAATGGCAAGGCTTAGGGCACAGGTGAGGGTACGGAAACGTGGGAAGGTCAGGCTATGTGCTGACGCACGGGTCAGTGCCAGGGTACGGGCCAGGAGTAGGCAACGGCGTAAGGTAAGGTGTAGGGCTGGTGGTTGGTTTCCGTTCCAGGCTAGGGTTAGGGTTAGGGAACGGCAAGGCTTAGGGCACAGGTGAGGGTACGGAAACGTGGGAGGGTCGGGCTACGTGCTGACGCACATGTCAGTGCCAGCGTACGGGCCAGGAGTAGGCAACGGCGTAGGATAAAGTGTAGGGTTGGTGGTGGATTTGCGTTCTGGGCTAGGGTTAGGGTTAGGGAACGGCAAGGCTTAGGGCACAGGTCAGGGTACGTAAACGCGGGAGGGTCAGGCTACGTGCTGACACACGGTTCAGTGCCAGCGTAGGGGCCAGGAATAGGGTACGGCGTAAGGTAAGGTGTACGGCTGGTGGTGGGTTTCCGTTCCGGGCTAGGGTTAGGGTGAGGGAACGGCAAGGCTTAGGGCACAGGTGAGGTTACAGAAACGTGGGACGGTCAGGCTACGTGCTGACGCACGTGTCACTGCCAGCATACGGGCCAGGGGTAGGCAACGGCGTAAGGTAAGATGTAGGGCTGGTGGTTGGTTTTCGTTCCAGGCTAGGGTTAGGGTAAGGGAACGGCAAGGCTTAGGGCACAGGTGAGGGTACCGAAACGTGGGAGGGTCAGGCTACATGCTGACGCATGGTTCAGTGCCAGCGTATGGGCCAGGAATAAGTTACGGCGTAAGGTAAGGTGTAGGGCTGGTGGAGGGTTTCCGTTCGGTGGTAGGGTTAGGTTTAGGGAACGGCAAGGCTTAGGGCACAGGTGAGGGTATGGAAAGGTGGGAGGGTCAGGCTACGTGCTGACGCACGGGTCAGTGCCAGCGTACGGGTCAGTAGCAGCGTACGGCGTAAGGTATGGTGTAGGGCTGGTGGTAGGTTTCCGTTCCAGGCTAGGGTTAGGGTTAGGGAATGGCAAGGCTTAGGGCACAGGTGAGGGTACGGCAACGTGGGAGGGTCGGGCTACGTGCTGACGCACTGGTCAGTGCCAGCGTACGGGCCAGGAGTAGGCAAAGGCGTAGGATAAAGTGTAGGGCTGGTTGTGGATTTGCGTTCCTGGCTAGGTTTAGGGTTAGGGAATGGCAAGGCTTAGGGCACAGGTGAGGGAACGGATACGTGGGAGGGTCAGGCTACGTGCTGACACACGGTTCAGTGCCAGCGTACGGGCCAGGAATAGGGAACGGCGTAAGTTAAGGTGTAGGGCTGGTGTTGTGTTTCCGTTCCGGGCTAGGGTTAGGGTTAGGGAACGTCAAGGCTTAGGGCACAGGTGAGTGTACGGAAACGTTGGAGGCTCAGACTACGTGCAGAAGCATGGTTCAGTGCCAGCGTACGGGTCAGGAGTAGGATACGGCGTAAGGTAATGTGTAGGGCTGGTGGTGGGATTCTATTCCGGGCTAGGGTTAGGGTTAGGGAAAGGCAAGGCTTAGGGCACAGGTGAGGTTACGGAAACGTGGGAGGGTCAGGCTACATGCAGACGAACGGTTCAGTGCCTGCGTACGGGCCAGGAATAGGTTACGGCGTAAGGTAAGGTGTAGGGCTGGTGGTGGGTTTCCGTTCCGGGCTAGGGTTATGGTTAGGGAGCGGCAAGGCTTAGAGCACAGGTGAGGGTACTGAAACGTGGGAGGGTCAGGCTACGTGCTGACGCATGTGTCAGTGCCAGCATACGGGCCAGGAGTAGGGTACGGCGTAAGGTAAGGTGTACGGCTGGTGGTGGGTTTCCGTTCCGGGCTAGGGTTAAGGTTAGGGAACGGCAAGGCTTAGGGCACAGGTCAGTGTACGGAAACGCGGGAGGGTAAGTCTACGTGCTGATGCACGGGTCATTGCCAGAGTAGGGCCAGTAGTAGGCAACGGCGTAGGTTAATGTTTTGGGCTGGTGGTGGGTTTCCGTTCCCGGCTAGGGTTAGGGTTAGGGAACCGCAAGGCTTAGGGCACAGGTGAGGGTACGGAGACGTGGGAGGGTCAGGTTACGTGCTGACGCACGGGTCAATGCCAGCGTACGGGAGAGGAGTAGGAAACGGCATAAGGTAAGGTGTAGGGCTGGTGGTTGGTTTCAGTTCCAGGCTAGGATTAGGGTTAGGGAACGGCAAGGCTTAGGGCACAGGTGATGGTACGGAAACGTGGGATGGTCGGGCTACGTGCTGACGCACGGGTCAGTGCCAGCGTACGGGCCAGGAGTAGGCAACGGCATAGGATAAACTGTAGGGCTGGTGCTGGATTTGGGTTCCGGGCAACGGTTAGGGTTAGGGAACGGCAAGGCTTAGGGCACAGGTGAGGGAACGGAAACGTGGGAGGGTCAGGCTACGTGCTGACGCACGGTTCAGTGCCAGCGTATTGGCCAGGAATAGGTTACGGTGTAAGGTAAGGTGTAGGGCTGGTGGTGGGTTTCCGTTCGGGGCTAGGGTTAGGGTTCGGGAACGGCAAGGCTTAGGGCACAGGTTAGGGTACGGAAACGTGGGAGGGTCAGGCTACGTGCTGACGCATGGGTCAGTGCCAGCGTACGGGTCAGTAGTAGGGTACGGCGTAAGGTATGGTGTAGGGCTGGGGGTGGGTTTCTATTCCGGGCTAGGGTTAGGTTTAGGGAATGGCAAGGCTTAGGGCACAGGTGAGGGTACGGAAACGTGGGAGGGTCGGGCTACGCGCTGACGCACGGGTCAGTGCCAGCGTACGGGCCAGGAGTAGGCAACTGCGTAGGATAAAGTGTAGGGCTGGTGATGGATTTGCGTTCTGGGCTAGGGTTAGGTTTAGGGAACGGTAAGGCTTAGGGCACTGGTCAGGGTACGGAATTTCGGGAGGGTATGGCTACGTGCTGATGCACGGGTCAGTGCCAGACTACAGGCCAGGGGTAGGCAAAGGCGTAGGGTAAGGTGTAGGGCTGGTGGTGGGTTTCCGTTCCGGGCTATGGTTAGGGTTAGGGAACGGCAAGTCTTATGGCACAGGTGAGGGTACGGAAACGTTGGAGGGTCAGGCTACGTGCTGACGCACGGGTCAGTGCCAGCGTACGGGCCAGGAGTAGGCAACGGCGTAAGGTAAGGTTTAGGGCTGGTGGTGGGTTTCCGTTCCGGACTAGGGTTAGGGTTAGGGAACGGCAAGGCTTAGGGCACAGGTCAGGGTACGGAAACGCGGGAGGGTAAGGCTACGTGCTGATGCACGGTTCAGTGCCAGAGTACAGGCCAGGAGTAGGCAACGGCGTAGGGTAAGGTGTACGGCTGGTGGTGGGTTTCCGTTCCGGGCTAGGGTTAGGGTTAGGGAACGGCAAGGCTTAGGGCACAGGTCAGGGTACGGAAACGCGGGTGGGTAAGGCTACGTGCTGACACACAGTTCAGTGCCAGTGTACGGGCCAGGAATAGGGAACGGCGTAAGTTAAGGTGTAGGGCTGGTGGTGGGTTTCCGTTCCGGGCTAGGGTTAGGGTTAAGGAACGTGAAGGCTTAGGGCACAGGTGAGGGTTCGGAAACGTTGGAGGCTCAGACTACGTGCTGACGCATGGTTCAGTGCCAGCGTACGGGTCAGGAGTAGGATACGGCGTAAGGTAAGGTGTAGGGCTGGTGGTGGGTTTCTATTCTGGGCTAGGGTTAGGGTAAGGGAAAGGCAAGGCTTAGGGCACAGGTGAGGTTACGGAAACGTGGGAGGGTCAGGCTACATGCTGACGCACGGTTCAGTGCCAGCGTACGGGCCCGGAATAGGTTACGGCGTAAGGTAAGGTGTAGGGCTGGTGGTGGGTTTCCGTTCCGGTCTAGGGTTATGGTTAGGGAACGGCAAGGCTTAGGGCACAGGTGAGTGTACTGAAACGTGGGAGGCTCAGGCTACGTGCTGACGCATGGGTCAGTGCCAGCATACGGGCCAGGAGTAGGGTACGGCGTAAGGTAAAGTGTAGGGCTTGTGGTTGATTTCCTTTCCAGGCTAGGTTTAGGGTTATGGAACGGCAAGGCTTAGGGCACAGGTGAGGGTACGGAAACGTGAGAGGGACGGGCTACGTGCTGACGCACGGGTCAGTGCCAGCGTACGGGCCAGGAGTAGGCAACGGCATAGGATACAGTGTAGGGCTGGTGGTGGATTTGCGTTCCGGGCTAGGGTAAGGGTTAGGGAACGGCAAGACTTAGGGCACAGGTGATGGTATGGAAACGTGGGAGGGTCAGGCTACGTGCTGACGCACGGGTCAGTGCCAGTGTACGGGTCAGGATAAGGTACGGCGTAATGTAAGGTGTAGGGCTGGTGTTGGGTTTCCGTTCCGGGCTAGGGTTAGGGTTAGGGAACGTCAAGGCTTAGGGCCCAGGTGAGGGTACGGAAACGTTAGAGGCTCAGACTACGTGCAGAAGCATGGTTCAGTGCCAGCGTACGGGTCAGGAGTAGGATACGGCGTAAGGTAATGTGTAGGGCTGGTGGTGGGTTTCTATTCCGGGCTAGGGTTAGGGTTAGGGAAAGGCAAGGCTTAGGGCACAGGTGAGGTTACGGAAACGTGGGAGGGTCAGGCTACATGCAGACGAACGGTTCAGTGCCTGCGTACGGGCCAGGAATAGGTTACGGCGTAAGGTAAGGTGTAGGGCTGGTGGTGGGTTTCCGTTCCGGGCTAGGGTTATGGTTAGGGAACGGCAAGGCTTAGGGCACAGGTAAGGGTACTGAAACGTGGGAGGGTCAGGCTACGTGCTGACGCATGGGTCAGTGCCAGCATACGGGCCAGGAGTAGGGTACGGCGTAAGGTAAAGTGTACGGCTTGTGCTTGATTTCCTTTCCAGGCTAGGTTTAGGGATAGGGAACGGCAAGGCTTAGGGCACAGGTGAGGGTACGGAAACGTGGGAGGGACGGGCTACGTGCTGACGCACGGGTCAGTGCCAGGGTACGGGCCAGGAGTAGGCAACGGCATAGGATACAGTGTAGGGCTGGTGGTGGATTTGCGTTCCGGGCTAGGGTTAGGGTTAGGGAACGGCAAGGCTTAGGGCACAGGTGAGGGTACGGAAACGTGGGAGTGTCAGGCTACGTGCTGACGCACGGTTCAGTGCCAGCGTACGGGCCAGGAATAGTGTACGGCGTAAGGTAAGGTGTAAGGCTGGTGGTGGGTTTCCGTTCCGGGCTAGGGTTAGGGTTAGGGAACGGCAAGGCTTAGGGCACAGGTGAGGTTACAGAAACGTGGGACGGTCAGGCTACGTGCTGACGCACGTTTCAGTGCCAGCGTACGGGCCAGGGGTAGGCAACGGCGTAAGGTAAGATGTAGGGCTGGTGGTTGGTTTCCGTTCCAGGCTAGGGTTAGGGTAAGGGAACGGCAAGGCTTAGGGCACAGGTGAGGGTACCGAAACGTGGGAGGGTCAGGCTACATGCTGACGCACGGTTCAGTGCCAGCGTATGGGCCAGGAATAAATTACGGCGTAAGGTAAGGTGTAGGGCTGGTGGTGGGTTTCCGTTCGGGGCTAGGGTTAGGGTT
Organism: Mesoplodon bidens; assembly: GCF_964165515.1. Taxonomy (NCBI): domain Eukaryota; kingdom Metazoa; phylum Chordata; class Mammalia; order Artiodactyla; family Ziphiidae; genus Mesoplodon; species Mesoplodon bidens. The sequence continues at coordinate 626,803 of NW_027671733.1, read as the reverse complement.
AGGGAACGGCAAGGCTTAGGGCACAGGTGAGGGTACGGAAACGTGGGAGGGTCAGGCTACGTGCTGACGCACGGGTCAGTGCCAGCGTACGGGTCAGTAGCAGCGTACGGCGTAAGGTATGGTGTAGGGCTGTTGGTGGGTTACTATTCCGGGCTAGGGTTAGGGTTAGGGAATGGCAAGGCTTAGGGCACAGGTGAGGGTACGGAAACGTGGGAGGGTCAGGCTATGTGCTCACGCACGGGTCAGTGCCAGCGTACGGGCCAGGAGTAGGCAACGGCGTAAGGTAAGGTGTAGGGCTGGTGGTTGGTTTTCGTTCCAGGCTAGGGTTAGGGTTAGGGAACGGCAAGGCTTAGGGCACAGGTGAGGGTACGGAAACGTGGGAGGGTCGGGCTACGTGCTGACGCACGGGTCAGTGCCAGCGTACGGGCCAGGAGTAGGCAACGGCGTAGGATAAAGTGTAGGGTTGGTGGTGGATTTGCGTTCTGGGCTAGGGTTAGGGTTAGGGAACGGCAAGGCTTAGGGCACAGGTCAGGGTACGTAAACGCGGGAGGGTAAGGCTACGTGCTGATGCACGGTACAGTGCCAGAGTTCAGGCCAGGAGTAGGCAACGGCGTAGGGTAAGGTGTAGGGCTGGTGGTGGGTTTCCTTTCCGGGCTAGGGTTAGGGTTAGGGAACGGCAAGGCTTAGGGCACAGGTGAGGGTACGTAAACGTGGGAGGGTCAGGCTCCGTGCTGACGCACGGGTCAATGCCAGCGTACGGGCGAGGAGTAGGCAACGGCGTAAGGTAAGGTGTACGGCTGGTGGTTGGTTTCCGTTACAGGCTAGGGTTAGGGTTAGGGAATGGCAAGGCTTAGGGCACAGGTGAGGGTACGGAAACGTGGGAGGGTCAGGCTACGTGCTGACGCACGGTTCAGTGCCAGCGTACAGGCCAGGAATATGGTACGGCGTAAGGTAAGGTGTAGGGCTGGTGGTGGGTTTCTAATCCGGGCTAGGGTTAGGGTTAGGGAACGGCAAGTCTTAGGGCAAAGGAGAGGGTACGGAAACGTGGGAGGGTCAGGCTACGTGCTGACACACGGTTCAGTGCCAGCGTAGGGGCCAGGAATAGGGTACGGCGTAAGGTAAGGTGTACGGCTGGTAGTGGGTTTCCGTTCCGGGCTAGGGTTAGGGTTAGGGAACGGCAAGGCTTAGGGCACAGGTGAGGTTACAGAAACGTGGGACGGTCAGGCTACGTGCTGACGCACGTGTCACTGCCAGCATACGGGCCAGGGGTAGGCAACGGCGTAAGGTAAGATGTAGGGCTGCTGGTTGGTTTCCGTTCCAGGCTAGGGTTAGGGTAAGGGAACGGCAAGGCTTAGGGCACAGGTGAGGGTACCGAAACGTGGGAGGGTCAGGCTACATGCTGACGCATGGTTCAGTGCCAGCGTATGGGCCAGGAATAAGTTACGGCGTAAGGTAAGGTGTAGGGATGGTGGAGGGTTTCCGTTCGGGGGTAGGGTTAGGTTTAGGGAACGGCAAGGCTTAGGGCACAGGTGAGGGTATGGAAAGGTGGGAGGGTCAGGCTACGTGCTGACGCACGGGTCAGTGCCAGCGTACGGGTCAGTAGCAGCGTACGGCGTAAGGTATGGTGTAGGGCTGGTGGTAGGTTTCCATTCCAGGCTAGGGTTAGGGTTAGGGAATGGCAAGGCTTAGGGCACAGGTGAGGGTACGGCAACGTGGGAGGGTCGGGCTACGTGCTGACGCACTGGTCATTGCCAGCATACGGGCCAGGAGTAGGCAAAGGCGTAGGATAAAGTGTAGGGCTGGTGGTGGATTTGCGTTCCTGGCTAGGGTTAGGGTTAGGGAATGGCAAGGCTTAGGGCACAGGTGAGGGAACGGAAACGTGGGAGGGTCAGGCTACGTGCTGACACACGGTTCAGTGCCAGCGTACGGGCCAGGAATAGGGAACGGCGTAAGTTAAGGTGTAGGGCTGGTGTTGTGTTTCCGTTCCGGGCTAGGGTTAGGGTTAGGGAACGTCAAGGTTTAGGGCACAGGTGAGTGTACGGAAACGTTGGAGGCTCAGACTACGTGCAGAAGCATGGTTCAGTGCCAGCGTACGGGTCAGGAGTAGGATACGGCGTAAGGTAATGTGTAGGGCTGGTGGTGGGTTTCTATTCCGGGCTAGGGTTAGGGTTAGGGAAAGGCAAGGCTTAGGGCACAGGTGAGGTTACGGAAACGTGGGAGGGTCAGGCTACGTGCTGACACACGGATCAGTGCCAGCGTACGGGCCAGGAATAGGGAACGGCGTAAGTTAAGGTGTAGGGCTGGTGTTGGGTTTCCGTTCCGGGCTAGGGTTAGGGTTAGGGAACGTCAAGGCTTAGGGCACAGGTGAGGGTACGGAAACGTTGGAGGCTCAGACTACGTGCAGAAGCATGGTTCAGTGCCAGCGTACGGGTCAGGAGTAGGATACGGCGTAAGGTAATGTGTAGGGCTGGTGGTGGGTTTCTATTCCGGGCTAGGGTTAGGGTTAGGGAAAGTCAAGGCTTAGGGCACAGGTGAGGTTACGGAAACGTGGGAGGGTCAGGCTACATGCAGACGAACGGTTCAGTGCCTGCGTACGGGCCAGGAATAGGTTACGGCGTAAGGTAAGGTGTAGGGCTGGTGGTGGGTTTCCGTTCCGGGCTAGGATTATGGTTAGGGAACGGCAAGGCTTAGGGCACAGGTGAGGGTACTGAAACGTGGGAGGGTCAGGCTACGTGCTGACGCATCGGTCAGTGCCAGCATACGGGCCAGGAGTAGGGTACGGCGTAAGGTAAAGTGTACGGCTTGTGCTTGATTTCCTTTCCAGGCTAGGTTTAGGGATAGGGAACGGCAAGGCTTAGGGCACAGGTGAGGGTACGGAAACGTGGGAGGGACGGGCTACGTGCTGACGCACGGGTCAGTGCCAGGGTACGGGCCAGGAGTAGGCAACGGCATAGGATACAGTGTAGGGCTGGTGGTGGATTTGCGTTCCGGGCTAGGGTTAGGGTTAGGGAACGGCAAGGCTTAGGGCACAGGTGAGGGTATGGAAACGTGGGAGGGTCAGGCTACGTGCTGACGCACGGGTCAGTGCCAGCGTACGGGTCAGGAGTAGGGTACGGCGTAAGGTAAGGTGTAGGGCTGGTGGTGGGTTTCTAATCCGGGCTAGGGTTAGGGTTAGGGAACGGCAAGTCTTAGGGCAAAGGAGAGGGTACGGAAACGTGGGAGGGTCAGGCTACGTGCTGACGCACGGTTCAGTGCCAGCGTACGGGCCAGGAATAGGGTACGGCGTAAGGTAAGGTGTACGGCTGGTGGTGGGTTTCCGTTCCGGGCTAGGGTTAGGGTTAGGGAACGGCAAGGCTTAGGGCACAGGTGAGGTTACAGAAACGTGGGACGGTCAGGCTACGTCCTGACGCACGTTTCAGTGCCAGCGTACGGGCCAGGGGTAGGCAACGGCGTAAGGTAAGATGTAGGGCTGGTGGTTGGTTTCCGTTTCAGGCTAGGGTTAGGGTAAGGGAACGGCAAGGCTTAGGGCACAGGTGAGGGTACCGAAACGTGGGAAAGTCAGGCTACATGCTGACGCACGGTTCAGTGCCAGCGTATGGGCCAGGAATAAGTTACGGCGTAAGGTAAGGTGTAGGGCTGGTGGTGGGTTTCCGTTCGGGGCTAGGGTTAGGGTTAGGGAACGGCAAGGCTTAGGGCACAGGTGAGGGTACGGAAACGTGGGAGGGTCAGGCTACGTGCTGACGCACGGGTCAGTGCCAGCGTACGGGTCAGTAGCAGCGTACGGCGTAAGGTATGGTGTAGGGCTGTTGGTGGGTTACTATTCCGGGCTAGGGTTAGGGTTAGGGAATGGCAAGGCTTAGGGCACAGGTGAGGGTACGGAAACGTGGGAAGGTCAGGCTATGTGCTGACGCACGGGTCAGTGCCAGGGTACGGGCCAGGAGTAGGCAACGGCGTAAGGTAAGGTGTAGAGCTGGTGGTTGGTTTCCGTTCCAGGCTAGGGTTAGGGTTAGGGAACGGCAAGGCTTAGGGCACAGGTGAGGGTACGGAAACGTGGGAGGGTCGGGCTACGTGCTGACGCACAGGTCAGTGCCAGCGTACGGGCCAGGAGTAGGCAACGGCGTAGGATAAAGTGTAGGGTTGGTGGTGGATTTGCGTTCTGGGCTAGGGTTAGGGTTAGGGAACGGCAAGGCTTAGGGCACAGGTCAGGGTACGTAAACGCGGGAGGGTCAGGCTACGTGCTGACACACGGTTCAGTGCCAGCGTAGGGGCCAGGAATAGGGTACGGCGTAAGGTAAGGTGTACGGCTGGTGGTGGGTTTCCGTTCCGGGCTAGGGTTAGGGTGAGGGAACGGCAAGGCTTAGGGCACAGGTGAGGTTACAGAAACGTGGGACGGTCAGGCTACGTGCTGACGCACGTGTCACTGCCAGCATACGGGCCAGGGGTAGGCAACGGCGTAAGGTAAGATGTAGGGCTGGTGGTTGGTTTCCGTTCCAGGCTAGGGTTAGGGTAAGGGAACGGCAAGGCTTAGGGCACAGGTGAGGGTACCGAAACGTGGGAGGGTCAGGCTACATGCTGACGCATGGTTCAGTGCCAGCGTATGGGCCAGGAATAAGTTACGGCGTAAGGTAAGGTGTAGGGCTGGTGGAGGGTTTCCGTTCGGTGGTAGGGTTAGGTTTAGGGAACGGCAAGGCTTAGGGCACAGGTGAGGGTATGGAAAGGTGGGAGGGTCAGGCTACGTGCTGACGCACGGGTCAGTGCCAGCGTACGGGTCAGTAGCAGCGTACGGCGTAAGGTATGGTGTAGGGCTGGTGGTAGGTTTCCGTTCCAGGCTAGGGTTAGGGTTAGGGAATGGCAAGGCTTAGGGCACAGGTGAGGGTACGGCAACGTGGGAGGGTCGGGCTACGTGCTGACGCACTGGTCAGTGCCAGCGTACGGGCCAGGAGTAGGCAAAGGCGTAGGATAAAGTGTAGGGCTGGTTGTGGATTTGCGTTCCTGGCTAGGTTTAGGGTTAGGGAATGGCAAGGCTTAGGGCACAGGTGAGGGAACGGAAACGTGGGAGGGTCAGGCTACGTGCTGACACACGGTTCAGTGCCAGCGTACGGGCCAGGAATAGGGAACGGCGTAAGTTAAGGTGTAGGGCTGGTGTTGTGTTTCCGTTCCGGGCTAGGGTTAGGGTTAGGGAACGTCAAGGCTTAGGGCACAGGTGAGTGTACGGAAACGTTGGAGGCTCAGACTACGTGCAGAAGCATGGTTCAGTGCCAGCGTACGGGCCAGGAATAGGTTACGGCGTAAGGTAAGGTGTAGGGCTGGTGGTGGGTTTCCGTTCCGGGCTAGGGTTATGGTTAGGGAGCGGCAAGGCTTAGAGCACAGGTGAGGGTACTGAAACGTGGGAGGGTCAGGCTACGTGCTGACGCATGTGTCAGTGCCAGCATACGGGCCAGGAGTAGGGTACGGCGTAAGGTAAGGTGTACGGCTGGTGGTGGGTTTCCGTTCCGGGCTAGGGTTAAGGTTAGGGAACGGCAAGGCTTAGGGCACAGGTCAGTGTACGGAAACGCGGGAGGGTAAGTCTACGTGCTGATGCACGGGTCATTGCCAGAGTAGGGCCAGTAGTAGGCAACGGCGTAGGTTAATGTTTTGGGCTGGTGGTGGGTTTCCGTTCCCGGCTAGGGTTAGGGTTAGGGAACCGCAAGGCTTAGGGCACAGGTGAGGGTACGGAGACGTGGGAGGGTCAGGTTACGTGCTGACGCACGGGTCAATGCCAGCGTACGGGAGAGGAGTAGGCAACGGCATAAGGTAAGGTGTAGGGCTGGTGGTTGGTTTCAGTTCCAGGCTAGGATTAGGGTTAGGGAACGGCAAGGCTTAGGGCACAGGTGATGGTACGGAAACGTGGGATGGTCGGGCTACGTGCTGACGCACGGGTCAGTGCCAGCGTACGGGCCAGGAGTAGGCAACGGCATAGGATAAACTGTAGGGCTGGTGCTGGATTTGGGTTCCGGGCAACGGTTAGGGTTAGGGAACGGCAAGGCTTAGGGCACAGGTGAGGGAACGGAAACGTGGGAGGGTCAGGCTACGTGCTGACGCACGGTTCAGTGCCAGCGTATTGGCCAGGAATAGGTTACGGTGTAAGGTAAGGTGTAGGGCTGGTGGTGGGTTTCCGTTCGGGGCTAGGGTTAGGGTTCGGGAACGGCAAGGCTTAGGGCACAGGTTAGGGTACGGAAACGTGGGAGGGTCAGGCTACGTGCTGACGCATGGGTCAGTGCCAGCGTACGGGTCAGTAGTAGGGTACGGCGTAAGGTATGGTGTAGGGCTGGGGGTGGGTTTCTATTCCGGGCTAGGGTTAGGTTTAGGGAATGGCAAGGCTTAGGGCACAGGTGAGGGTACGGAAACGTGGGAGGGTCGGGCTACGCGCTGACGCACGGGTCAGTGCCAGCGTACGGGCCAGGAGTAGGCAACTGCGTAGGATAAAGTGTAGGGCTGGTGATGGATTTGCGTTCTGGGCTAGGGTTAGGTTTAGGGAACGGTAAGGCTTAGGGCACTGGTCAGGGTACGGAATTTCGGGAGGGTATGGCTACGTGCTGATGCACGGGTCAGTGCCAGACTACAGGCCAGGGGTAGGCAAAGGCGTAGGGTAAGGTGTAGGGCTGGTGGTGGGTTTCCGTTCCGGGCTATGGTTAGGGTTAGGGAACGGCAAGTCTTATGGCACAGGTGAGGGTACGGAAACGTTGGAGGGTCAGGCTACGTGCTGACGCACGGGTCAGTGCCAGCGTACGGGCCAGGAGTAGGCAACGGCGTAAGGTAAGGTTTAGGGCTGGTGGTGGGTTTCCGTTCCGGACTAGGGTTAGGGTTAGGGAACGGCAAGGCTTAGGGCACAGGTCAGGGTACGGAAACGCGGGAGGGTAAGGCTACGTGCTGATGCACGGTTCAGTGCCAGAGTACAGGCCAGGAGTAGGCAACGGCGTAGGGTAAGGTGTACGGCTGGTGGTGGGTTTCCGTTCCGGGCTAGGGTTAGGGTTAGGGAACGGCAAGGCTTAGGGCACAGGTCAGGGTACGGAAACGCGGGTGGGTAAGGCTACGTGCTGACACACAGTTCAGTGCCAGCGTACGGGCCAGGAATAGGGAACGGCGTAAGTTAAGGTGTAGGGCTGGTGGTGGGTTTCCGTTCCGGGCTAGGGTTAGGGTTAAGGAACGTGAAGGCTTAGGGCACAGGTGAGGGTTCGGAAACGTTGGAGGCTCAGACTACGTGCTGACGCATGGTTCAGTGCCAGCGTACGGGTCAGGAGTAGGATACGGCGTAAGGTAAGGTGTAGGGCTGGTGGTGGGTTTCTATTCTGGGCTAGGGTTAGGGTAAGGGAAAGGCAAGGCTTAGGGCACAGGTGAGGTTACGGAAACGTGGGAGGGTCAGGCTACATGCTGACGCACGGTTCAGTGCCAGCGTACGGGCCCGGAATAGGTTACGGCGTAAGGTAAGGTGTAGGGCTGGTGGTGGGTTTCCGTTCCGGTCTAGGGTTATGGTTAGGGAACGGCAAGGCTTAGGGCACAGGTGAGTGTACTGAAACGTGGGAGGCTCAGGCTACGTGCTGACGCATGGGTCAGTGCCAGCATACGGGCCAGGAGTAGGGTAGGGCGTAAGGTAAAGTGTAGGGCTTGTGGTTGATTTCCTTTCCAGGCTAGGTTTAGGGTTATGGAACGGCAAGGCTTAGGGCACAGGTGAGGGTACGGAAACGTGAGAGGGACGGGCTACGTGCTGACGCACGGGTCAGTGCCAGCGTACGGGCCAGGAGTAGGCAACGGCATAGGATACAGTGTAGGGCTGGTGGTGGATTTGCGTTCCGGGCTAGGGTAAGGGTTAGGGAACGGCAAGACTTAGGGCACAGGTGATGGTATGGAAACGTGGGAGGGTCAGGCTACGTGCTGACGCACGGGTCAGTGCCAGTGTACGGGTCAGGATAAGGTACGGCGTAATGTAAGGTGTAGGGCTGGTGGTGGGTTTCTATTCCGGGCTAGGGTTAGGGTTAGGAAACGGTAAGGCTTAGGGCACAGGTGAGGGTACGGAAACTTGGGAGGGTCAGGCTACATGCTGACGCACTGTTCAGTGCCAGCGTACGGGCCAGGAATAGGGTATGGCGTAATGTAAGGTGTAGGGCTGGTGGTGGGTTTCTATTCCGGGCTAGGGTTAGGGTTAGGGAACGGCAAGGCTTAGGGCACAGGTGAGGGTACGGAAACTTGGGAGGCTCAGGCTACATGCTGACGCACTGTTCAGTGCCAGCGTACGGCCCAGGAATAGGGTACGGCGTAAGGTAAGTTGTAGGGCTGTTGGTGGGTGTCTAATACGGGCTAGGGTTAGGGTTAGGGAACGGCAAGTCTTAGGGCAAAGGAGAGGGTATGGAAACGTGGGAGGGTCGGGCTACGTGCTGACGCACGGGTCAGTGCCAGCGTACGGGCCAGGAGTAGGCAACGGCGTAGGATAAAGTGTAGGGCTGGTGGTGGATTTGCGTTCTGTGCTAGGGTTAGGGTTAGGGAACGGCAAGGCTTAGGGCACAGGTCAGGGTACGGAAACGCGGGAGGGTAAGGCTACGTGCTGATGCATGGTTCAGTGCCAGAGTACAGGCCAGGAGTAGGCAACGGCGTAGGGTAAGGTGTAGGGCTGGTGGTGGGTTTCCGTTCCGGGCGAGGGTTAGGGTTAGGGAACGGCAAGGCTTAGGGCACAGGTGAGGGTACGTAAACGTGGGAGGGTCAGGCTACGTGCTGACGCACGGGTCAATGCCAGCGTACGGGCGAGGAGTAGGCAACGGCGTAAGGTAATGTTTGGGCTGGTGGTGGGTTTCCGTTCAGGACTAGGGTTAGGGTTAGGGAACGACAAGGCTTAGGGCACAGGTCAGGGTACGGAAACGCGGGAGGTTAAGGCTACGTGCTGATGCAAGGTTCAGTGCCAGAGTACAGGCCAGGAGTAGGCAACGGCGTAGGGTAAGGTGTAGGGCTGGTGGTGGGTTTCCGTTCCGGGCTAGGGTTAGGGTTAGGGAACGGCAAGGCTTAGGGCACAGGTGAGGGAACGGAAACGTGGGAGGGTCAGGCTACGTGCAGACATACGCTTCAGTGCCAGCGTACGGGCCAGGAGTAGGGAATGACGTAAGTTAAGGTGTAGGGCTGGTTGTGGGTTTCCGTTCCGGGCTAGGGTTAGGGTTAGGGAACGTCAAGGCTTAGGGCCCAGGTGAGGGTACGGAAACGTTGGAGGCTCAGACTACGTGCTGACGCATGGTTCAGTGCCAGCGTAAGGGTCAGGAGTAGGATACGGGGTAAGGTAAGGTGTAGGGCTGGTGGTGGGTTTCTATTCCGGGCTAGGGCTAGGGTTAGGGAAATGCAAGGCTTAGGGCACAGGTGAGGTTACGGAAACGTGGGAGGGTCAGGCTACATGCTGACGCACGGTTCAGTGCCAGCGTACGGGCCAGGAATAAGTTACGGCGTAAGGTAAGGTGTAGGGCTGGTTGTGGGTTTCCGTTCCGGGCTAGGGTTATGGTTAGGGAACGGCAAGGCTTAGGGCACAGGTGAGGGTACTGAAACGTGGGAGGGTCAGGCTACGTGCTCACGCATGGGTCAGTGCCAGCGTACGGGCCAGGAGTAGGGTACGGCGTAAGGTAAAGTGTAGGGCTTGTGGTTGATTTCCTTTCCAGGCTAGGTTTAGGGTTAGGGAACGGCAAGGCTTAGGGCACAGGTGAGGGTACGGAAACGTGGGAGGGACGGGCTACGTGCTGACGCACGGGTCAGTGCCAGCGTACGGGCCAGGAGTAGGCAACAGCGTAGGATAAAGTGTAGGGCTGGTGGTGGATTTGCGTTTTGGGCTAGGGTTAGGGTTAGGGAACGGCAAGGCTTAGGGCTCAGGTCAGGGTACGGAAACGCGGGAGGGTAAGGCTACGTGCTGATGCACAGGTCAGTTCCAGAGTACACGCCAGTAGTAGGCAACGGCGTAGGGTAAGGTTTTGGGCTGGTGGTGGATTTCCATTCCGGGCTAGTGTTAGGGTTAGGGAACCACAAGGCTTAGGGCACAGGTGAGGGTACGGAAACGTGGGAGGGTCGGGCTACGTGCTGATGCAGGGGTCAGTGCCAGCGTACGGTCCAGGAGTAGGCAACGGCGTAAGATAAAGTGTAGGGCTGGTGGTGGATTTGCGTTCTGGGCTAGGGTTAGGGTTAGGGAACGGCAAGGCTTAGGGCTCTGGTCAGGGAACGGAAACGCGGGAGGTTAAGGCTACGTGCTGATGCACGGGTCAGTGCCAGAGTACAGGCCAGGGGTAGGCAACGGCGTAGGGTAAGGTGTAGGGCTGGTGGTACGTTTCCGTTCCGGGCTAGGGTTTGGGTTAGGGAACGGCAAGGCTTAGGGCACAGGTGAGGTTACAGAAACGTGGGAAGGTCAGGCTACGTGCTGACGCACGGGTCAGTGCCAGCGTACGGGCCAGGAGTAGGCAACGGCGTAAGGTAAGGTTTAGGGCTGGTGGTGGGTTTCCGTTCCGGACTAGGGTTAGGGTTAGGGAACGGCAAGGCTTAGGGCGCAGGTCAGGGTACGGAAACGTGGGAGGTTAAGGCTACGTGCTGTTGCACGGTTCAGTGCCAGAGTACAGGCCAGGAGTAGGCAACGGCGTAGGGTAAGGTGTAGGGCTGGTGGTGGGTTTCCGTTCCGGGCTAGGGTTAGGGTTAGTGAACGGCAAGGCTTAGGGCACAGGTGAGGGAACGGAAACGTGGGAGGGTCAGGCTACGTGCAGACACACGGTTCAGTGCCAGCGTACGGGCCAGGAATAGGGAACGGCGTAAGGTAAGGTGTAGGGCTGGTGGTGGGTTTCCGTTCCGGGCTAGGGTTAGGGTTAGGGAACGTCAAGGCTTAGCGCACAGGTGAGGGTACGGAAACGTTGGAGGCTCAGACTACGTGCTGACGCATGGTTCAGTGCCAGGGTAAGGGTCAGGAGTAGGATACGGCTTAAGGTTAGGTGTAGGGCTGGTGGAGGGTTTCTATTCCGGGCTAGGGCTAGGGTTAGGGAAATGCAAGGCTTAGGGCACAGGTGAGGTTACGGAAACATGGGAGGGTCAGGCTACATGCTGACGCACGGTTCAGTGCCAGCGTACGGGCCAGGAATAGGTTACGGCGTAAGGTAAGGTGTAGGGCTGGTTGTGGGTTTCCGTTCCGGGCTAGGGTTATGGTTAGGGAACGGCAAGGCTTAGGGCACAGGTGAGGGTACTGAAACGTGGGAGGGTCAGGCTACGTGCTCACGCATGGGTCAGTGCCAGCGTACGGGCCAGGAGTAGGGTACGGCGTAAGGTAAAGTGTAGGGCTTGTGGTTGATTTCCTTTCCAGGCTAGGTTTAGGGTTAGGGAACGGCAAGGCTTAGGGCACAGGTGAGGGTACGGAAACGTGGGAGGGACGGGCTACGTGCTGACGCACGGGTCAGTGTCAGCGTACGGGCCAGGAGTAGGCAACGGCGTAGGATAAAGTGTAGGGCTGGTGGTGGATTTGCGTTTTGGGCTAGGGTTAGGGTTAGGGAACGGGAAGGCTTAGGGCGCAGGTCAGGGTACGGAAACGCGGGAGGGTAAGGCTACGTGCTGATGCGCTGGTCAGTGCCAGAGTACACGCCAGTAGTAGGCAACGGCATAGGGTAAGGTTTTGGGCTGGTGGTGGATTTCCATTCCGGGCTTGTGTTAGGGTTAGGGAACCACAAGGCTTAGGGCACAGGTGAGGGTACGGAAACGTGGGAGGGTCAGGCTACGTGCTAACGCACGGGTCAGTGCCAGCGTACGGGCCAGGGGTAGGCAACGGCGTAAGTTAAGATGTAGGGCTGGTGGTTGGTTTCCGTTCCAGGCTAGGGTTAGGGTAAGGGAACGGCAAGGCTTAGGGCACAGGTGAGGGTACCGAAACGTGGGAGGGTCAGGCTACATGCTGACGCACGGTTCAGTGCCAGCGTATGGGCCAAGAATAAGTTACGGCGTAAGGTAAGGTGTAGGGCTGCTGGTGGATTTCCGTTTCAGACTAGGGTTACGGTTAGGGAACGGCAAGGCTTAGGGCACAGATCAGGGTACGGAAACGTGGGTGGGTAAGGCTACGTTCTGATGCACGGGTCAGTGCCAGAGTACAGGCCAGGAGTAGGCAACGGCGTAGGTTAATGTGTAGGGCTGGTGGTACGTTTCCGTTTCGGGCTAGGGTTTGGGTTAGGGAATGGCAAGGCTTAGGGCACAGGTGAGGTTACAGAAACGTGGGACGGTCAGGCTACGTGCTGACGCACGGGTCAGTGCCAGCGTACGGGCCAGGAATAGGTTACGGCGTAAGGTAAGGTGTAGGGCTGGAGGTTGGTTTCCGTTGCAGGCTAGGCTTAGGGTAAGGGAACGGCAAGGTTTAGGGCACAGGTGAGGGTACGGAAACGTGGGAGGGTCAGGCTACATGCTGACGCACGGTTCAGTGCCAGCGTACGGGCCAGGAATAGGTTACGGCGTAAGGTAAGGTGTAGGGCTCGTGGTGGGTTTCCGTTCGGGGCTAGGGTTAGGGTTAGGGAACGTCAAGGCTTAGGGTACAGGTGAGGGTACGGAAACGTGGGAGGGTCAGCCTACGTGCTGACGCACGGGTCAGTGCCAGCGTACGGGTCAGTAGTAGGGTACGGCGTAAGGTATGGTGTAGGGCTGGTGTTGGGTTTCTATTCCGGTCTAGGGTTAGGTTTATGGAATGGCAAGGCTTAGGGCACAGGTGAGGGTACGGAAACGTGGGAGGGTCGGGCTACGTGCTGACGCACGTGTCAGTGCCAGCATACGGGCCAGGAGTAGGCAACGGCGTAGGATAAAGTGTAGGGCTGGTGATGGATTTGCGTCTGGGCTAGGGTTAGGGTTAGGGAACGGCAAATCTTAGGGCACTGGTCAGGGAACGGAAACGCGGGAAGGTAAGGCTACGTGCTGATGCACGGGTCAGTGCCAGAGTACAGGCCAGGAGTAGGCAGCGGCGTAGGGTAAGGTGTAGGGCTGGTGGTGGGTTTCCGTTCCGGGCTAGGGTTATGGTTAGGGAACGGCAAGGCTTAGGGCACAGGTGAGGGTACTGAAACGTGGGAGGGTCAGGCTACGTTCTCACGCATGGGTCAGTGCCAGCGTACGGGCCAGGAGTAGGGTACGGCGTAAGGTAAAGTGTAGGGCTTGTGGTTGATTTCCTTTCCAGGCTAGGTTTAGGGTTAGGGAACGGCAAGGCTTAGGGCACAGGTGAGGGTACGGAAACGTGGGAGGGACGGGCTACGTGCTGACGCAAGGGTCAGTGCCAGCGTACGGGCCAGGAGTAGGCAACGGCGTAGGATAAAGTGTAGGGCTGGTGGTGGATTTGCGTTTTGGGCTAGGGTTAGGGTTAGGGAACGGCAAGGCTTAGGGCGCAGGTCAGGGTACGGAAACGCGGGAAGGTAAGGCTACGTGCTGATGCACAGGTCAGTGCCAGAGTACACGCCAGTAGTAGGCAACGGCGTAGGGTAAGGTTTTGGGCTGCTGGTGGATTTCCATTCCGGGCTAGTGTTAGGGTTAGGGAACCACAAGGCTTAGGGCACAGGTGAGGGTACGGAAACGTGGGAGGGTCGGGCTACGTGCTGATGCACGGGTCAGTGCCAGCGTACGGTCCAGGAGTAGGCAACGGCGTAGGATAAAGTGTAGGGCTGGTGGTGGATTTGCGTTCTGGGCTAGGGTTAGGGTTAGGGAACGGCAAGGCTTAGGGCACTGGTCAGGGAACGGAAACGCGGGAGGGTAAGGCTACGTGCTGATGCACGGGTCAGTGCCAGAGTACAGGCCAGGGGTAGGCAACGGCGTAGGGTAAGGTGTAGGGCTGGTGGTACGTTTCCTTTCCGGGCTAGGGTTTGGGTTAGGGAATGGCAAGGCTTAGGGCACAGGTGAGGTTACAGAAACGTGGGAAGGTCAGGCTACGTGCTGACGCACGGGTCAGTGCCAGCGTACGGGCCAGGAGTAGGCAACGGCGTAAGGTAAGGTTTAGGGCTGGTGGTGGGTTTCCGTTCCGGACTAGGGTTAGGGTTAGGGAACGGCAAGGCTTAGGGCACAGGTCAGGGTACGGAAACGCGGGAGGTTAAGGCTACGTGCTGATGCACGGTTCAGTGCCAGAGTACAGGCATGGAGTAGGCAACGGCGTAGGGTAAGGTATAGGGCTGGTGGTGGGTTTCCGTTCCGGGCTAGGGTTAGGGTTAGGGAACGGCAAGGCTTAGGGCACAGGTGAGGGAACGGAAACGTGGGAGGGTCAGGCTACGTGCAGACACACGGTTCAGTGCCAGCGTACGGGCCAGGAATAGGGAACGGCGTAAGGTAAGGTGTAGGGCTGGTGGTGGGTTTCCGTTCCGGGCTAGGGTTAGGGTTAGGGAACGTCAAGGCTTAGCGCACAGGTGAGGGTACGGAAACGTTGGAGGCTCAGACTACGTGCTGACGCATGGTTCAGTGCCAGCGTAAGGGTCAGGAGTAGGATACGGCGTAAGGTAAGGTGTAGGGCTGGTGGTGGGTTTCTATTCCGGGCTAGGGCTAGGGTTAGGGAAATGCAAGGCTTAGGGCACAGGTGAGGTTACGGAAACATGGGAGGGTCAGGCTACATGCTGACGCACGGTTCAGTGTCAGCGTACGGGCCAGGAATAGGTTACGGCGTAAGGTAAGGTGTAGGGCTGGTTGTGGGTTTCCGTTCCGGGCTAGGGTTATGGTTAGGGAACGGCAAGGCTTAGGGCACAGGTGAGGGTACTGAAACGTGGGAGGGTCAGGCTACGTGCTCACGCATGGGTCAGTGCCAGCGTACGGGCCAGGAGTAGGGTACGGCGTAAGGTAAAGTGTAGGGCTTGTGGTTGATTTCCTTTCCAGGCTAGGTTTAGGGTTAGGGAACGGCAAGGCTTAGGGCACAGGTGAGGGTACGGAAACGTGGGAGGGACGGGCTACGTGCTGACGCACGGGTCAGTGCCAGCGTACGGGCCAGGAGTAGGCAACGGCGTAGGATAAAGTGTAGGGCTGGTGGTGGATTTGCGTTTTGGGCTAGGGTTAGGGTTAGGGAACGGGAAGGCTTAGGGCGCAGGTCAGGGTACGGAAACGCGGGAGGGTAAGGCTACGTGCTGATGCGCAGGTCAGTGCCAGAGTACACGCCAGTAGTAGGCAACGGCATAGGGTAAGGTTTTGGGCTGGTGGTGGATTTCCATTCCGGGCTCTTGTAAGGGTTAGGGAACCACAAGGCTTAGGGCACAGGTGAGGGTACGGAAACGTGGGAGGGTCAGGCTACGTGCTAACGCCCGGGTCAGTGCCAGCGTACGGGCCAGGGGTAGGCAACGGCGTAAGTTAAGATGTAGGGCTGGTGGTTGGTTTCCGTTCCAGGCTAGGGTTAGGGTAAGGGAACGGCAAGGCTTAGGGCACAGGTGAGGGTACCGAAACGTGGGAGGGTCAGGCTACATGCTGACGCACGGTTCAGTGCCAGCGTACGGGCCAAGAATAAGTTACGGCGTAAGGTAAGGTGTAGGGCTGGTGGTGGATTTCCTTTTCAGGCTATAGTTACGGTTAGGGAACGGCAAGGCTTAGGGCACAGGTCAGGGTACGGAAACGTGGGTGGGTAAGGCTACGTGCTGATGCACGGGTCAGTACCAGAGTACAGGCCAGAAGTAGGCAATGGCGTAGGGTAAGGTGTTGGGCTGGTGGTGGGTTTCAATTCCGGGCTAGGATTAGGGATAGGGTACCGCAGGGCTTAGGGCACAGGTGAGGGTACGGAGACGAGGGAGGGTCAGGCTACGTGCTGACGCACGGGTCAATGCCAGCGTACGGGCCAGGAGTAGGCAACGGCGTAAGGTAAGGTGTAGGGCTGGTGGTGGGTTTCCGTTCCGGGCTAGGGTTAGGGTTAGGGAACGTCAAGGCGTAGGGCACAGATGAGGGTACGGAAACGTTGGAGGCACAGACTACGTGCTGACGCATGGTTCAGTGCCAGCGTATGGGTCAGGAGTAGGATACGGCGTAAGGTAAGGTTTAGGGCTGGTGGTGGGTTTCTATTCCGGGCTAGGGTTAGGGTTAGGGAAAGGCAAGGCTTAGGGCACAGGTGAGGTTACGGAAACGTGGGAGGGTCAGGCTACATGCTGACCCACGTTTCAGTGCCAGCGTACGGGCCAGGAATAGGTTACGGCGTAAGGTAAGGTGTAGGGCTGGTGGTGGGTTTCCGTTCCGGGCTAGGGTTATGGTTAGGGAACGGCAAGGCTTAGGGCACAGGTGACGGTACGGAAACGTGGGAGTGTCAGGCTACGTGCTGAGGCAATGGTCAGTGCCAGCGTACGGGCCAGGAGTAGGGTACGGCGTAAGGTAAGGTGTAGGTCTTGTGGTTTATTTCCGTTCCAGGCTAGGGTTAGGGTTAGGGAACGGCAAGGCTTAGGGCACAGGTGATGGTACGGAAACGTGGGAGGGTCGGGCTCCGTGCTGACACACTGGTCAGTGCCAGCGTACGGGCCAGGAGTAGGCAACGGTGTAGGATAAAGTGTAGGGCAGGTGGTTGATATGCGTTCTGGGCAAGGGTTAGGGTTAGGGAATGGCAAGGCTTAGGGCAGAGGTCAGGGTACGGAAAAGCGGGAGGGTAAGACTACCTGCTGATGCACGGGTCAGTGCCAGAGTACAGGCCAGGAGTAGGCAACGGCGTAGGGTATGGTGTAGGGCTGGTGGTAGGTTTCCGTTCCGGGCTAGGGTTTGGGTTAGGGAACGGCTAGGCTTAGGGCACAGGTGAGGTTACAGAAACGTGGGACGGTCAGGCTACGTGCTGACGCACGGGTCAGTGCCAGCGTACGGGCCAGGTGTAGGCAACGGCGTAAGGTAAGATGTAGGGCTGGTGGTGGGTTTCCATTCCAGGCTAGGATTAGGGTAAGGGAACGGCACGGCTTAGGGCACAGGTGAGGGTACGGAAACGTGGGAGGGTCAGGCTACATGCTGACACACGGTTCTGTGCCAGCGTACGGGTCAGGAATAGGTTACGGCGTAAGGTAAGGTGTAGGGCTGGTGGTGGGTTTCTGTTCGGGGCTAGTGTTAGGGTTAGGGAACGGCAAGGCTTAGGGCATAGGTGAGGTTACGGAAACGTGGGAGGGTCAGGCTACGTGCTGACGCATGTGTCAGTGCCAGCGTACGGGTCAGTAGTAGGGTACGGCGTAAGGTATGGTTTAGGGCTGGTGGTGGGTTTCTATTCAGGGCTAGGTTTAGGGATAGGGAACGGCAAGGCTTAGGGCACAGGTGAGGGAACGGAAACGGGGGAGGGTCGGGCTACGTGCTGACGCACGTGTCCGTGCCAGCGTACGGGCCAGGAGTAGGCAACGGCGTAGGATAAAGTGTAGGGCTGGTGATGGATTTGCGTTCAGGGCTAGGGTTAGGGTTAGGGAACGGCAAGGCTTAGGGCACTGGTCAGGGTACCGAAACGTGGGAGGCTAAGGCTACATCCTGATGCACGGGTCCGTGCCAGAGTACAGGCCAGGAGTAGGCAATGGCATAGGGTAAGGTGTAGGGCAGGTGGTGGGTTTCCTTTCCGGGCTAGGGTTAGGGTTAGTGAACGGCAAGTCTTAGGGCACAGGTGAGGGTACGGAAACGTGGGAGGGTCACGCTACGTGCTGACGCACGTGTCAGTGCCAGCGTACGGGCCAGGAGTAGGCAACGGCGTAAGGTAAGGTGTAGGGCTGGTGGTTAGTTTCCGTTCCAGTCTAGGGTTAGGGTTAGGGAACGGCAAGACTTAGGGCACAGGTAAGGGTACGGAAACGTGGGAGGCTCGGGCTACGTGCTGACGCACGGGTCAGTGCCAGCGTACGGGCCAGGAGTAGGCAACGGCGTAGGATAAAGTGTAGGGCTGGTGGTGGATTTGCGTTCTGGGCTAGGGTTATGGTTAGGGAACGGCAAGTCTTAGGGCACAGGTCAGGGTACGGAAACGCGGGAGGGTAAGGCTACGTGCTGATGCACGGTACAGTGCCAGAGTACAGGCCAGGAGTAGGCAACGGCGTAGGGTAAGGTGTAGGGCTGGTGGTGGGTTTCCGTTCCGGCCTAGGGTTAGGGTTAGGGAACGGCAAGGCTTAGGGCACAGGTGAGGGTACGGAAACGTGGGAGGTTCGGGCTGCGTGCTGACGCACGGGTCAGTGCCAGCGTACGGGCGAGGAGTAGGCAACGGCGTAAGGTAAGGTGTACGGCTGGTGGTTGGTTTCCGTTCCAGGCTAGGGTTAGGGTTAGGGAACGGCAAGGCTTAGGGCACAGGTGAGGGTACGGAAACGTGGGAGGTACGGGCTACGTGCTGACGCACGGGTCAGTGCCAGCGTACGGTCCAGGAGTAGGCAACGGCGTAGGATAAAGTGTAGGGCTGGTGGTGGATTTGCGTTCCGGGCTATTGTTAGGGTTAGGGAACGGCAAGGCTTAGGGCACAGTTGAGGGTACGGAAACGTGGGAGAGTCAGGCTACGTGCTGACGCACGGGTCACTGCCAGCGTCCTGGTCAGGAGTAGCGTACGGCGTAAGGTAAGGTGTAAGGCTGGTGGTGGGTTTCTATTCCAGGCTAGGGTTAGGATTAGGGAACCGCAAGGCTTAGGGCACAGGTGAGGGTACGGAGACGTGGGAGGGTCAGGTTACGTGCTGACGCACGTGTCAATACCAGCGTACGGGAGAGGAGTAGGCAACGGCGTAAGGTAAGGTTTAGGGCTGGTGTTTGGTTTCCGTTCCAGGCTAGGATTAGGGTTAGGGTACGGCAAGGCTTAGGGCACAGGTGAGGGTACGGAAACGTGGGAGGGTCAGGCTACATGCTGACGCACGTTTCAGTGCCAGCGTACGGGCCAGGAATAGGTTACGGCGTAAGGTAAGGTGTAGGGCTGGTGGTGGGTTTCCGTTCCGGGCTAGGGTTATGGTTAGGGAACGGCAAGGCTTAGGGTACAGGTGAGGGTACAGAAACGGGGGAGTGTCAGGCTACGTGCTGACGCACGGGTCCGTGCCAGCGTACGGGCCAGGTTTATGGTACGGCGTAAGGTAAGGTGTAGGGCTTGTGGTTGATTTCCGTTCCAGGCTAGGGTTAGGGTTAGGGAACGGCAAGGCTTAGGGCACAGGTGATGGTACGGAAACGTGGCAGGGTCGGGCTCCGTGCTGACACACTGGTCAGTACCAGCGTACGGGCCAGGAGTAGGCAACGGCGTAGGATAAAGTGTAGGGCTGGTGGTTGATATGCGTTCTGGGCAAGGGTTAGGGTTAGGGAATGGCAAGGCTTAGGGCACAGGTCAGGGAACGGAAACGCGGAAGGGTAAGACTACCTGCTGATGCACGGGTCAGTGCCAGAGTACAGGCCAGGAGTAGGCAACGGCGTAGGGTATGGTGTAGGGCTGGTGGTAGGTTTCCGTTCCGGGCTAGGGTTTTGGTTAGGGAACGGCTAGGCTTAGGGCACAGGTGAGGTTACAGAAACGTGGGACGGTCAGGCTACGTGCTGACGCACGGGTCAGTGCCAGCGTACGGGCCAGGTGTAGGCAACAGCGTAAGGTAAGATGTAGGGCTGGTGGTGGGTTTCCATTCCAGGCTAGTATTAGGGTAAGGGAACGGCAGGGCTTAGGGCACAGGTGAGGGTACGGAAACGTGGGAGGGTCAGGCTACATGCTGACACACGGTTCTGTGCCAGCGTAAGGGCCAGGAATAGGTTACGGCGTAAGGTAAGGTGTAGGGCTGGTGGTGGGTTTCTGTTCGGGGCTAGGGTTAGGGTTAGGGAACGGCAAGGCTTAGGGCATAGGTGAGGTTACGGAAACGTGGGAGGGTCAGGCTACGTGCTGACGCACGGGTCAGTGCCAGCGTACGGGTCAGTAGTAGGGTACGGCGTAAGGTATGGTTTAGGGCTGGTGGTGGGTTTCTATTCAGGGCTAGGGTTAGGGTTAGGGATCGGCAAGGCTTAGCGCACAGGTGAGGGTACGGAAAAGTGGGAGGATCGGGCTACGTGCTGACGCACGGGTCAGTGCCAGCGTACGGGCCAGGAGTAGGCAACGGCGTAGGATAAAGTGTAGGGCTGGTGATGGATTTGCGTTCAGGGCTAGGGTTAGGGTTAGGGAACGGCAAGGCTTAGGGCACTGATCAGGGTACCGAAACGCGGGAGGGTAAGGCTACATCCTGATGCACGGGTCAGTGCCAGAGTACAGGCCAGGAGTAGGCAACGGCATAGGGTAAGGTGTAGGGCAGGTGGTGGGTTTCCTTTCCGGGCTAGGTTTAGGGTTAGTGAACGGCAAGGCTTAGGGCACAGGTGAGGGTACGGAAACGTGGGAGGGTCACGCTACGTGCTGACGCACGTGTCAGTGCCAGCGTACGGGCCAGTAGTAGGCAACGGCGTAAGGTAAGTTGTAGGGCTGGTGGTTAGTTTCCGTTCCAGGCTAGGGTTAGGGTTAGGGAACGGCAAGCCTTAGGGCACAGGTGAGGGTACGGAAACGTGGGAGGCTCGCGTTACGTGCTGACGCACGGGTCAGTGCCAGCGTACGGGCCAGGAGTAGGCAACGGCGTACGATAAAGTGTAGGGCTGGTGGTGGATTTGCGTTCTGGGCTAGGGTTATGTTTAGGGAACGGCAAGTCTTAGGGCACAGGTCAGGGTACGGAATCGCGGGAGGGTAAGGCTACGTGCTGATGCACGGTTCAGAGCCAGAATACAGGCCAGGAGTAGGCAACGGCGTAGGGTAAGGTGTAGGGCTGGTGGTGCGTTTCCGTTCCGGGCTAGGGTTAGGGTTAGGGAACGGCAAGGCTTAGGGCACAGGTGAGAGTACGTAAACGTGGGAGGGTCAGGCTACGTGCTGACGCACGGGTCAATGCCAGCGTACGGGCGAGGAGTAGGCAACGGCGTAAGGTAAGGTGTACGGCTGGTGGTTGGTTTCCGTTCCAGGCTAGGGTTAGGGTTAGGGAACGGCAAGGCTTAGGGCACAGGTGAGGGTACGGAAACGTGGGAGGTTAGGGCTACGTGCTGACGCATGGGTCAGTGCCAGCGTATGGTCCAGGAGTAGGCAACGGCGTAGGATAAAGTGTAGGGCTGGTGGTGGATTTGCGTTCCGGGCTAGTGTTAGGGTTAGGGAACGGCAAGGCTTAGGGCACAGTTGAGGGTACGGAAACGTGGGAGAGTCAGGCTACGTGCTGACGCACGGGTCATTGACAGCGTACGGGTCAGGAGTAGCATACGGCGTAAGGTAAGGTGTAGGGCTGGTGGTGGGTTTCTATTCCAGGCTAGGGTTAGGGTTAGGGAAACGCAAGGCTTATGGCACAGGTGAGGGTACGGAGACGTGGGAGGGTCAGGTTACGTGCTGACGCACGGGTCAATGCCAGCGTACGGGAGAGGAGTAGGCAACGGCGTAATGTAAGGTGTAGGGCTGGTGGTTGGTTTCCGTTCCAGGCTAGGATTAGCGTTAGGGAACGGCAAGGCTTAGGGCACAGGTGAGGGTACGGAAACGTGGGATGGTCGGGCTACGTGCTGACGCACGGGTCAGTGCCAGCGTACGGGCCAGGACTAGGGAACGGCGTAAGTTAAGGTGTAGGGCTGGTGGTGGGTTTCCGTTCCGGGCTAGGGTTAGGGTTAGGGAACGGCAAGGCTTAGGGCACAGGTGAGGGTACGGAAACGTTGGAGGGTCAGACTACGTGCTGACGCATGGTTCACTGCCAGCGTACGGGTCAGCAGTAGGATACGGCGTAAGGTATGGTGTAGGGCTGGTGGTGGGTTTCTATTCTGGGCTAGGGTTAGGGTTAGGGAACGGCAAGGCTTAGGGCACAGGTGAGGGTACGGAAACGTGGGAGGCTCGGGCTACGTGCTGACGCACGGGTCAGTGCCAGCGTACGGGCCAGGAGTAGGCAACAGCGTAGGGTAAAGTGTAGGGCTGGTGGTGGATTTGCGTTCTGGGGTAGGGTTATGGTTAGGGAACGGCAGTCTTAGGGCACAGGTCAGGGTACGGAAACGCGGGAGGGTAAGGCTACGTGCTGATGCACGGTTCAGTGCCAGAGTACAGGCCAGGAGTAGGCAACGGCGTAGGGTAAGGTGTAGGGCTGGTGGTGGGTTTCCTTTCCGGGCTAGGGTTAGGGTTAGGGAACGGCAAGGCTTAGGGCACAGGTGAGGGTACGGAAACGTGGGAGGTTCGGGCTACGTGCTGACGCACGTGTCAGTGCCAGCGTACGGGCGAGGAGTTGGCAACGGCGTAAGGTAAGATGTAGGGCTGGTGGTTGGTTTCCGTTCCAGGCTATGGTTAGGGTTAGGGAACGGCAAGGCTTAGGGCACAGGTGAGGGTACGGAAACGTGGGAGGTTTGGGCTAAGTGCTGACGCACGGGTCAGTGCCAGCGTACGGTCCAGGTGTAGGCAACGGCGTAGGATAAAGTGTAGGGCTGGTGGTGGGTTTCTATTCCAGGCTAGTGTTAGGATTAGGGAACCGCAAGTCTTAGGGCACAGGTGAGGGTACGGAGACGTGGGAGGGTCAGGTTACGTGCTGACGCACGGGTCAATGCCAGCGTACGGGAGAGGAGTAGGCAACGGTGTAAGGTAAGGTGTAGGGCTGGTGGTTGGTTTCCGTTCAAGGCTAGGTTAAGGGTTAGGGTACGCAAGGCTTAGGGCACAGGTGAGGGTACGGAAACGTGGGAGGGTCAGGCTACATGCTGACGCACGTTTCAGTGCCAGCATACGGGCCAGGAATAGGTTACGGCGTAAGGTAAGGTGTAGGGCTGGTGGTGGGTTTCCGTTCCGGGCTAGGGTTATGGTTAGGGAACGGCAAGGCTTAGGGCACAGGTGAGGGTACGGATACGAGGGAGTGTCAGGCTACGTGCTGACGCACGGGTCAGTGCCAGCGTACGGGCCAGGTTTATGGTACGGCGTAAGGTATGGTGTAGGGCTTGTGGTTGATTTCCGTTCCAGGCTAGGGTTAGGGTTAGGGAACGGCAAGGCTTAGGGCACAGGTGATGGTACGGAAACGTGGGAGGGTCGGGCTCCGTGCTGACACACTGGTCAGTGACAGCGTACGGGCCAGGAGTAGGCAACGGCGTAGGATAAAGTGTAGGGCTGGTGGTTGATATGCGTTCTGGGCAAGGGTTAGGGTTAGGGAATGGCAAGGCTTAGGGCACAGGTCAGGGAACGGAAACGCGGGAGGGTAAGACTACCTGCTGATGCACGGGTCAGTGCCAGAGTACAGGCCAGTAGTAGGCAACGGCGTAGGGTAAGGTGTAGGGCTGGTGGTAGGTTTCCGTTCCGGGCTAGGGTTTGGGTTAGGGAATGGCTAGGCTTAGGGCACAGGTGAGGTTACAGAAACGTGGGACGGTCAGGCTACGTGGTGACGCACGGGTCAGTGCCAGCGTACGGGCCAGGTGTAGGCAACGGCGTAAGGTAAGATGTAGGGCTGGTGGTGGGTTTCCGTTCCAGGCTAGGATTAGGGTAAGGGAACGGCAGGGCTTAGGGCACAGGTGAGGGTACGGAAACGTGGGAGGGTCAGGCTACATGCTGACACACGGTTCTGTGCCAGCGTAAGGGCCAGGAATAGGTTCCGGCGTAAGGTAAGGTGTAGGGCTGGTGGTGGGTTTCTGTTCGGGGCTAGGGTTAGAGTTAGGGAATGGCAAGGCTTAGGGCACAGGTGAGGTTACGGAAACGTGGGAGGGTCAGGCTACGTGCTGACGCACGGGTCAGTGCCAGCGTACGGGTCAGTAGTATTGTACGGCGTAAGGTATGGTTTAGGGCTGGTGGTGGGTTTCTATTCAGGGCTAGGGTTAGGGTTAGGGAACGGCAAGGCTTAGGGCACAGGTCAGGGTACGGAAACGTGGGAGGGTCAGGCTACGTGCTGACGCACGGGTCAGTGCCAGCGTACGGGCCAGGAGTAGGCAACGGCGTAGAATAAAGTGTAGGGCTGGTGATGGATTTGCGTTCAGAGCTAGGGTTAGGGTTAGGGAACGGCAAGGCTTAGGGCACTGGTCAAGGTACCGAAACGCGGGAAGGTAAGGCTACATCCTGATGCACGGGTCAGTGCCAGAGTACAGGCCAGGAGTAGGCAACGGCATAGGGTAAGGTGTAGGGCAGGTGGTGGGTTTCCTTTCCGGGCTAGGGTAAGGGTTAGTGAACGGCAAGGCTTAGGGAGAGGTGAGGGTACGGAAACTTGGGAGGGTCACGCTACGTGCTGACGCACGTGTCAGTGCCAGCGTACGGGCCAGGAGTAGGCAACGGCGTACGATAAAGTGTAGGGCTGGTGGTGGATTTGCGTTCTGGGCTAGGGTTATGTTTAGGGAACGGCAAGTCTTAGGGCACAGGTCAGGGTACGGAATCGCGGGAGGGTAAGGCTACGTGCTGATGCACGGTTCAGTGCCAGAATACAGGCCAGGAGTAGGCAACGGCGTAGGGTAAGGTGTAGGGCTGGTGGTGCGTTTCCGTTCCGGGCTAGGGTTAGGGTTAGGGAACGGCAAGGCTTAGGGCACAGGTGAGAGTACGTAAACGTGGGAGGGTCAGGCTACGTGCTGACGCACGGGTCAATGCCAGCGTACGGGCGAGGAGTAGGCAACGGCGTAAGGTAAGGTGAACGGCTGGTGGTTGGTTTCCGTTCCAGGCTAGGGTTAGGGTTAGGGAACGGCAAGGCTTAGGGCACAGGTGAGGGTACGGAAACGTGGGAGGTTAGGGCTACGTGCTGACGCACGGGTCAGTGCCAGCGTACGGTCCAGGAGTAGGCAACGGCGTAGGATAAAGTGTAGGGCTGGTGGTGGATTTGCGTTCCGGGCTAGTGTTAGGGTTAGGGAACGGCAAGGCTTAGGGCACAGTTGAGGGTACGGAAACGTGGGAGAGTCAGGCTACGTGCTGACGCACGGGTCATTGACAGCGTACGGGTCAGGAGTAGCGTACGGCGTAAGGTAAGGTGTAGGGCTGGTGGTGGGTTTCTATTCCAGGCTAGGGTTAGGGTTAGGGAACCGCAAGGCTTAGGGCACAGGTGAGGGTACGGAGACGTGGGAGGGTCAGGTTACGTGCTGACGCACGGGTCAATGCCAGCGTACGGGAGAGGAGTAGGCAACGGCGTAATGTAAGGTGTAGGGCTGGTGGTTGGTTTCCGTTCCAGGCTAGGATTAGCGTTAGGGAACGGCAAGGCTTAGGGCACAGGTGAGGGTACGGAAACGTGGGATGGTCGGGCTACGTGCTGACGCACGGGTCAGTGCCAGCGTACGGGCCAGGACTAGGGAACGGCGTAAGTTAAGGTGTAGGGCTGGTGGTGGGTTTCCGTTCCGGGCTAGGGTTAGGGTTAGGGAACGGCAAGGCTTAGGGCACAGGTGAGGGTACGGAAACGTTGGAGGGTCAGACTACGTGCTGACGCATGGTTCACTGCCAGCGTACGGGTCAGCAGTAGGATACGGCGTAAGGTATGGTGTAGGGCTGGTGGTGGGTTTCTATTCTGGGCTAGGGTTAGGGTTAGGGAACGGCAAGGCTTAGGGCACAGGTGAGGGTACGGAAACGTGGGAGGCTCGGGCTACGTGCTGACGCACGGGTCAGTGCCAGCGTACGGGCCAGGAGAAGGCAACAGCGTAGGGTAAAGTGTAGGGCTGGTGGTGGATTTGCGTTCTGGGGTAGGGTTATGGTTAGGGAACGGCAGTCTTAGGGCACAGGTCAGGGTACGGAAACGCGGGAGGGTAAGGCTACGTGCTGATGCACGGTTCAGTGCCAGAGTACAGGCCAGGAGTAGGCAACGGCGTAGGGTAAGGTGTAGGGCTGGTGGTGGGTTTCCTTTCCGGGCTAGGGTTAGGGTTAGGGAACGGCAAGGCTTAGGGCACAGGTGAGGGTACGGAAACGTGGGAGGTTCGGGCTACGTGCTGACGCACGTGTCAGTGCCAGCGTACGGGCGAGGAGTTGGCAACGGCGTAAGGTAAGGTGTAGGGCTGGTGGTTGGTTTCCTTTCCAGGCTATGGTTAGGGTTAGGGAACGGCAAGGCTTAGGGCACAGGTGAGGGTACGGAAACGTGGGAGGTTTGGGCTAAGTGCTGACGCACGGGTCAGTGCCAGCGTACGGTCCAGGTGTAGGCAACGGCGTAGGATAAAGTGTAGGGCTGGTGGTGGGTTTCTATTCCAGGCTAGTGTTAGGATTAGGGAACCGCAAGTCTTAGGGCACAGGTGAGGGTACGGAGACGTGGGAGGGTCAGGTTACGTGCTGACGCACGGGTCAATGCCAGCGTACGGGAGAGGAGTAGGCAACGGTGTAAGGTAAGGTGTAGGGCTGGTGGTTGGTTTCCGTTCAAGGCTAGGTTAAGGGTTAGGGTACGGCAAGGCTTAGGGCACAGGTGAGGGTACGGAAACGTGGGAGGGTCAGGCTACATGCTGACGCACGTTTCAGTGCCAGCATACGGGCCAGGAATAGGTTACGGCGTAAGGTAAGGTGTAGGGCTGGTGGTGGGTTTCCGTTCCGGGCTAGGGTTATGGTTAGGGAACGGCAAGGCTTAGGGCACAGGTGAGGGTACGGAAACGAGGGAGTGTCAGGCTACGTGCTGACGCACGGGTCAGTGCCAGCGTACGGGCCAGGTTTATGGTACGGCGTAAGGTAAGGTGTAGGGCTTGTGGTTGATTTCCGTTCCAGGCTAGGGTTAGGGTTAGGGAACGGCAAGGCTTAGGGCACAGGTGATGGTACAGAAACGTGGGAGGGTCGGGCTCCGTGCTGACACACTGGTCAGTGACAGCGTACGGGCCAGGAGTAGGCAACGGCGTAGGATAAAGTGTAGGGCTGGTGGTTGATATGCGTTCTGGGCAAGGGTTAGGGTTAGGGAATGGCAAGGCTTAGGGCACAGGTCAGGGAACGGAAACGCGGGAGGGTAAGACTACCTGCTGATGCACGGGTCAGTGCCAGAGTACA